>NC_056614.1:3843046-4208880 GCF_018340385.1 Cyprinus carpio
GATATGGTTATCGTCGGATGCTGCCTGGCCTGGAACTGTGGACAGATATAAGACGTGTGGAATTAGATGTGTAATCATTTTAACAAGAATGAAAAAAAAAAGATTGTTGCTTGTGTAAAATATATTTTAAAACAGGCAGCAACATTCATCAGTTTTCTGAAATTTTTACTCTCTCTCTCAGGCCTAGCTTTCCATCACTTGCTCACCAATGGATGCTCTGCAGTGAATGGGTGCCGTCAGAATGAGAGTCCAAACAGCTGATAAAAACATCACAATAATCCACACCACTCCAGTCTATCAATTACCATCTTAAGGAGTTTTAAACTTCAAAACATTGCTAAAATAAAAAATAATCTTTAGATAATGTTGCTTTGTTAGTGTTATATAGTTTATTTTTTGTTTCAAGGTGGAAATGTTGTCTGGTCTGGAACAGTTTAGAGTTATGAATAGTTCTAAACAAATATGTTGGTGGATTTTGATGCGAAAGAACAACAATGCATGGCCTTTAGCCACTAGAGGAACCGTCATTATAGATTACGGACTCATATTTTCGGCCGGAAGTGAAAGTTTGAAATTAAAATGCTTTAATGATGGATTTGTTTCTTACAGACACACAGCTTTTCACTTCACAAGACGTTAATTGATAGACTGGAGTGGTGTGGATTATTGTGATGTTTTTATCAGCTGTTTGGACTCTCATTCTGACGGCACCCATTCACTGCAGAGCATCCATCGGTGAGCAAGTGATGGAAAGCTACACTTCTCCAAATCTGATGAAGAAACAAACTCCTCTGTTTAGTATATGTAAAGTTGCATTTCCTTGCCTTGCCTTGTTTAATTTTTTGGTGAATTATTCTTTTCATTTAGCATTTAGAAACAGACAATGATTAACACTCTGCTCTCAAGCGAAACAATTAACCGTGAATTGCTGCCTGTTTTGGCAATTAACATACATACTTAAATTGTTTTTTTTATTTTGAAGAAACGTCAAATGGTTGGTAATAAGCAACTAAATGACATAATAAAATGAAACAGATTACATAAGGGAATAGAATAAATGAAAAGGTGTGTTGGTACCCAGGATACGGTGGCGGTGGGACATCATGTGGTCCATTGATGGCGATGGCCTGTTCATAAGAAGGTAAACCAGGAGCATCTGGGCTTGCATCTGAGCCTGTGTGAGGAATAGGATGCAGAGAGACCTCCTCCAGTCTCCGGATGATCACCGAGGCATTGCTTCGGTTGGATCGACGTCTAAATGAACTAAATTTAAAAGGCAAAACACTGCAATCAGTCTCTCCAGTCCCTACAGTAAATGAAAACTCAGTTCTCATAATTCCCAACATAGAGAATGTGCTTCACACTTGTTATCGTGAAGCCTTACCTTCGGAAGCCATGGTCTTTATGCCTCCCCTGGCACAAGTACCAGATGAGGAGGCCAACTATAACAATAAAGACTCCAGCGGAGATGATGCCCACCAGCAATGCTGTCACATCAACTTTTGATTGGGATTCATCCTTATCTATGAATACAGGAGGAAATAGTTATCATAAATCTAATAATAAAGTCCATTTAAAATACAGTTTTTATTTAATGACTATTGTTATTTATATATATGACAGTGCTTTGTGCATAAATTCTTTGAAATAATAGAAGTTAGTACATACACTACTGGTAAAAAGGATCACGTGACACTGAAGACTGGAGTAATGGTGCAAAAAAATTAGCTTTGCATCACATGAATAAGTTACATTTCAAAATATACAGTCATTTTAAATAACATTTCACAATATAACTGTTCTTACTGTATTTTTGATTAAATAAATGCAATCTTGGTGAGCTTAAGAGTCTTAAAAGTCCAAAAACATTCAAATAATCTTAATAATTCCAAACATTTTACTGATAGTGTACATGTAAAGGATTACACACAAACGGAAAGCAAAAAACACAGATTTTTTTTTTTTTTCAGACACACACGACGACACAATGAAGAAATGGTTTAAAATGAAACTTTAGTGAACTGGGAATATTAAAATAATATGCAAAGAACTCTGGATGAACGGGTTTCTTTTAGTAGATAAACATTTGAAGAGTCGAGTGTTTTTTCTAATCATTCAGGTGTATGCATGACAAAAACTCACCCTTTGTATATTTCCTCCAAAAGTCATTCTGTCAAACCAAAAATTAAATGCGAATTAAATTCATGTCCAGTATGAAATAAACAAATGGGTGTTAATATCAAAAAGCACTGATAATCAGATGTTGGGAGTGAAAGGAGTGTGTCGCTGGTGTCACTTTTTAATCATCATCCTCACTTGTACTGTTATCTGCCCAAATCCAACCCATGGGCAAGTACACATGACAATGTCGTTTAACTAGGAGTGGTTGTCACAGCCTGTGTAATGAATAAAATTCATTAGTCAACAATAATAACTGGATTACTCAACTGTATCAGGGATATTCTCAAAGACTTCCCGAGCCTCCTCGTAACTGCATATCTCCTCGTTACACTCCCGCTCTAGATTCCCCGGGGTGAAGACCTCGAAGTCGAAGCGGTTGAACAGCAGGCGACGTCCTAAAAATGTGTTGGCCTCCTGGTCCACAACAAACACTACACAGCACCAATAAATACGTCAAATGTGACTGAAAATACAGTGTCATGCAATAATCAGACATAATGTTACATATACTTAAACTTTGATAGAGATGTAAAGTTCATCTGCATACATAAGCATAAAAATACATACACTAAGTCACTTATCATATCTTATCCTATCTTAGATCATGCTAGGATTTTAACAGGAGTATGTGCATTCGTTATTGTGTTTAAAAACAAAATGTAAATGTTTGAAAGCATTGCCCACCTTCACTGTCTTGATCTGCTGGTGTTTGCAGGGTTTTTCTCACACATGCACAGTGTCCACATAAAGTGAAATGACACAGCAGGAGGACAAATATAAGCATTTCTAGTCAACTGTGGGAGAAAAGGACAAAAATCTGCTCAACCACAAGGAAAACAAGACTGAATTCCACTGAAATACGCAATAAGAAGAGAAGAAAAAAAAAAAAAAAAAAAAAAAAAAAAAACCTTGGTTACTACAATTTTACTTTAATAAAAGCATCATGTTTAATTCTCGTAATGGAAACACACACACCCATGTTGTGCTATTCCAGAAGTTGAGATTCCAATTCGATTTTAATATGAAAAAGTCTTCAGCTTTAAAGGTCGAAACCGAAAGAATGTGAAGGAAGCTTATCAAAGTACTCACCTTTCGGTGTTAGTTTATATTTCCAGAGAATAGGGTTAGCGTTCGACTTTAATTAATTTCCACAGAGCACCTGAAGACGTTCATGTTTTGGACGAAAAGTCATTTGTTGCGTTCCAGGAAATTAACGTTACAGTTTCCGTTTACAACACACACACACACACACACACACACACACACACACACACACACACACACACACACACACACACACACACACACACACACACACACACACACACACACACACACACACACACACACACACGGCTGAACTGGGAAACACCTGCTCAGACTTGAATAATCGATCGCTGCAAATCCCGATTTCACCGAAACCTACTATGACGAAGGATTAGCTCATGAATATTTATTACGTTATATGACGTTTGCGTAGAACGACTACTTGGTTCGCCGAAAGGCCGACGTTGTGAGCGAATTCTCAAAATTTTCAAATTTATGTAACTGAAAAAAAAAAAAAAAAAAAAAAAAAAGCCTTCGTCATAGTAGGATTCTTAATTTATTCCCACTCGAAACTGCATGGGTGCTTTCACATACTCTACTAATGGGGTTTATTTTAACATTTTGCATCTATCCTGTCAGTGCTAAACAAGCTTACATTCATGACGTTTGTCATTTTTGACAGTTTTGATTGTAATTTTGATTTTAACTTTAGTAAATATGTTTTCTCCACTGTGAAGACATTATTAGCCTAGATTTTATGAAAACAAAAGAGACAAGGCTCTTAGACACGTTAACCTTTTAGTTTGTTTACCAAATTTCTTATTCGCAATTAAGGAACAATAAAATTATATATACGAAAAATTCGAAAAAGGGATAGTTTACCCAAAAATAAACATTAATCTGCCTCAAGTTGTTCTTCTGTTGAAATTTTATTTTTAAGAGTATGATTAAGTGAACAGCTGATGGACCCCACTGGCTTCCACAGTGTGGAAAAAGGATACAAATGAAGTTAACAGGGACCATCAAATCTTTGGTTACACACATTTGTCGAAATATATTCTTTTGTGTTCTGCAGAAGAAAGACATTCATACAGGATTGGAATAGCTTGAGGCTGAGTAAATGATGTCAGAGTTTCCTTTTTATTGTTTTATTGTTTCTTATTTATCCAGCCACAGGTGGATGTTACTTTCATGAACCACTAGATGGCAATGAAAACTTTCTGTCCACAGTTCTTGTGTTTAAAAGCTTTGAGCAAATGTTTAATTTAATTTTCAGAATCGTGTGAATCAAAACATTCTATAAAATTAAATGTAAATAGTAACACAAAATATTAAACTATTTTTTTTTAATGAGAAACAATTAATTCATTAATTATTTCCTGAAAATAACTTTTTACCTTTATTTCATAGTATATAGTTTACTCGTTATTTTAATATCACTGAGATACTATTATAGGTTTATATATATATATATATATATATATATAAATCACTATATATATATATATATATATATATATATATATATATATATATATATATATATATATATAAGGATTGTTTTTATTTTTATATTTTTGGTTTTCATTTTAATTTTAGTTGACGTCTTACTAATTTTGTTGTGTGTTTCTCTCAGTTTGAGTCATTTTTTGTCATTTTAGTTTAGTTATGTTATTATTTTTCAACTGGCTCAGTTAAATAAATAAATAAATATGTATGTATGCATTTATTTATTTACAACCAACACCAGTAGAGAACACCACTAATAGAAAAATAAAAAACTTATGTATACTGAGAAAATTGACAATTTCCAATCTTCAGACTTAAGCTGACATCTAAAATCTAGATTGTAAACTGGAGACTAAAGCACTGTCTCTGACCCTTGAGGAGTGCAGGATATAATTACAGACTGCATGTTTGTAATTAACCTCAGTTATTTCTGGTCCAAACAACTCCCAAGAGCATTGTTAAATGTACAGAAGCACGTCTTGAACTATATAAAAAACATTTACCAGGACCGTATGTATGTTCATGTCATCTATGAAACATCAGCAAGGCTCTCAATGAATTACCATGCAGCTGAAAAGATGACTTCATGCTCCATGGAGACCGCAAAAAACAAATACATTTGTATAAATATCTTGAACATATCAAGCAGCACAGACAAACCTCATCACTTTATAACCTGATTGCCTCATAGCTATGCTTTCTGGGGAAAGCAACTCCTCCTCTGCCTCACCCAGATGATCTTCAGCCAGGAAAAGTCCCCAGTTTAACAGCAGTGATGTATTTGTGCTCCTCCTGGAGACTGGTGCTAATTGAACAGTAATAGGCTGCACTATTTCAGCAGGGGTCTGGACACTGTTGCCGCAGCATACTATGGCAAGCTGTTTTAACATTTAATGCAAAACCTACTAGTATCTATTTTAATGCTACTAGTATTAATGTATGTGTGCATTTATTTATTTGTAATTATTATTATTGATCTTTTTTTTAGCTAACCAGTATATATTCCATCAAGTACTAGTAGGCTTCTTAGCTGCTAGTGTGTATTCTTTAGCTAATAGTACTGATTTATTAGATACTAGTTCATATTTATTAGATACAGTGTATATGTGTATTGAAGAAGTGTATTGAAATATAGTGACTACTGTTATTCCACTGTTACTAGTAACACATTTCAAATGTTTACCATTGAATTCTGTGGGTATCTGTCATTCAGATATCAACTATTCAGTATTCATTAGATAATAGAACTTATTGAATAAAAACTATTACTTTTCAGTAGATACTAGTAAATCCAATTTATTCATTAGGTACTAGTAGGCTACTTATTTATTAGACACTACTATCTTTTTTTATTCTGAAAGGTGTCATATGATGCTACATGCACTTTTGCAAATTGTTTGAACTGAAAACGTGTGTTGGCAGTGTGTGTACACAACCACCCTAAAATGATTTAAAAAAAAAATTAATCTGCTCAAATCTTTACGCCTTTCTCAAATCAAGCTGATCTTAGATGCCTGTCTTTGTGACATCACAAAGACAGGCCCCTCCCATTATTGTTTAATTGACAGTAGCATTTCAGCATAGTCTGGAATGGTGTCTTACCTTACACCCGCCCTGAGTGACTGTCATCAGTCCACCATTTTTCACCGCCGGAGCAGATGTAGACAAGAATGACTCCTAAGAGATTGAGGTGTTTTGTTGTCGGATGTAATAATGAACATAGCAGTCGTCATTTACTCCCGACATCTGAGCCGTTGAAGATGCAGTGGATTACGTTTGTTTTTGAAGGGAATGCGCCCCCGATCTACATAAATGCATCTACGTTTGCGCGAATCATTCATGATCCAGCAAGTGAGTGTAAGGTTTTTTTTAATGAAGCTTTGCAAATCGCCTTTCCTAATAATGTGCTCATTAGCAAGTTTCATGATGAACGCGGCTAAAGTAAACAGTACCTCAGAGAGCAGCATGGAAGAGCGGGGCGGGGTCAGCAGAGCCCATTAACATTTAAAGGAAAATTCTTCAAAACTGTGTGCTCTCAAAAGAGCTGTTTTTGACAGGGTAAAAAAGGTGTTTTTTGCACTACCATTGAAACATTTTAACCAAACTATGTTACAGACTTTTCATTAAGACCCTAAAAAATAATATCAACTTGTGGAAAATGGGCATCCTATGACCCCTTTAGCAAATCTTATACTAACTACTTTTTAATAAATACTATCTATTTAATAAATAAGTATCTATTTAATATAAATATATTTAATAAACCATTTTTTTATATTAGAATTATGAAAAAGTGGTTGGCACCAATAGCCTCGTGGCCAGCCCTTCGGGCGTCCTGTGTTCGAGTGTCGGTTTGCGGACCTTTCCCGATCCCATCCCCCCTCTCTCTATCCAACTTCACTTTCTGTCTAGCTACTGTCCTATCAATTAAATGCAAAATCACCAAAAAGTGATTTGCTCTATTTTGATCGCAACCATAGACATCAATGTTTATATCTGACTTTTATCCCAGTATTTCTGTAATAATATGAATGACTGAAAGATAGAAATAATACTGTGTAGTTGAAAAGACTCTTTGTGAAGCTGTTTCTTACCTAAACATGGTAACTATCTGCTCTCTGTGTCAGCAGCTGTGCAAACACAGATTTGAATGTACCGGTATGATTTTTTTCAATGCTAGTAGCTAAAAATGAGTGGGCTTACTAGTAGCATGAAAATAGATTCTATACATTTTAAGGATTAAATCATGGTGACCATACTTCATCTTTTTCCAGGACATGTCCTCTTTTTGGACCTAAAAAATGCATCCGCCCATTATTTCTAAATCGCCCAAAATGTCTGGGAATCAGCTTTTCTTATTCTCTCCTTACTCTCTATCCATGATCAGTCAAATTTGACTCCTGCAGTTGACGTTGGATGCAGGGTTGTCAAGTCCGCATTTTTTCCCATGGAAAGGGCTACTCTTACACTGTTGCCTCTTACACTGTTGCCATCATGCGTCAACTTCGACTGTTGCGTTTACCCTTTTGAACTACAATAACAATACTTTTTGTTGGTTATAATAAACAACTCAGAACAATTATTTTTAGCAAAAAACGCACAGAACAAGAAGTGCGTTACACTTTACTGTGTGCGTGTTCAATAACATGTGCGTCTCTTCTTCAGTAAAAGAAAACAATACAAAACACATGCAAAGTGCTGTCTGACACTGATCACTGGCGGGTGCGGTGTTCTCCGATTGACTCAGATATTACACACAATGTTAAATAGGCCTGGGACCCGAAGTAATAGAATGGGACCCGACCCGGACCCGGCTGACCATTTAAAATATAGACCCGAACCCGTACTGGTTCCAGTTCGAGTCCCAGGTGATTTTTTCCAAGTAAGACATGTTCCTGGATCAACATCTTTGGTTGATCCTGGATCAACATTACTTTCCAAAAATACAGACATAACCCAATCCCTACCCCTAAACCTAACTCTGCCCATAATTTATTCATAGCACCTAACCCTGACCATAAGCATAAAACTGAAATTTCCTGAAGTTATCCCTCTATTCTGATTGGTTGATTGGAATGTTGTTCCAGGATCAACAAGGATGTTGATCAATGAACATGTTGTACTTCTCCTCCGTGAAGACCTCTACTGTGTTTATGATCAATCTGCATAACAGTGACTGTAAAATATATAT
Source organism: Cyprinus carpio (assembly GCF_018340385.1). NCBI lineage: Eukaryota > Metazoa > Chordata > Actinopteri > Cypriniformes > Cyprinidae > Cyprinus > Cyprinus carpio. Next base: position 3,851,475 of record NC_056614.1, read on the forward strand.
TTTAGGTATGGAAATGACTATTTTAACCCCCCTCAAATCCCCCTCCCCTCCCCCTCCTCGTCTGCATCCGGTCCTCTTTTTGGAAAACTAATACATGGTCATCCTAATTAAATGTTAAAACGGCTTGCCATACGCGGCCCGCTGCACTGCACTGACCGGTGAGGCAGTTAAGCAGCGTCTGTCCGCACCGAGCCTGGCAGTGAACTGATATAAGAGTCACATTCCTGTCTTTATCTGCTGTGTAAGACCAGACGACGTTGAACTCGTCAGAACCCCGGAGGATTTTAAACATGCGCTCTGCTCTGGATGAATAATGATGGATAACTGTGGTCTGCTGCTGGAAATGCGATAATTTCTCTACAATGGGAAATACCTCCTGCTATGTTACAGAATTCATGTTTTATACTGTCGGAAGTATGCCAAGTTTACAAACGCGCGCTGAGGAAAAGATTTATTCTGTTTATTTTGCGCAGAAATTAAGATATCGACTTTCATTAGCTTTGGCAGAGCATTTTAAGCTCAGCAGAAAATCACCCAACTATTACTCAACTGCATGCAGGCTTTTTATTAAAAACAAACAGGTTATCACACAAAGTTATGAAATATGTACAGAAAGCCCCCCATAAAGGGTACTGGAAACTTAAAAACTTGAAAAAGTCTGAAAGTAATGGAATTAGGCATATATATCAAAATATCAAACCAAGAGGAATTTATTTTAACGAAATAAAGCACAAAGCAAAGTGTTTTGCAGAAGGAAGTTTGTTAGAGGAATTTTTTATCAAATATGGATGTAGATAATTTAAAAAATGAATTAACACATTGAATCTGTGGACACATTAATGTTTTCCTATTTTTGTTTTAGAAAAAATTTAATTTTGTAGTGGAAATAAATGGGATATGATGCCCCCAAATCCACCCCCTGAATGTTATTATTTATTATTTTAATAATTTTAATCGTAACTAATGGAGTTATTCAAAAGTTAAGTGAGTTAGATGTTTCAGTGCATAGTCTTCATGATTAATTTAAACCTATGGACTAACTGAATGAAATCATTTAATTTAAGTGTTACTATTATGACATATCTTCAGGTAAATTATGGGCAAATAAATATGTATATGTCCATATACCTGTATATAGAATAAATTTAGCTTTCAGATGAATCTCTTTTAGTGGGATTCTGTGTTGTCCATCTTTGGTTATTAAATAATTTAACCAAATTGCTTAAAAAAATTTTTTTTAATTAAAATAGCTGATTTAGGATTTTACATTAATGCCATTTTAAAGAAAAAAATATTTTTTAATAATTTTGAATGATTTAAAAATTTTTGTAATGTCATTACAGCTTCAGGAGAACAGAACTGACATTATACTTCATACATCCTCTAATGCAAAGAAATTCATTTTTAAGTGTCTTAAGTGCCTAAGTGCTTTGTGGGGCCACCGTATAACCAGAGAGATAAGAAACATTAGCTACGACTTCTCTCAGAGCAGAAATATGATTCACCCTGTATCAGATCATGATAAAGCGGGGTCATGAAATCGGACACGGTGGATAGAGAAAAGGAGACATAACTGGTAAATCTCACACAACACATCGTTTGGGCATGAACTGTTAACCTGGGATAGTGAGTGCGAACGGAGAGGGGAAGGAAGACGGAAAGTTTTGCATTTCATTGAAACATTTCTCCCACAATTCATCTAAACCTCAAAGTGTTCAGTGTCAAAATCAACCGTGCTGAAAATGTGTTGAATTTGACTTGTTTTGCAACTACTATCATGTCTAAAAAGGATTAAAAAATGTCTTACTTTATCATAATATCCTCTCATTTCCAGAGTTCATCTTTGTCCTGCTAAATAAAGACACATGCAGTTGAATCTTATTCACTTCCAGTTTCTGCAGGCCATTTCCTTCATCATTCACATCTCTTCAGTCTTTGACACTCAATTCTGAAAGTATTCTACATCAATGGCTGTGTCTGAAATTGCATGCCCTCTGTGTATACTTCTTTTGAGCAAATAATTACTTCACAACAGTTAAAAACTATCTTCTATATTAGGGTTTTGACACAAATTTCACGATTCCATTCATATTCACAAGCTTGTGATTTGATTCGATTAACAATTCGATTCGATTCAATATAGATTATTTTGGATATCTATATGAGGTACATTGTGACATTGTTTAGCCTTTATATTGACATCTTTGAGCAGCTGAAACACTGATTGAGAGATTACATGAGACAGGATATGGATTGTAAAGTTGTACTCTTTATTTTTACTTACCTTTGGATGTTTAGTCATGTTTATTTTGTGCTGAAACTGGTATTAATGTGGAGGACATGATCGGTTCACATGCGCCTCATGGTGCTGCATCTGTTGAACTGAGCCGCTAAATCATGTCCCTCCAGATTAAAGGCGTCCTATTATGCTTTTACACTTTTTGAATTTTAGTTAGTGTGTATGTTTGAGCATAAAATGGCGATCCACAGCGCGAAGTTGATGTATTTCCTCAGCGACCAGCACGGATCAGCTCCAGGCATGACGAAGCGGATATCATCCTCTTTTGGAAGGCCAAACAAAGTAGTTTCACTTTCACAACGAAACACACAGCGTCTATACGACATGGCGGCGGTGGCAACAACAATACTACAACGAGAATAAAAGGTACGCCACATTTCTTTACGTTAACATCTGGCCGGCGTTATGCAAATCATCCCACATAGTGATGTAGAGATGTGGGGGCGTGTTAGAACGAGCCGTTTCAGGGGGGCTTGGACGAGTCTTAACTTTTATAAAGAATATCTCTTTGGATTTGAGACTTTAGTCTTTGCAACTTCACAGATCTTCTTTATTCACCAAGAGCTTGTAACCTCCAAAGAGAAAGGAAAATTTGAAATTGCATCATATGACCCCTTTAAATGAAATGGAAATTTTTTGGTCAACTTTTTGGATTTACTGTTGTTCACACAGTTATATGCACAAATTATATTTACATTTATATTTATATACTTAAGGTAATGACTAGAACAAATGTCAAATCAGGAGGCTTGTTGGAGAGGTGCTATTACTTCATGCTTTTATCAAATCAGCATTTATACGTTGAGTTACTCTTGTAATAAGTGGGATAACATTCATTCAGTCGGTCACTATAATAAATAAACACTTTCAGAGTGATAAAACACCAGTGGACCCTGAAGTGGGTTCGTTTTACAATAATGACCAACTGTCCAATGGACCAACGGTCCATTATCCTTTATACAGCACTGACAGTGAGGCAGAAACATGGTCTTCATTGGTGTTTTATTGGATGTGTATTAAAACAGAAGCAGCTGTGTCAGGCAGAGGGAGAGAGCGTCTGAAGGCTGCTCTTCACGGTGGCCAGATTCTGTTTCCAGGAGCACAGTGTGTCATGCAGCTGCTGCCACTGCTGCTTGCCAAAGGTGCGGTGTGTGCTGTGGCTACAGGAAGTGAGACAGAAGCCGATCACGTCAGTATGGGCTTCAAACACAACCCTTACTACTACTTCTACTTTTGCTTACCATCTTAGTGTATTTGTATGTTTTCAATTAGTCTGAAATCAAAAAATAGGTAATGACTTACCTCACCACAACCTTCCGCTGTGTCTGGTCAATCTTGCAATAGACCATTTTGGTCCGAACAGCTAGAAAATCACATGAAGACACACAGTAAGTATGCGTGGTTGTACAAAAACACAGGAGCAAAGCTTTTTTAACATTCAATTTACACACACAGTTGAGCTTAGGTTTTACTTTATTGTCTTAGTCAGAGAAATTTGTGTTGGACTCAGAACACAGCAGGTGAAAACATAAATGACCAGATGCAAAAATAACATGTAGTGACAAAACAGTTACTTTAAAAATATACAGATATGAAATAGTCAGCAAAGGTAGTGCAGGGCCGTACCGTCAATGACGAAGGCCTCCACATCTTCAGCACCGATCTGCAGCTCCTGCTGCATGGTGTCGAACGAGATCTCCTTCATCTCGACCGCCATGCCCATGAACGTCAACAGCCGCATTTTTGCCATGTTCTGCTCATGAGACAAACCTGAAAACACAACATGAAGCATTCAGTATTTAATTAGATCTTCAACGCAACATTACACCACTGGACTGTGCTTCAAATAAGTAAAAGGCCTCTAACACTAGCTTGCTCTATTTTTTTTCCATTCTATCCGTTTTCTGTTTATTTATTATATAATTTAAAATGAAAAAACCTTACTACATATACTGTTAAGCTAACTGAGACTTGTTATAGCACATGCATATCACTGCTCTTTTTTATTTTGATTGCTTCTATTGTCTTCCTTTGTAAGTCGCTTTGGATATAAGCTTCTGCTAAATGACTAAACGTATAAAAAAAAATAATGTATATTTTATTGGCAATGACTTCAATTGTCATAATTATCAATATTTTATTGTTCCTGATTCAATTCGATCATTCGCAAAGATCCTAATGGGAAATATATACGCTGAAAAATTGGGATGGTAAAAACACTAGCTATGTTTCCATCCAAAGATTCGAATGAAACTTATGTGCAAAACTGGAATATCGCAGAAAGTATTTGTGAAAAAGCACCGTTTCCATCCAAGGAGTCAAAGAGAACAAAATCGTCACTTCCTGGTAAACTGTGGCACTAAATATTACTAAGAAAACTAGGAGAAGCTACTTAAATAATTTTCATATATGATATAAATTACCTGCACATCAGAGCGAGCAAAAGAAACACAATAAATGCGGTCATTGCTTTCGGAGGAGGATGCTGCTGTTTGGGAACACAGACAATTATACAGAAACACTTTGAGGACAGACTTTGTTCAGGCATTTCAGAATAACCATAACAACATATAGATGCTGTGAACGAGATCGGTCTGCTGCTAGTCAAGTTATGCCATCTCATAGCGCAAAGTCACATTACTTTTTCGATGCACATGGAGAAATTTATTCGGTAAATGTGTTCCCATTGTAGTTTACGCAAATTTTTTCTTATCGGATAAAAAGTTTATCCTACTCAAATGTGCGCATAGGTTTTTTTATGCACAGTTTTAGAATTTATGCACATCTTGGTGTTTCCATTTATGCGATAATCCAAAATGCACATAAAAATAGGTGGATGGAAAAGCAGCTACAGTTATGCTCTATTAAGATGTTATTGGATGTAGGTGAAGAAGATGCTGACAGACTACAAATATTCACCGTTTCACCCTCTCAACAGAAAATCTGTTTACGTTAATTATAAAATCATCAAATGAGAAGAAGGTCATTGAGCCGTTCTTTTTTTGGGTTCAGAGGGAGGTGCTCACTGTTAGATCAACACTTTATCAGGACTGGCCTGAACTGGCTGTCGCTGGTCAATGGCAGGGAGGATCCTGCTCTAATTAACGTCTGCCTTTTAAAAGAGCCAAAACTGCTGAGACTCAAATTCCAGCGGCCCAGTGACACCACAGATAACAAACACGTGTGAGAGCCTGGGCTTTTAAAAACAAATAAAAGATGTGCAGCAATGCACAGAAGCCATTTTTAAATATGAAGCAACACTCAATTATATTAGATTAACCAAAATAAATTCTTCTTTCCTTTTATGCAAATTAAAATAAAGAAAATATCAAAATAAAATTAGATTAAGAAATAATGTAACAAAATATAAAATGTGACCCAGGACCACAAAAACCAAGTCATAAGGGTCAATTTCATTTAAACTGAGATTTATACATCACATGAAACCTGAATAATTAAACTTTATAGGATAGCACAATATTTGGCTGAAATACAACTATTTGGAATCTGAGGGTGCAAAACAATCAAAATACTGAGAAAAATCACCTTTAATGAAGTGTGTGTATATATATATATATATATATATATATATATATATATATATATTATATATATATATATATATATATATATATATATATATATATATATATATGGTAATAATAAACAGAGTTGAATTTTTTTCTTCATGTCCCAATTACTTATAAAAGCAGTTCAATCTAATTAAAAACTGACTAATTTACACATTGTGTGTGTACTTTGCATTTGTGTTTATTAGAGTGTCAAGGTCATGATTGAAAATTATAAAGACGTTCAGATTGTACTCACCGAGAGACTCAATGAAGTCTTTGTTGCTCTGGTAAAACTTCACATATGCAGCAAGCTTTGCACTGACAAAGATAGTCAGGAGCTGGAAGGAGAAAAAGCCTTTTATTCAGAGAATTTCTGAAAACGATTTAAAGTCTGTTTTCATTTAAAAAAAAAAAATCTACATTTTCTTACATCATGGATGAGTTCTCCCTCCAAGAAACGCACTGGTTTCAAGGCTAGGAGATGGTCGAAGAGATAGGTGCTTGGGTCTTTCAGGGCACGGACGATGCACCTGGGAGAGCGTAGGTGTAGATCACTAACAAAGACAAAAGCAGATCTGACACAGAACTGACAAGAGAAGGTCATACCTGTGTGCATCCACTCGGGCTTGTGAAGCATTGTCCTCTGTGTAACTGCCCAGTAACTCCACCATCACTTTAGCTGCAGCTTCACTGAAAGACACGAGAGTGTAAGGCCAAACAAGCAAAAACCACAAGCTGACCTGGGATCAAACGAGCAGGTACCTCTTCTTGCAGTCGACCAGCGCATCATACACCAGACGGAGCAGAGTGTGTTTCTTCTCTGTATCCAGATTCCAGTCTGTGATCCACTTGCGCACCTGCACAGAACACAAAACCCAATCATGCTGGGAATCGTTTCCTAATTACATAAATACTAAGAGAAACGTTTCAGGGTTGAAGCTAATGTTGGCTATACAGTTTAATCTCACAAAGGAATTTTCAGATCATAAGCATATAGAAAGAGAACAGATATAGGGTGGGGACTTGGTTCTGTGCATCAGTTATTGATTGGATGTTCAGATGTGGGCGTGGCACTCAAGAGGAAGATAAACATGAGCTTGACATTTTTAATCACAGGATTAAACATTAGGAGACTGATTTAAAAATATAAAAATGCAACATATGCACAGATAAAGTGTTATTCTATAACATGCATTTAGAAAAAAGATTCTAGGAAAAAGCCTACTTTCCTAGGATTCATTGATTTGTTTATTATACAATAATAAAAAAGAAACATTTCCACCCCAAATTCTAATTACTGGTACTGTAAAAGTTTTTTTTTTTTACTGTACTTTCCTCATTTACTGTACTCACTCTCTTTACTGTAATACAGTCACACCCATCAGGACACTTTTTTTTAATCACTAGCAAATGCAGTTTAAAGATGCTTTTAGTATACTGTGCAGTTGTGCGTTTTAAATACATATTTTTTACATTACAGACTGGAGAAAGAGGACTTAATTTTTCACTTTGTGGTAATTATGGATAAAATATAAGCTGGACATTTTGACACTCTTCCGAATATCTTGTGATGCATTTTTAAAAACAGGAAAGGAGATACTATGATATTTTGACATGATGTCCGTACCTGGTCCAGCTCTGTAGGAATGAATGCAATGGCATTGCAGGAGGCCGCCACTTTAATCAGCCCGCAGTACACGGTGTGCCTCACCGTTGTGTTCTCATCCATACCATGGAACAGATTGCTCAAGCTGCAAACAAAGAGTTTAATTAAAACAAATGAACAAGGTTAGAAAAAAAGAGATTCATTTGAACAATACAAGCAAAAGCACTCACAGCTGCATCCTGAGCGAGGGCCGCTCACCCTCACGAAACTTCACCAGCTTCTCACATAGACTCTCAATGAGAGCTTCCTGTTTCTCCGTCTCCAGGATCAGCAACAGGGAGACGATGCTGTTCATCACACTCTCCACATCTGCAGAGGAACACCAGAGCGCTTGAAATGTTCTTGTGATTCTGTGCATGTAACCTATAGGTTGCAAAGCTCTAACTTCAGTCATGTCATACCTTTATCATCGTCTTTGAGGCAAACATCACAGGCTTCAATGATCTGCGCCAGGTCGACGTGCAGACCTCCTTCTGAATTCTCCTCCGAGATCTCCGCTCCTTTAGACTTCAAGTAGGCCCGGAGCTCTGACGCCTGCAAATGAATGAATGAATGAATGAATGAATACAAAAATGATCCAGCTCTTACAGTCACAAAATCATAATCCCACCATGGTGCATCACCCAACCTCTTCAGACGGGTTACAATCGGTGTAATATTTGTGGGTTGTGAAACGTCTGTTGTCAATAACAAAAGCAGATACGTGACTGCTGATAAACAATATCCTACTGATATTGAAGTGTTTCCACCGCAATGCAACCAAAAATAAAGTGAAATAATACGTATACACGAACATAAACCGTTAAATGTATTATTACTGTACCAATACGTTGTACTGAGATCAGCTAAAGGCTAACATAAGTTAGCATCTACAAGCATGCTTCCGCAAAAATGCTTCTACTTTGCTAAAGTACGTGTGTGATAACGCAAAAATGCTTATGAACTATTCAAACATACCTGATCCTCCTCCGTTACATCAATAAACGCCGGGACACTCATATTATTTGATATTTTAAGAGCACAGACAAGAATCCACGCTCGCAGCCTAGGTTCACAGGCCGGAAGAGAATCTGTAAACTTGCCGGTGATGATGACGTACTTCCCTTAAAGGGACAGTAAAACTTTTTTTGTTCATTGGCGCGCGTTAGTGAGTTTGATATAATTAACATTTAAAATTAGAATATAAAACAGCTTATCGTGATTCTTTGACTCTGCTTCAGGAAACAGAACTAGTACTATATTGCCCTTGCAGTACAAAATGCAGATCTGAATATATATCTGTTCAGGGTTCACCCAAAACTGAAGGTTAGCTGTATTTACTGACCTCCATGACCACTTTATGAATATGTTGCTGGTTTCAGTGGAAAAAGTGTAGTGACCACAGGTGTTAAGCTCCAAAATGGCATAGCACAGAGTTGTTTCCAACCTTTTAGATATTATAAAAAAAATAAAAAAAAAATATGTTTAAAAAATTTTAGTTTTTATATATATATATATATATATATATATTATATATATATATATTATATATATATATATATATATATATATATATATATATAAATTCTTATTACTGTAACACAATTTTTACTGTAATTTCCTCATTATATTATAAAAAAAATAAAAAAAAAACGTTTTTTAATAAACAAATGTGTACTTTACATTACAGTAGGTTACTGCTAAAGGGGCTAATTTTTTCACTTTGTGTTAATTATGAGATGAAATAAGAGCTGGACATTTCTTGGTTGTTTTTGTGAGACTCAGCAGGCAAGGAAATATGATTATTTTTCAACCGTTTAGATGCAAAAGACCTCTAAATATGATCACCCTCAAAACTCATTTTTTAAAGGTAGTAGCTAAGCTATATATATATATATATATTTGTATAAACAACCAATTTATTCTGTCAAATAAATTAATATGATTGACTTAATCAAATTTCTGTTCATTGTAATCATAATTTAATTTAGTTATATATATATATTTTTTACACAGTTTGGTTTGAAACATTTCCAAGGGCACTCTAGCAGTTGTGGCTCCCTGTTTAAAAACTCCTGCCTTATTATATATATATAATCATATAATATAATATAATCATAAAGGTAATAAAGGTTTTGAGACCATTGTGAAGGAGTATACCAACAGAGACTTCACTGAGTGAGTGAGATGAACTTGAGAACTGAATTAGTTAATGAATTAGTAAATGAATCAGTTTTTAAAGCAGATTCTTTTTAATAACTTGCTTGATCTCGGTGACAAATGAGACAATTCATTAACAAATCAGATTTATTCACCGGTCGGAGTTCAGCTCACTGATTCAGCGATCTGTTTGCAGCAGTTGCTGAGCTAACTGGGGGAGGTTGTCAGTAAGCAATGATGAATAGTTACTACTAATAATAATGACTAATATTTGCATAAAGCTATCGTGGGACATTAGAAGACTAGGACTAGCACACAATAGGCCTGGACTACTTGTATACTTTTTTGTGTATAGGTTTTGGGTTTTATGTTTAGTGTTGCACACCTTGTCCTGATATGGATATATACTGACACCTATAGCCTACTTATACTGCTATATCAGCATCACACAAAAGCAGTTTTCAGTTAAACATGCCATTGTTGAAGTGCTCTGTTTGCTATAAAGTGAACAGTATTCAGCTGGTCATGTGATCGCAAGGTGTTGGCCCCCACTAAAAATATTAAAGAGCTTTTATAAGCTTTCTGAAATTACTGCATTTTTATATCTTGTCAGTGGACATGACTTTAAAGCTAAAGTGTAAAAAAGTGAGTGTATAAATCATTATTATAATTTTATAAGGCACCTGGGTAAAAAAAAAAAATAAACATTTTTATATCTTGTCAGTGGACTTGAATTAAATAAAGATACATATTGTAATTTTAAACATAGCAAATGTATTTTATTTCTTATTCCTTTTCCCACTTATTAATTTATCTTGTGTAAACCTTTTTAATTCGAAAAAAATATACTGAGTCAGTCTCATTTTCTGTGTTTAATGCATTGCTTACATTCAGGCGCACATCATGCGTGCAAACATCCATAAGTACAGCCTGGAATTACTGGCACTGAACTGAAGTGAAAGGTATGTAAAAGCTTTAGTACTCTGCATTCAACAGGTCATTCTGGGTTTAAAGTTTATGAGTCACATAAGTCATCTGGCCCTAAATAAGGTCTATCTTAGTGTCTGAGTAATTCTTCCAGCATCCGGTTATCAATCTTGCAATTAGGAGATTAAAGCCAAGCTGACCTTGGACACATAAAACAACAAGGGTGATGGTCTTCTGAAAGTTAGATGATAGTATTACATTTCAAGCGGGACCACCTTGACAGTTCCTTGTATTCCTCTCTGGGGATTTATGCGTGTCCCTCAGGTCAAGGCAATTCCGTTGTCCAATCCTTGGATATTTCTTCCATGCTGTGTAGGTTTTCCTTACTGTTTTTCTGTAGAGATGATGTAGATCTTATAAAAGCTGTCTAAATGAATGAATATACATGTGTCTGGCTGGAGATACTGCTGATATTTAACATCATGCATGAAATAATGTTTCCTTTGCCTTAAGTCTTAATTGGAAAAACACACTATTGTCAAAGAGTTTGAATCATGTGTACCCAGTGTTAGGGGCTTTTCAGAATTATTCACTGATGTTTCTGAAATCATTAAAAAAAGTTTCATTTTGATGATGCTGGGACTGTGTGGTTGGCTGTTTGCATTGAGTCACAGGGAGCGGTCTGAGATACTAACACTTATATGTGTGACCTCCACGCAATGCCAGAGAGAATGTGGGAACAATCACCGATAGAGGAAACAGCAGTGATGGACCAATGATCACTGTAGTTTTAAAACTACTAAACACTTTTATTGCATTTTCAGTTTCAATGCCACTCAGTTCTTCTGTGTGTCACAAGCAAAAACTGATGGAACCATCATTTCCAAAACAACAAAAAATATTTTTATTGACTTTTTAAAAATTTAATTTAAGAAAAAAAGTGCAAAACTTCTACCTTTCGGGGTATAACTGGGCAGTACCCTCAAAGGGTATCTTCTTTACCCCTAAAGGGTGCATATTAGTGCCTAAGAGTACCCTTAATATGTACTTGTTTAAACTTTATTTTACAGTATGTTTACTTACAGTGTACTTACCCAAGGAAGTGCTATAGTATATGGTAACTACATGGGTAAAGCTTAGGTATAAGGGGTAGATTCAGGGTTAGAACCAAATTATTACCCAGTTATTGTAATAGCAAATAAGTATATAGTATCTACACGTGGAACAGGACTGTAAAATAAAGTGTTACCATGTACTGTTATGGTATTATTATGAACGTGGTGAAGAAAATACAAAGTGATTCCTCTCAGAGGGTTTGGCATGGTAATGTACATGACAATATTAATGTGTTTGGTCTTGGTGGAATAGATCTGCTACGCTGCTGCTGCTGCAGATCAAGAAGTCTTGCTACTGCCAACACATCCACAGGACATGCTGCTGTGAGCCTGTAAGAAATATTGCTGCTGCACATATAAAATATATGAAATAACCCCCATATAGAATACACGAATCACTCCATATCCATACAGGTGGAGCTGGGGAAGATGGAGGGTTTCTGAAGCCTGCTACAACTGCTACAGCAAACACTAGCCAAGTATTTGAATACTGAGCAGCAAGTTCATTGGCTGCTGATATGAAAAGAACCAATCAGCTGCACCATGTTTATCTATGTGTATATCTTTCTGAACTGTAGCATACAGGACATCGGAAACGAGGAAGAAACTATATGGAGCGCAGTTCACACAATCATGTGGTGTTGCTGAAATGAATTATGTTGGAAATTATTATATGAATCAACCTGATCTCATGAGAAAACGTTATTAGTTAGGTGCCAATTTTACATAAATTCGTACAATGTGATTTGTACAAAAATGTATGATTTTTAGAAAAATATTTATGTGGAGCATAAATCTCCACCCCTTACCATCAGTGGGGCGTATAGGCAGATTGTATGAAAACTTAAAAAAATTATATATAAAAAATAAATAAATAAATAAATGCTGAAAAAACTTGGAATTCCTGATTGGCTTATAATATTTATGTAAAACATCAGCTGTCAATTGACAGGATTGTTTCTGCCTTTGTTTGTGTGGGATGAACCCATCCGATATCATGAGAAAATGTAACTAATTCGTACAGTGTGATTTGTACGAAAACATAACATTTTCAGAAAAGTTCCACACCTAAATCTAGCCATCAATGGGGTGTCGGCAGCTTTTATGAAAATATACGAATAAGATTGTATGAATTCATACAAATTAGCCTCCAGTTCATCAAAATGTAAAGTAGTTGCCGTGAAATAGTGTTGTTTGAACATTTGCATTCAAATCCTATAAGCTTATCGAAACCAATAAATCCATTATTTTTAATAAGGTTCAGTGATGCTGTTTCTTAAGAAGGTCTTAAAAATGTCTTAATTCACCCTTCCATAAATTAAGGCATTAAAAAGTGGTAAATCAGAAATATTAAAGTACTACACGAATAGTCATACCATTGAATATTGCATGCATTGCTAAAAATGAATATCTTTCTCAGTATTTTTGTGTTTTCACAACACAAATTTCCAAACACCCTTAAGCTTTAAAATGTACCTCCATAAAACCTGCAGAAACCCTGATGATGAAACTTCCTATTGACATGTATGTTTTTAATAAAAGCACTAGTCTTTTTCCTACTATTTCTATTCATTTACTTTTTTTCAAAGATTTTATATATATATATATATATATATATATATATATATATATATATATATATATATATATATGGATCTGCTTATATATGTAGCATACGGGACATCAGAAACTAACAAGAAACTATGCAGATGAAGAGCTGTTCCAAACTATACAGTTTTGCAACATTGTTTGAGATTGTTTGAACTGTGGTTTGCTGGAATTTAAATTTCCTCTTTAGTGTGATAGATACAAAATAGAGAGTCCAGACTCTGTTCCCACAGTCTGTGTAACCACCTTCCTCACCTCCCCGTATCAGGACCGTTCTCTTCTATCAGCAAGGTCAGTGACCTCATCAGAAAGCGCCACGCCTGACTGAATCACACACATCGCGGGTGACTTGATTCTAGGTGCGCAGGAACAGACGGGGGCTGGACAGGAATGTGGGACCAATGCCCACTACAAAGGGGGGAAGATGTTAGAGTACAATGAATATTACTGGAGTTAGTACAGTTTCCAGTCTACAGCATGCATTAGCACGGTTTCTCTGGACAGTGTGTGTACTGATTGTGAGTACCCACTGAGTAATAATCGTTAACATGTCTATATGTCTACGAGATGACTGAAGTTACGACCCTGTTACAGTATTACTTAATGTATTGAGTGTGTTCTCTTGCTGGAAGTGTTTTATGAGTCACTGGGCATCATGCATGAAGAAATAACATCTGTGACCTTTCTGTCATCGAGAAATTAAGCTGATTTTCCATATGGAAAAAATATAGAGCCATCGATTCCTAAAATTAACTTTTTAGGAGCTGAATGACTTAAGTTGCATTGCATAATCTTCAGACACTGATTGCATAGCTTCTTGCTTTAGCAACAGTCACTACTGTGGTTAAGTGATGTTTTAATATAAATAAAATTTTGAATTAATATGTTAAAATAATAATTAAATAATTTAAATGATTTAAGAAAGTATTTTTAATTACACGTTTGTAAGGGTCCATTCTAGGGATGGGCATTTCAGGCAAAAAAAATATTCGAAGATCGTGTAGTATTATTCGATTATTATTCGATAATCGCACCCCTCCCCCGCATGCAAACACCAACGCATATGCTACAGTACAATAAACAGAAAGAGAGACCGTTCACACTTTTAATCTGTATGTTAATAAACTGTTTAATTCATTAGGGAATAGGCTTTATAACTCGAGCTATTTAAAGATTGTGATGTGCCGAAACATATTAATATAATGTCACCAAATGCTGGCACTTATTAACATAGCCTAACATTCCATCGATTAGCACAAATCAACTGCTCATAACGCTAGGACATCAAAAACGAGCATGAAATCTGCTCGAGGAGATCTTTCGCAATCATGCAAAATTCCTGATTGCATGAAATCACTTTTATTTTGGCAGCAAAACTTTGCAGAGTAACAGTAAAGTTGATCACAGTTATTTGTTTGGGGATCAGTTTTATTCCAGACACAAGTCCAGTGTAATTATAACTCTACGATATCACGTTCAAAATTATTTAGTTGCGTATCTGTGATTTATGTATTAGAATTGCATATCAATTTTCCATCAATTTGAATTACACAGTTTAAACATAAACAAATAAACTTAATGTGATGCATATTTGTCAGTGATACATATAATGAAACTGGTAAGATTTCTGAACTCAAAATCATAGATTTTATTTAAATAATCATGTTTTCATAATGCTAAGAATTGCTAGTTGCTAAGAATCAGCTAAAGTCAGTTCAAAATTCAGTTCAAAATGATGAATATGGTTAAATATGGCAAGCTGTGAAAGAAGCATACAGCTAAAATGTGTGAGATTTAAACAAATTGGCTTTATTGACAATAAATATATAAACCTGGTTATTGTATATTTAAAACACATCCAGTTTATTACATAGTTGAAATTAGGTAAATTATAAAAACATGTTGACTTGACTTACTGATTATATCATTTTTATAGTGTATTACAGAAATAATACCCGTTTCATTTATAAACGACTGCCAAATATGCATCACATTAAGTTTATAATTTTGTTTATGTGAAACTTTGTAGTCCAAATGGATGGACTTTTTAGATTCAAATATATATCAAATACACAATGCACAAAGCCATGGTGATTATCAGTGTGATCTGTTAACATCCACTATTTCACAACACTGTGTTTAGAGTATGCGGTGATGAAATCACACAGAACGGGTTTTTGGTCCGAGTTTTCATGGAATGTCTCATACTTTGTGTGCTGGGTGTGCGAGGGTGAAGATGTTAACTTCTTTACTGTAACTCAGCTGATCTGTGACCTTTTGGCCCCTGTGGACTGACTCACATGCACCTGCTGTTGCAGAGACACAGATAACAGGCTTTTACCACAAAGCTAAAATGGCCTGATGATGAACATGCTAAAAAAAAAAAAAAAAAAAAAAAAAAAAACGCAACAAGATCCAGGCGCTTCACACTCCACTGATCCCACGGATATGAAGATGCCTAAAGAGCATATAAGCATACCTTTCATTTTGAAGTTCAGTTTTGCTGTCTGCTCTGCCTCATATGCATATGCAATATCTATATATATGAAATCTCCATATATGAAATATACTGTCATTAGAAGTAAAAACACAAATGGAACAAAAATTTTCACATATGTGTCCCTGGAACACAAAACCAGTCATAAGGGTACATTTTTGGAAATGGAGATTTATACATCGTCTGAAAGCTTAATAAATGAGCTTTCCATTGATTTCATTCCATTAAAAATCTGGAATCTGAGGGTGCAAAAAAAAAAATCTAAAATCTAAAAATCTAAATATTGAGACAATCGTAAAATTAAATTTATTTTCTTTGCATTTTATTTTTTTAATTTTAAGTTTTGTTTTGTTTTATTTAGGGTAGTTTGTTTGCTAAATATCTTCACGGAACATGATCTTTAGCTACTTAATATATTTCTACAAATATACCTGTGCTACTTAAGACTGGTTTTGTGGTCCAGGGTCACATATTACCATTTATATCTATATAGGTTTATGTATGCATAATACATTTTTGGATATATATGTCATGTACATATATATCCATCCTAAAATCTGTCAATGCATGTTGATATTATATAGGTAAATATAAAAGATGGACATTTAGAGAAATAATTACAAAAATATGTTCAAAAATGTATACATATTAATATATTATTTTTGTGTAGTAATAAAGTCGAATATATAATTAAAATATATAATTATTATTATATGCTTGCTACATATAATACCATATAATAAATCATCATATATGTACATAATACAAATGTTACTACGGGGATTTTATATATATTATAAACATATATCTCTATATATTAAATTTATGGGGCTGTCCGGGATAACATGAGCTAACTAAAAAACTAAAAAATTAAAATGTTTTTAATACTGAAAATAAAATATATATACTGTATATAATATATATATATATATATATATATTTATATATATATATATAAAAGTCACTTATTGATTTCAGCCAGCTGCCAAAGCAACATTCCCCATTTTCATTCAGTTTAACTTGATGAACTAAAATAACTAAAACTGTATCGAAACTATAGACAAATTACTATCTAAGAAAAATTCCAAAAACACAAAAGAATTGAAACATTAAAGTAGACACTTTAAACTAAAATTTAAATGTAAATGGAAAATACAAACAAACATCACACACAAACACACACACACACAAACACACACACACACACACACACACACACACACACACACACACACACATACACACACACACACACACACAAACACACACACACACAAACACACATATATAAAGCATGACACAGAGGGCCGTGTGATGGAAGGAGGTGTATTGATAAGTGTGAGAGTAATAGCTTGAATGATTTGTGTTTCTGTTTTTGGGAGCCTCCTCTCTGTTGCTGTGTTGACTGTACTGTGATTTTATCTCTGAGCCGATGTAATCTCTCTTCGGTCTGATAGACCCTGGATCATCTCACTCATCCTATAAACCCTCTTCAGGTCAGCTCAAAGCACACTTTAAGAAACATACTCTTGTGGATGTTTAAAATCACTCACTGAGAACCACTATATCTCTGAAATACATTTGGTAAGAAATCCCTTCCATAATCCCTCCCAGCTTTGTGTTTTAGTTGATTTCTGCACATTCACACCAGGGAGGCATTACCTTGGATCAGTGACAATGTTCAATCCTAGGTGGGGTTTCATTTTATTGTTTATTTGATGAGGTGTATTTGTAAAAGGGCCAAAGAGTGACAATAAGCCAGTGTTAGTTTTTCTGGTTGTCTGTGCTAATAGATTCCTTCTGATCTAATTCTTTACCAGTTGCTCACCACACTATAAAAATGATTGTCATTTTAACAGTAAAAGACTTTAAAAATACTATGGTAAAAAAGCCTGTTAATGTTAAAGGGGTCCTATTATGCTCTTTTACAAGGTCTTGATTTTGTTTTGTTTTTTTTTGTGGGTGAGTAATTGATAATGGGTTTTTTGCTAGGTTTTTATTATTTTTCATTATATTTTACATTATTACAATAACTCTCTTCCTAGTCTGGCATGAACGGCTGGAATAGTTCCTGCATCAAATGAAGGCCCGTCTTCTGGAATATGAAATGTGCTGTGATTGGTTAGCTGGGCCAGTGTGTGTTGTGATTGGTTAGCTGGGCCAGTGTGTGCTGTGATTGGTTAGCTGGGCCAGTGTGTGTTGTGATTGGTTAGCTGGGCCAGTGTGTGCTGTGATTGGTTAGCTGGGCCAGTGTGTGTTGTGATTGGTTAGCTGGGCCAGTGTGTGTTGTGATTGGCAGCACTCGGCGCCTGGTTGGGAAATGTCATGCACCTTACCATAGCAGCCTGCGAGCTTCAGTGTAAGTATTGCGTCAAAATCAAATCAATTTGAGTGTGATTTAAACCCGGATGACTGTAAACCACTCTAAGCTCGTCTGCCTTGGGAAAGCTAGTGTGTCTCTGACATAGTGATAACACTCGCTGCCTTCTCTAGTGCAGCTCAACCAGGTCTCGTCCCATTCGTCGATCTTGTGATATCACAAATCCCGCAAAATATTTGTTGTAGTCCAAACAAGTCGTTTTTTGTAGTTTTTGAAAAGTGATTTCTGTTAAATAAAATATCTCCTTTTGAATTGGACTTTGAACTTTGTAACTTTGCAGATCTTTTAACAGCAACATTACAGACTAACTAAAGTTGAAAAAGTGAAAAAGCATAATAGCACCCCTTTAACAGTATATTCCATTACTGTGTAAGGATGAACTGTAATATATCTTTAATCAATTTTATAGTAAAACAACAACAACAAAACAAGTAATCTTATAATTTACAGTGAAAATGTTCCCAGAATTCCCTGTGACACTTCATATTAGATGAGTTTTCACTGAAATAACTGTATGTTTCTCCTGTTGTCCCAACAGTAATGTATATAAGAGTTTTATGTTAAATCTTACACTAAAAATAAAAGGGGATTTTTGCAGTGATGCCAAAAAATAACAGTTCCCTGTTCTTAAAAGAACCATGTTTGCTTAGTGTGAAGAAGATTTGTGTAATCTAATGAACTTTTTCCACTTTTGAAGAACATTTTGTGCAATGGAAATATTCCATGGATGTTAAAGGTTTTTCATGGAACCATCAATGCCAATATGTGTATGTTATACAGAGTAACATGTTATAAATTTTAACATGTAATTGCATTATTTTAGTGTCATGTGTGAGATGGTGTTTTGTATTTGTGTGTATGAGACCATGTACCTTGAAAAAACTATTGTGATGAACTGTGATTCATTATGGGGCTCTCATTCATTACCATCTGTGTTATTGGAAATTAAGGAAGTGTTTGGGCTCCATAGAATAGGCTAGGATTTCATAATCCAGTCACTACACGTATCAAAAGGTCCACAAAAATCAAAGTGACTTTTGTGGACGTTTTCTTTTCTTGTCTATCCTATTCTTGGGGAGAAAACAACAACAACAACAACAAAAAAACCTTGCTATGAGTTCTGTGCTAGACTAACTGGGACTTGTCATGGCACTTGTATACTGTTGTTGTTCTCTCGTTGGTCTGATTGCTTCTGTTGTTCTCAATTGTAAGTCGCTTTGGATAAAGCATCTGCTAAATGATTAAATGTAAATGTAAATGTAAATGTGATTGTCAGTGTATTTTAAAGGTATAAATTAGGTTGGCATTTTACTATTATAATCAGTTAATGAATTAAAAAAATCTGTAAAATCTAAGATGTTGCTACTGTATTTTTGGAGTTTTCATGTATGTTCTGGGTGATTACTATGTTGCTTATAACCTAAGTCGAAAGAGCCCACCCTCTCATCTGTATTCAGGTCTCTTGATATAGTTTGTGTTCTTCCCTCGTTCTGTTGGGGTTTTCCCCCTTTTATTGTCCATGAGCCAAAAATCACAAATCTGGTATTTTAGAAGGGTAATAGCAAATCTTTCCCCAGCAAGGCACATGATTTGTGGTGTCATTTATGTTCACAAACTTGAGCGGGATGAGTTATGCATTGAAGGTCGATACGGTCTCTTTAAAGGGATAGTTCACCAAAAATAAAAAAAATAAAAAAATTATTTTGTCATCATTTACTTATTCACACCATTCTAAATCTGTGTTTTTCATTAATCTTTGAAATATATTTTAATGAGTGGTTTATGTTTCTCCACTGAAAGTCTGTTCCAACCAAATGCTTCAAAAAGTGCATTCAAGGCATCGTAAAATAAATCAATATGAACTGAGTGGTTTAATCCAAGTCTTCTGAAGAGACACAATCACATATGATAAACAGATTTAATTTTTAAGCTTTTGTTCATATATCAACAAAGCTCAATGTGTGACACACCATAATGTATGTGCATTGATAGATGTTTACATGTGATTAAAGACCTAAATCTGGGTTTAAAATAACAACTTTAATAAACAATTTCTTCTTTTCCGTGTCATGATGTCACATGGACTATTTTAATGATGTCCTTTGTATCTTTCTTGGCCTTGAACATGTCAGTTGCATTGCTGTCTTCAGAGGGTCAGAAAGCTCTCAGATTTCATCAAAAATATCTCAACTTGTGCCCCAAAGATGAAAGAAGGTCTTACGGGTTTGGAACGAAATGTGGGTGAGTAATTAATGACAGAATTAAATTTTTTTTGGGGTGAACTTTCCCTTTAAAAATAAGCAGTACTAATAGTTAGCAGGCACCACTACTAGATATTTTTCATCATGTGACTTGTTTTTTAAATCACTAGTTATTTCTCCATATTTGTTTTGGTTTAGTGGACCTTTTGACATGTATAGTCATTGGATTACGAAATCCTAGCCTATTCTATGGAGCCCAAACACTTCCTTAATTTCCATTTTCTCTGTTTTCCCTTCTTCTTTGCGGCGTTTTTGAAAAGGGTAATTCCTCTGTTACAGGACATTGCAGAGCTTATATCGGTAAGTGTGACATGTGATTTTGATTTTAGAGATGTTGTAATATTTGTGCCCAAGAACGCTACAGAAGAAAAAACGATTAGTGATGTGACAGACAAGCAAAACAAGTCTCTTAACACATCCTGTGGAACTGTAGAAAGAGACTGCGATGACAAAGTCCTGGCAGTGTTTATCAGTGGGATGTGAACGGATGGGAAATCATTGTGTAAGAAGGTTTCACACACGAGTGAAGAAGGGCTTGAGTTATGATCCCTTTAATGTTTCTGTTAATGTTTCTAATCTTCACTCATGTTTCATGCACAGAAATATATACAAGGATTTGTGTGAAACTGAATTTTGTGGTCATGTTTAACTACATGTACAGTTTTTAGCATTTTTTGATCACTTGCTCTTTGTGACTTTCCTTTAGGTGCAAAATGTCACGTTTTATTAAATTCAAGTCACATTTATTTTTATAGCACTTCATACAGTACAGATTGTTTCAGAGCAGCTTTACAGTAATAAACAGGAAAATGTCTCAGGTTACGAATGTAACCATGGTTCCCTGAGTAGGGAACGAGACACTGCGTCCTCTAGGGGTCACTATGGGGAACACCTCATTGTGACCCGTGTCTGAAGCATACATTGAAAAAACACCAACGAGTTGGTCGGCGACAGCCTCTGACGTCACTACCGGCGCGACTATAAACAGGCACCGGGAGAACACGTCATTCACTTCTTCGTCTGAAGCTTGCATCCGAAGCATGGCAGGGAGCTAGAGGCTGCAGTGTCTTGTTCCCTACTCAGGGAACCATGGTTACATTTATAACCTGAGATGTTCCCTTTCAAGGGAACTTCGAACTGCGTCCTCTAGGGATTGCTATGGGGAACAGTATACCCACGCCGCCATGCTGAGGGGAGTGCAGGCCAGATTCATGGCAAACACTAAGTACCAACTCTGCCATTTCCATGGGAGTTGCCCCTGGGACGTTTAGACGGCTGTCTGTGACAGTACCCCTTATGGCCAAAGGCCTAAGCTACATACCTAACTTAATTGTTAGGGCCTCGGCCCGGGGTAGAGCTGAAGGCTTGGAATCAGGAAAGATTCCTTTAAAGGGATACGGCTAAGAACCTAGCATTTTATACTAAGTCTTGCCTGTCACACAGGGGCTACCGCTTGCTCTCACAAAAGCTTGCTGAAGGAGCTGTCTCAACAGATCTCCAGTAGCAACACCCTGTTTAGATAGGTATCCGAGGATACATAGGTGGAGTGGCGCCCAAGATGAACAGGGATTTTACCAACTCAAGAAAGGGCACGAAGCAACCACGCGAAGCCCTCACCATATAGGATTTTAGAAAGAACACAGAATACTAGCGTGCAAAGCTTACCACAGTGTGGATTTCAGAAAGTGTGCAAAGACTTCACGTGCACACTTACCATAGCATGGATTTTCAAATACTGTTCTAAGGAGGGGCTCTCGTGGCACTTTGATAGAGCAGCTCATAGATGGAATGATGCATCTCAAAACAGTATGTTTGAGAGTCATCAACTCGATCTGTGGAAGTAATGCTGGAGCGCTCTGGGGAAAAACAGCGAACTCAGTCTCATATGAGAGGAGAACTCCGAATTCAGAGTAGCACGCTCATAGGCGACCCTTCTTGGGAAAGGGGAGCGCTGCTAAGCTACCACGAGAATCGCCCAAATAGCCCGTCATGTTGAGGGAAGTGATGCTTGAAGTGTATAAACAAATACACACTGGCTGAATGGAGCCCAAGGAACCAAGGTCTAATCATCTCAAGAAAGGGAACGAGGCGGAGCGCGTAACCCTTGCCGTACAGGATTTCAAAAAGTCTGCAGAGTCTTGCGTGCACACTTACCACTTACCTGGATTTTTAGAAAGTGCGCAAAGTGTTCATGTGCACAATGACCACCATGTGGTTTTCAGAAAGTACACAGAGCTTAGCGTGTGTACCTAAAGGTTCCTAAGCATCGCAGAGGTGCTGAACTGCACGGGAGAGGCAAGCTCAAATTTTACAAACCTCTAGCGAGGGGAGCATCACCTGAGGCAGCATATACAAGAAGACTTCTGTAACTGCCACCTTCACTTCCCGCTGGATGCGACAGCACAACTAAGCGGCCAGGAGACCCCTCAGGGTGACCTGGCCGGACATCCATGAAATTCCCTGCAGTGCTGTGCCAGGCCTGATGATCAAGGAGGCTCCCGCAGAAACCTGTGTTCTCAGCCGCCTAATACCGGAACATGAAGCCGGGTGGCTGGTGCTGACAAGTGTTTAGTAAACACTGTAACTGAGCACTGCAAAGGAAACTCAAAGAGTTTATTAGTAGACACATAACCACCAGCAATTTAATACACATAAGTATATACAGAAAGGGTTATTTTTATACTCCCACCCTCCTGTGCTGGAGCCCCGCTCAAGGGGCGCCTCCTTTTAGTCCGGACCATCAGTAAGGTGGTTGCTATGAACATAGAACCAGATAAAAACATTATAGGTCCAGCATAGGAGACTGTTATGTGAGAGGTTTCCACCTAACCTCGATCAGGTGGAGAGCTGGTGGTTACAGGGGAATTAGGAAGGGGAGGATAAAAGCAGAAGTAGATACGAGTAGATACCTCGGTATAGCTCTGATTCAGACGAGAACGGTGCCTCATCTGGATCACATCCCTTAGGTTCTGCTTACATCCTTGTGACCCATGATTCCTCTTACCCCTGGCCGTAGGTGGGGGAGAAGTGCGAGTCGCGACACTAGCCTTCTGTACCTGTCTTTGATCCTCAGATCGAGACAGACCAGGACCCCTATGTTGTTCGGGCTCAGACCTGGACCTTTCGTGGAACGAAGGATCTGAAAGCAGCGGAGCGCGCCTTCGTCTCCCCGAACTTCTCGATCACCGTCTCAATGGAAATACCGAAAAGTTCAGAAGGCGAAACCTGAGCTTAGAAAAGAAAGCCTTTTCTTTCTTCCCGATGTCTGCCAGGTTCATCCACAGAAGTCTCTCCGCTACCACCATGGTCGCCATAGTCCTGCCCATGGCAGAGGCGGCCTGCTTGGTAGCCTGGAGAGAGACCTGTGGTGCGGCGCAGCTCGGCTACCTGATCAGGAAAAAGGCCTTCGCCTCTATCCAGGTCTCTTAGCAGATCAGTCTGATATGCTTGAAGCACCACCATCGTGTGTAATAAAGCCACAGCCTGACCTGCTGCTGCGCCTTGCCATTTAAGCGAGATGTATTTCTTGAAGGGGCTTAGATGGCAAGAAGGGAGATTAAGAGAGGATGTCTCCCCCGCAGAAAGAAAGCTCTTTCTACAGGGGGCATCCTCTCATAGCCGTGTTCGTGCATCGCCTTGATGTCGGCAAAACTCTTATGCCGAAACCGATGGATGCGAGAAGAAAACGGCCTCTTTCATTTCCTTTCGATCTCTGTGTGGAGATCAGGCAGAAATGGAAGGCTCACCTGAGCTGGAGGGCTATAGTCGGAAAGATAACACTCATCAAGGCGGCCTCACGGCATCTCCTTGTTAGCGTACTTTCATGGCAAGTCCAACTTTGCTGTGGCGCGATCCATAACCTCCAACAGCTCTACATACGCAGGGCAGGATAATTGAGAAGGCTCAGCCTCAGCTTCTTCACCATCCTCAAATATCTCCTGCTTTCCCTGGGTAAAAACCCAGCAGAGCACTAACCTCAGTATCAGAAAGTGTTAAAGATATAACATCCTCAAAAGGACAACAATAAAGATATATCATCCTCCTGAGGCTGTCTCTCGTCCGCCACCGACGAGCGCGAAAGGGAAAGTCCCTCTCTAAATCATTCAGACAGATCCACCTGAAATTCTCACGAGCTCATTCTCCTCCGTGCCTCAGCAGCGGCGGGTCCGGAAAGCAGATGGCTGCCTTTTTTCCTTTTTTTTTCCTCGGAAAGAGAGACAAACGAGAGCGGAGCTTTTTCATTGAAAAAATGCTCACAATGCACGCAGATTGCCTCCTCAAAGACATCGCGTGCGTGCTCTTTACCCAAACAAAATAAAGATCGTGTGTGTCATCGGGTGTCAAATAACGCCGACACGGATGCACACATTGTCTAAACGCTTGCTAGTAGTCGCCATGATAGACAGAGAAAGAGCGCTTTTACCGGTTCTTTCAGATGCACGCCTCAAACAAAACAGTCAGTGAAGATGAAGAAGAGAATGACGTGTTCTCCCGGTGCCTGTTTATAGTCGTGCCGGTAGTGACGTCAGAGGCTGTCGCCGGCCAACTCGTTGGTGATTTTTCAATGTATGCTTCAGACGCGGGTCACGACGAGGTGTTCCCCATAGCGACCCCTAGAGGACGCAGTTTGAAGTTCCCTTGAAAGGGAACAACAGTGTTAATGTTGTATAATTCCAGTTGTAATACGTTGTAAAATTAACGTTGTATCAATTTCAGCTGTAAAGCAGCTCTACAGAAGACAACAAATGTCATTATTCAGCTCAATTTAGTTCAGTGTTGTTTCAGGTCAGTTCAATAACAGTGTCAGTGTCTCAAAGTTTATCAGTTGTGAAACAGGTTCAATTCAACTATAAAGCATGTCTACAGAAGGCAATTGATGCATTATCCAGCTCAAGTCAATTCAATGTTGATTCAATTCAGTTCAATAACAGTGTCAATTCTTTCTTTTCAAATACTTTGGCTTTGCCACTTGATTAACACTTAGAATATATACATTTATTAATTTAGCAGACACTTTTTCCAAAGCGACTTACAAATGAGGAATACCACAAGCAGTTCATCTTAAGGAGCATTAAGCAAATAATTGTCATTTTCCTGGACGTCTTAAATGAAGTGAATGTCATCTATTCCACTGTACTAAGTGAACAGGGAATTGTGACATTGTTATTCAATCAGTTGACCTCTTTGAGACCTCTTACCTTTCACTGGCCTCTGCTGTCAACTGTTACATCACTATTATTCCCAAGAGCTTCACTTAGTGTAATTAAGCAATATAATAGGAGAGGCTGTATTATATGATGAATATTATCACAGTTCAACTTCACCCGGCACGTTTTTCATGTTACAGCACATCTTTAAATGCTATTATAAAACCAATTTAAAAAACACCCAAATAGTGCACCCAAAAATGAAATTCTGTTATTAATTACGTCTTGCAAAAAAATTATATCTATGAAAAATTTCATAGATTCAAGAGTTTCAGGGCCCATCATAGCACAGAAACTGCACTTGTTAAAATTACAAATGACTTGCTTCTTATGTCAGACCAAGGCTGCATCTCATTGCTAGTTTTACTTGACCTTAGTGCTGCATTCGATGCTATTGATCAGGACATACTCATAGATTGATTACAAAACTATACAGGTATTTAAGGGCAGGCTTTAAGATGGTTTAGATCCTGCCAGTCTGAGACTCGAACTTGCAACCTTTGGATTATGAGTCCAACTCTCTGACCATTAAGCCATGTGAGTCCCCGTTTAAATAGTGATAGTGTTCAGAGAGGTAGGATCTAAACCATCTTAAAGCCTGGCCTTGAATACCTGTATACCCTTAGTCTTTTTTCCTGTTCCATAAATTGACCACAATCCAGCTCATTAGGTGACAGGAATGCACCTATTTGTTTGTGTTTGCCGACATAAATTAAAAACAGAAGAAGAAGAGGTGTTTGAAGAAGAAGAAGTTTCCTTGCTTTACCAAAGGTATGCCCTGCATTCCATTCGAAAGGGTTCATCCCTATTCCCTAATCCTTCCAAAGGGTTTACCCTCCGGAGTGAGAGTTTCGAAGGGTTGAAGGGTGTAGGGGACCAAACAACTGTTTCTTGAAGTGCCCTTCTGTGTCTTCATCACGTGCCCACATGGAGCTCTGTCATCATGCAAAGAAATCTGCGCAAAGGATCATGGGAGCCCGAAGTGTCCATCAGTTGTACCCTTTAAAATCCTTCATTCCGAAGGACCCTTTGAAGTGGTCAGTTTTGAGCACTTCAGTTTGGAACAACCCTTCAATATGGCGACCATGATTGTTTTAACTCCGAATTGCACTTTGGAGGGCGATATTTCCCGTTTGGAACGCACCGTTGTTCTTTTAATTCATGACTGTTTTTTTGTTTTGTTCTCTCTCTGTGGTGCTTCAGTGCCGTCAATAATAACCGGGGCTTACACTATGCATACATCCCATGTCATCCGCCGGAACTGCTTCCGCCTACGACAGTTAGCAGAAGTGAGAAAAAGGTGTTTATATCATTTTAAATATGGATATTTGTCTTACAAAATGTATTGATTCGCTACAGGAGGCCTTTAGGCGAAGTTTATCAATTATGAAAAATAATAATAATAATAATAAATTTAAAAAATCAGCTTCAGTTCAGTTCAGAAACACCCTGGATGGATGGCCAGTCCATCACAGTGTAACTTTAATAAGGTTGCTGAATTGCTGAATGAATTGTATACAAATGCAATGTGAAATCTGGTTTCTGGTCTCTTTATGTCTCAGTGAGGAATTCCCCCAATATATTTGGCTGTTATAAAGCAGATGATGCATGGATTGAGGAATCGGCTCTGCTGGGCTATGTCTCACTCAGACACACCTCCAGAGTTCTCAGCAAGCAGAGGTCAGAGATGTTATTTACATTTTCAGACCAGCACTCCAGATGTCCATGGGTGAAGAGGTAAAGAAGGGGTGATGGCTACTGGACTGAACCTTCTTCAAAAGACCACCACCACCATCATCATCATCATCACTGTATGTCACTCTTCATTTGGACTGAACTTAAGTCCAGAACAAATTGAGACATAACCTGAGTAATTGGTTCCAGGAGACTGTGGAGTGTTCCAGCTGGAGATCAGGACCTGTGAGACTAGCTGCAACTGAAAAAAACTGTTATGTTAAAGTCAGTGTGAAAAGGAAGCTGAGATAGTCTTTTCTTCCCTATTGTTACATATATCCGAGTGAAACGGTTTATTGAACAAGAAAAAAAAAATAGGCCCTTGTGCTGGTGAACACATCATCAGAGAAGAGATGTTTTTGCAAGTGGGAGGGGAGGTTATTTTGATTAAAGATAACGAGGGCACATGAATAACATTTTTTTTTTAAGTATAACTAATTTTGTCTGTTTTGATTTAATTGTGGTTTTAAAGCAACTATGTACTTTTGAGTATTTTTGCGACATTGGAGCCCCCTACAGTTATCGTCGTAATTCCAGTGGATCTCTGTACACATGTATTTGTTGCTGCTATAAAGCAATCCATCCTTTTCGCGGAATTTCGTATCAGTTCGCCAAACCTACAAACTTCCAGAACAGACATTTGAGGGAAGTAGTGATGGGAGAAATGAACCTTTCTCCCATCGCAAATGATTCACTGCTTCGAAGCGCTCAAAACATCACATGCTAATGACGCCTGCTGGTCAAAATTGTGTAAATTCAACAAAACCTCAGACTAAAACATACTTAAAAACAGCTTTTTTAAATGTGAAGTGTCTGTATAATATGTGGTTTTCAAATATTTTACAGTATATTAATTTGCAGGGCTCGTTTTATTTGTTTTATGGAGAGCTTGTAAATAGAGACCAGTAAGACACCATTAACTACTACTCATCCTTTTAATTACACAAATGTCTCGTAAAAAGTCTACAAACTGATGAAACTGATCCGAGATCAGGTAAAAACCATAGATGCTGGTTTAACAGTTGGTCACTGGAGGGTGATTTCAATTAACTTAAATGCACGGTTTTACAGAGATCGCCCCCTAATGGTAAACCATTGAAATTTGGAAACGTTTCGAAACAGTCATGACGTAATGAAGCCTCGTTTACTGAATACTGTGACATCCATCACTAGAGGGAAGAATGTGAAAGTAACAACAGCAATGCACCTAAATTAGAAATCAGTGTACCACCTGAATGACTTTTTCACATACCAAGTGCCATAAAAGTCACCAAGTTTTGTACCTTTCTGGTGAAGCTACGATTTTAAAAAAAGTAAAAAGTTAAAATCTCCACTCAGAAGTGACCAAAGTCTACAGAAAGGTTAAATGTTTAGATGTCATATTAGAGTCAGCTTCATGTTTTTACTAACAAAATTAAAAATTCCCCTTTTGCCTTTCATTCACATGTTTTTTCAAACAGGCAACAGACGGTGCTGGTATTTCACAACAGTGTTGCCCAATCCCAATGCACATCCATCAGTTTAATTGAATCTTCATTCTGACAGCACAAATCCCTAAGATAGCACTCATTAATACTTCCCCACAGAAAACACAGGGTCAAAACATCAGTTGGAGACCCTTATCTGCATTCATTTCAGTACACTCTAAACACATAATGCACTTACATTTGAGATCCAAAGAAAAGGCAAATGGTGAAACGAGTGGGCTTATAATACACACTTATTAAATAAATGTTCAAAAAGAGTGTTTTCACAGTGTTGCCATAGAAGAACCATCTTGGTTCCCCAAGGAACCTTTCAATGAACAGTTTTTTTTTAATCTTTTTCAACTATAAAGAACATTTTGTGCAATGGACGTTTCCATGGATTTTAAAGGTTCTTCATGGAACCTTCAATGCCAATAAAGAATCTTTATTTTTAAGAGTGTAACTTAAAACTTTAATAAAATAAACATTCGAGTGAAATTAAGTGTTTTAATAAAGTAAGTTCTCTGAGGAACAACATTTACACAGCTAACTAGACTACAAACAAACACCCACACACTCGTATTCATGCACACACGTCCAGGCATTAGTCAGAGGAGGGCTGAAAGTGCTGTTCAAGTAAAAGATGAGTAAGGTAAAGAAGAAGTGACTTTTTTCACAACCCCGAGCTCTGACTCCTCCTCTGGAGATGGTGGGGTGGTTTTTGTGGGTTGCACACTCAGACAAATGTACAAGAGTGAAGTTACTCCTGCTCAAACTCTCCCATGCGTTTCTCCAAACATACTTTCCATCTCAGAAGCAGAGAAACACGCATTCTTCTGGACTGCTAGGACCTCTTCAAGCTCTTTTCTTTGAGATTTAGATTCTTAAAATCCTCCTAAATGCTGACAGAGCCGTGTGGTCTGATGGGATCGGACATCAGAGACCTGAGCACCCTGCTTCCTGCGGTCCCGAACGCAAACTGTTCCCTGCCCGTCGGCGGAGCTCCGCAGTGGGGACCGATGCTGGACTTTCACCCTGCCTCCCCGTATGGATCTCTTCCCTCCCACTCCTTTATCAAACAGGAGCCGGGCTGGGGGCCCGCAGACCCTCACGAGGATCCGCACTGCGGTTTGGGGGCCTTCACCGTGCACTTCTCAGGGCAGCTCACGGGGATGCAAGGGGCGTTTGCTGATTCTCCATCCAGCCAGAGCAGGATGTTCTCCAGCGGGCCTTATCTGCCAGGCTGCATGGACAGCCCTCCTGCCCCGCGCACCCAGGGTGAGACAGCCGTCCCGCTCGTGGCTCTCGGTCTCTCTGTCATGAGCCACAAAATCTTTTTCTCACTTTGCCTCTGCTGTCATACAGAACACCAAACTTCAGAGTTGACATGAGATGTTTGAGGTTTTGCATTAAGCTGGTGTTTACGTAGCTATTAGTGCCAAATTACTTCTAGAGGATCTCTTGTCATTCTCAAATTATTACTTATGAAAACTGCATTAATTATGCATGTGAATTAAATATTCATGTTATTATTATAATTAAAAAAAATATATATTTTATTATACAAATATTAATAATACATTTAATCATACATTAAAGAAAATTATACAAATTATTATTATTTTTAATTCTTAAGTTATTTTAACCATATGTGACCCTGGAGCACAAAACCAGTCTTAAATCATTGTGGTATATTTGTAGCAATAGCCAAAAATACATTGTATGGGTCAGAATTATTGATTTTTCTTTTATGCCAAAAATCATTACGATATTAACTAAAGATCATATTCCATGAAGATATTTTGTAAATTTCCTTTTGTAAATATATTAAAACTTAATTTTTGATTAGTAATATGTATTACTAAGATCTTCATTTGGATGACTTTAAAGGCGATTTTCTCAATATTTAGATTTTTTTGCAACCTCAGATTCCAGATTTTCAAATAGCTGTATCTAGGCCAAATATTGTCCTATCAAACCATACATCAATGGAAAGCTTATTTATTCAGCTTTCATGTGACTTATAGGCTAAACTTCAATTTCGAAAATTTGACCCTTATGTCCAGGTTCACATATGTTATATATAAAATAGGCATCATATTCACAGTTAAACATGGATTTATTATTAAATGACTTGCAGAGAACATCAGTAGTTTACTTTATTAAATAATCTGAAATCGACTAAAAGATTCACATAGACATATAGAAGTTCACACAGTATCTGATAACCAAGGAAAGTCAAATACACTTTTTGATTTGAACGTAAAAAAAAGCCGACTTTTCAGCCGACTTTTATATTTTCCATTGTGCTCAGTTTTAGATGATTTAATAAAATTGAATTCTGCATAAAGATTTTGATATCTGCTGCGTCAGCTTTGACAACACTTAAAGGATTAAAGTAGTATTTTACATTAAACCAACCAAATAAATATGACAAACTTTTTGGATAAGTCTAACACAGTGTCTCTCTCTGCAATCTTGTATTTACTTTTTCTGTGTTGATGACTTACAGCACTGTGAACATCCTGAAGAACTTCTCTCCTTTAAATCTAAGAGCTCACAACACAAATGTCTGATGTTAGTGTGCTTCAATGCACAGTACAGTACAAAGATTTCCATATCTACTTCTGCAGTTTATTATTAGATTAACTTTAGGAAAAGTCACAGCGACAAACTGATTCATTGCATAAGCTGGTCTCACGCGGGTTTACGACCAGATGAATTATAAGTCTGTTGGAAAGGGATGTATATTTAATGCATTTTTTCAGGAGTATTAGTGGAACATTTTCTATGTTTATATTACATCATTTCCAATGATTACTTGCATTAGAATTTATTTAGCACTTGTAAACAAAGAACAATACACAATTCTTCAAAAGGAGAAATAGAGTCAGCTGACATGCATTCAGTGAGAAAAGGTGGATTTCACTGAGAACAAAAAACGCTAATGTGTTCTCTGTTTTTCTTTGTCTCTTTCTCTCAGGTTATGGTACAGTAGAATTAGACGGAGCTCCCAGTTATGGACACACACCTGCTCACCACACTTCACCGTTCCCCAACAATACCTTCAAACACGAGGACCCCATGTCCCCCCAAAGCACCATGGGTAAAGAAAATATATTCTCAGTGTGGCATATAAAGCAGTAAATGCTTTTGAATAAAGGATGAGGCAAAAGTAAAGCCTTTGCAGGTTGATTTCCATGTACAGTGTAAATACAGTTTGTTTGAGCATCCTGACCAGTCTGACACAGCACAATATCACGCACTTCACCTATAAATGCTTTGCACTCCCTTGTGAAAAATAAGTGTGCTGAATTGTATTGAATGTAGTGTACTTCTAGTGTACTTCAAATCTTAATCTTTTTTTAAAGTATATTAAAAACACTGTACTTGCCGATAATATATTATTAATTAAATAAAAAGTGCTTTAAGAGTACACTTTCATGAACATGTTTCTCGATGTACACTTTTAAAAATCATGCAATTGTCCAAAAAGTGTCCGTATATTGATTTGAAGTGTATTATTACAAAAATCTCTTTTAAAAGTTATGCTAAAATGTACTTGTTTTTCACTAAGGCTATGTAGAATAGAGTGAATTTGTGAGTGTGCATTTAAGTATAGTATGACAAATAAGAGGTATAGCTATCTGGAGACCACTGTATCCGCACGGATCATCTCGAGGTTAAGTGTCAGATGGAGTTTTAATGTCAAGGCATATTTTTCCCCCCTTGCTCTCATTTTTACCTCTCTGTCTCTGTCCTCGAACACTCATAACACTGTATGCAACCGTTTCTAAGTTCATTAAGCATAAATTATGCTGGCATAAATTACCGCCACTCATTTTTTCGGGCAGCTGAGAGGAGGAAGCAGAATTGTGGATGTGCAGAAGAATGTTTAGTGCTGCCAAGGGACTGATTCCCTGCCTATTGCCCTAAGAAATGAACAGAGTGCTCTCAGAAACTCTGCTGACTGCTTTATGGTCTCAGGGAGCCCTGCGCTGTTTGGATAACCGCAGTAAAGATGAGGCCACACTCTCTGTTAGCTCTGCTGTAAAACGCTTTGTTTCACTTGTAAACAGGAAAACTGAAGTATGAGGTCTTTGAAGAGGACTTTCTTTCAGATATTGCTTATATATATGCTTTTTGAGTGTTGTAATTTGCGCTTTGATTTTGTGAATATGCAGGTGAGCAGCAGTACTCCGTCCCACCGCCTGTCTACGGGTGCCACAGTCCTCCTGACAGTCAGACCATGCTTTTGAGAAATAGCTTCAACAGGTACCTTCTTTACCGTTGATTATTAGTGTAATAAGAGATGTAATTAAGCATTACATGATTTCCTAATTATGAGTTTTGAAACTTTACTTGAGTAAATATCGAGTTAATTGTTGAGTTGAATCCCAAGGTGTGATTCATCGTGCATGAAATAATAACAATAAAAGTGCAATAAATTGCATCATAGAGGAAGCAGCCACGAATTACAAAAAGTTACAAAAATACGCCAAATTGTTTATGCAACTGTTGAAAGAAAGCGATATTCCTAGATGTTATCTAACAACAGCATCTGAGGCGGGTCACAGAAAATTTCTGCTTGTCCCTCAGTCTGCAAAAACACGCAGAAATCTCAAAGGTATTCTGGAGGGTTCGAAAGCGGAGATATTAGGCTGTATATTGTCTAAATCTGTGATTCTCAAAAAACTTCCAAGGAGTTGCTCAAGATGACTTTAAATGGGTCATGGAATGCACATTCAGATCTATTATGTTTCTAGAGGTTTCATTTTCACTCTCTGCCATGAACACACATTTCAAGGGGTGTTGCATCTTTCAGAGAGGCAAGTGAACTTGCAATATGTTTTTATTGTAGAGTAACCTCTAAATATTATATCTCCTTTAATATAGTCTTTTATGTTTTAAATATTAGAGATGCATGGCCATGTTATATAAACATGTTATACATTTTTGTAGTTATGCCAAGCTCTAAAATATTTTATAGAGTATAATTAGTGGGTAAAAAAATGGAAAGGTTATGAGCCTTCGAATATTGTTGTGGACAATGACGGTAAAAAATGAAGAGCAATGATGTAAATTATTATTTTAGTGTTGGCGCTACTGATCTAGGAGGATATACTTCTGGTTTCTCATTTCATATAAAACTTAAAGGGTTAGTTCAACCAAAAATGAAAATTATGTCATTAATGACTCACCCTCATGTCGTTCCAAACCCGTAAGACCTCCGTTCATCTTCAGAACACAGTTTAAGATATTTTAGATTTAGTCCGAGAGCTTGCTGACCCTACAATGAAAATGTATGTACGGTATACTGTCCACGTCCAGAAAGGTAATAAAAACATCTTCAAAGTAGTCCATGTGACATCACAGGGGCCGTTAGAATTTGTTGAAGCATCGACTATACATTTAACTCCAAAAATAACCAAAATTATGACTTTATTCAGCATTTTCTTCTCTTCCGGATCTGTTGTGAGCGCGTTCACAACACTGCTGAAGTGTTATCTTTTCAGTATGAACAGACCTGAGATGAGCAAGACTTTAGACACTTTAGAATACTGTTTCTTGTTTTGTGAACGCACTCACAACAGACCCGGAAGAGAACAAAATGCTGAATAAAGTCATAATTTTGTTATTTTTTGGAGCAAAATGTATATTCGATGCTTCAACAAATTCTAACGGAATTTTCATTTTGGGGTGAACTAACGCTTTAAATGTTGTACTGTGTTTGCATATATATTACTGGATATATATTACCAATACACAATGTTCACATCTTCATGCCTTAAGCCCTATACATTTGATCTACTATCGGTAACATCATTTGCTATCATTTACATCACTTACTTTTCACGCTCTGAAACCCTTCACCTCCCCCAGCTCCACCTTTCTAGATCTGCTATGCTCTTTATGAGTGCCAATTCATGAAGCAAGCATTTACATATTTACTTTTCATGCTCTAAACCCTCCACGTCCCACAGCTCCACCTGTCTAGATCTGCTATGGAGTGTTTATTCCTGCAGCAGCAGCAGCAGCAGCATATCTTACATTCTCACAGTCGGTCTAATTATTGGCAGTAAAAAGTCCATATTGGCTCATCAGCAGCATGGCAGATCTAGTCTCCCAAAGCCAATGCCATTAACATGCTAAAACTATACAGATAGTTGTTGATATTTGGTTGAAATAATTGTAAAATTGTTACACAGCGTGTATTTTGTAATGCTTATTCCAATGCAATGCTTTGGCCCATAGATCTCTAAATACTGTTATTACCGTTTCTTTTCTGTGTAATTAACAACACGTCATATATGCTGCTGATAGAGATGAACTTGAATTGAACTTGGGACGTTTTTTTAAAAAGGCGCATTAATTAATGTAAGAAGTAAAATATGTATATTGCTGATTTGTGATTTGGCCGTGGCACAGCCCCCTCTGGTTTCTGAGTGACTGAACTGAACGTCAGTGAGGCCCAGTCTGGATGGCTCAGATAAATCCTGAGTAAGTCTGCAGTGAGTCTTGCTGCCTGCACAAAGGTTAAGAACTGCACAGCAGCTCTCAGCAGGCCAAAATACACTCACAGTGATCTACTGCCCTTTTCCTCCAAATTCCTCTTCCCATCTCTGCCTGGCCCTCCCCAGAGACACGAGAGGACAGAGAGAAAGAGTTATGTATTCAAAAGATGAACTTTATTGTGAGAAGAGGAAAGCAGAATATCATTATATAACATTTTACACTACCATTCAAAACTGCCGTTTTCAAAAGTTTTTGAAATAGTATTATCATTTAAAATAAATATTTTAATTGGAATATATTTTCAAATGTAATTTATTCCTGTGATGCAAAGCTGAATTTTCAGCATCATTACTTCAGTCTTCAGTGTCACATGATCCTTCACAAATCATTCTGATTAGTATCAGTGTTGAAAACAGTTGTAATGCTTAATATTTTTGTGAAAATGATTATATATATTTTGTGGAAACAATGATATATAAGGTAAGAAGAACAGCATTTTTTGAAAAAAAATTTTGTTACACTGAATAATTTTACTGTCACTTTAGATCAATTTAATTCATCTTTGCTTAATGAAAGTATCAATTAATAGGATAAAAGATTCCTTAAAAGAAAGGTGAAGAAGAAGAAGCAGCAGTTAAAGAGAACTGTAGCTTTTCATCAGTCCCAAAGGAATTAGTGTGCATTCTTCAAATACTTCTCTCATGTTGTTTAGAGAAAAGCAGATCACAGAACCCGAAATAAGGCATCCAGTTTTGATAAGACGTGATTGCAACATCCCCACTATTGCCCTTGCTGTCTGGAGTACAGCAGTGCTTTTGGAAACTCGCTTGCATCAGCCTGGTCCTGTTGCAGTGTGTTCCGGTGACCTCACAGACCTCCTTTTCTTGCCAATAAAGTTAGATTAGAGGGGAGCGAAAAGGGAAATTCCACCTTATTTTTACCAGTGTTTGGCATAGAAACGGTCTCTTGCATTTTGAAACACTTTATTTATTGGAAAGCAATGTGGCAACACCACCACCAACTACTTTATTTTCTGATAATTATATTATATTACATTATATTATTATTCAACTATAAATAATTAACTAAATGGTTGCAACCACAACAACTATTATTAAATCATCATTATTATCGTTAATAATAAATAATAGTGTATTTTGATACATTTTGTACCTCTAAGAATCTGGCTGACCTTCAAAATCTGCTACTTCAGCCCACAGAAAAGGGACAGACAGCGTATGAGTCAAGATCATTTCCCCAAATCCTCCCCACAATACCCAGAAATCTCTGTGACATCACACTATTACATGACTGTGCCAGGCACTCATCTCGCCAGCCAGGACCACGTGAGAGCTAGCTGAGACGCAACACTTCACAACATGTGGTGAAACGCAGCAATGTGTGTTTCCACTGTGCCAAACAAGCCTCCAGTTTTGCTGCTTCCTTAGAAAACAGTTATGAATCAGCGGTGATGATTAGAAAGAGACACCAGCACAACACATTGCTGACAAATCTGCACTTCTAATCAGCATAGGAACCAGAAAAATAACATGGAATGAAAAAAAACATTGATTTACAAATCAAAATTCCTATTTTTGGTGTGCCTCCTTCCTTTTAAAAGTGTTGTGTTTCTTGAGAAGCTGAGCCATGAAAGTGACGTCACATGACTGTGATTGATCTCTTCTGTCCTGGCAGTGATAATCTCTACCAAATGACGTCTCAGTTGGAACGTGTTACCTGGAATCCCGTCAGCTCGCTGACACCCAGCATAAAGAGGTACAGACGTTCTCATATCAGCACCTGTGCTTAAAAAATAACCTCAAATTATTTGAATTCCTTTCCTTTCCTTTCCTTTCCTTTCCTTTCCTTTCCTTTCCTTTCCTTTCCTTTCCTTTCCTTTCCTTTCCTTTCCTTTCCTTTCCTTTCCTTTCCTTTCCATCCCCTCCTTTACAAAACTTTCCTTTCTTTAAGAAGGACAGAAAGACCCCCCTTATTATTTTTACACCCCCCCTCACCTCTCTTCCCATTTTCTTCTTGTCTTCTCAGCCGTCGTCTGCCCTATTTTAATTAGTGTCTGTTTTGAAGGAAGGCCTCACTGTCCTCTGATGTGACAGCACTTTGAAACAAAAGTACAGACTGAAGTAGGAGCATGAATCATGCTGCGCTGACAGCAGAGGAGATAGGAATGGATCCTGCTCAGTCAACCAGTCCAACCCAGATAGAGTGTCTGACCTTGGATGTGTTGAAGGGGCAGTTCAGGGCAGCATGTTTTTGTGTGTGAGAGAGAGACAGAGAGATGTTGAAATAAAGAGATGTAGAGTAGCTGAAGGGCAGAGGGGAAGTCCCAAAGCATTTTGGGAATTTAGTGATTGAGTGAATATGTGCTTGTCTATAGACAGATGAGTAGGTGACTGGGACACTGGACAGAATATTTATGCCGGCTGTCCAGATAAAAGATTTGGTATCCCCCTTCCTCACCCCAATGACATGACAACAGGGTGTTTATCTGCTGAAGGGATGAATGGTTGGGCTGTGGGAGGACTGGACCAGCAATGGCTGAAAATTGTGTAGTTTGAGGTGTGAAGTGAGTCAGAAAAGAAAAAGCTTTATAGGTCTTCAGCTCTTCATCCGTTACTGCCCACACTACAAATCCCCCTCCAGACTCATCTTTTACTTTACTATCATTAATGACAGTTGAGGCTGTTTTACACAGTTATTTTTAGATATAACAACATCCTTTTGTTAATAAGGAGGAAAAGCTGATTCATATATAGCAGAGCTATTAAGACATGTTCAAATCTGCCTTTTCTGAGAATCTTTTATAGGTTATAGAGTCATATTTACATCGCACTAGATAATATGTCAGCTCTGTTTGAGAAGTCTCTCTGTTCTCTGTGAGCGGTTTTGTTTTATGAATAACTGCAGTTATGTGTAACTACTCTCTGTCTTTGTGTCCAGTCACAGCGGTGGTTATGAGGCCGAAGCGTCTGCAGGAGCTCCGCTGTTGTACAACTGCAGCACTCAGTATCACATACACACACATGGTGTGTTCAGAGGAGTACAGGTGGGTGATTGCAAAAACACACACTCAAACACAGAGACAAACTCATATCCATTTTACTTGTGCACACATTAAGTGCGTTGTAATTAAAGGGATAGCTCACCCAAAAATGAAAAATCTGTCATTAATAACTCATCCTCATGTCCATAAGACCTTCGTTCATCTTCAGAACACAAATGAAGATATTTTTGATGAAATCTGAGAGCTTTCTGACCAATGAATATAATAATTTCCATATATAATAAATTAAAAGTGCCTCAGACGAAACACAAAAAAGCGGTCATTGCTTTCAGAGGTGGATGCTGCCTAAGACAATTATACAGAAATACTTTGATGACAGACTTTGCTCAGGTTATTAAGAATAACCATAACAACATTTCAAGTCACTTGACTTTTTTGATGGACATGGAGGAACTTTTTTGCAAGATCCATTTCCATCTCCCTTTATTCGCATGAACCCTTTTCACACTTAAAAACCACCTCGAGTGAGCATAAAAACTTTTTTTGTGAATTAAAAGGATTTTTTTTCATCACTGTTTTCTTATGTGATATTTCAAAATGTGCATAAAAATACGGTGATGAAAACATGGCTACTGCTTCAGTCTGTAGTGTTTGTATGGCCTGAATCAAGATCCATCAGAGCTTGAGAAAACTGATACTGTCCAGAGAATAGTGTGCATGTATGCATGTTTATAACTTTAGTTTAAAGCTTTCCTCTAAAGGCTTTTAAAAGCTAAATTGATATTTAACAGGCCACAAGATAAGAGGCTTTGTTCAGATGCAGAACTCATCCAGGGTTTGGTAATGCAGCAGTTAAAGCAAACAAAGGCTCAGAAGTGCAGAAGAATTGGCAAACAGAGTTTGTTGATTGCCAATTATTCTGTTTTTATTTTTTTCTCCAGGATGTGCGGAGAGTACCAGGCATCGCTCCCTCCACTAAATCATCAGAGAGCAGTGAGAAACGGCCTTTCATGTGTTCTTACCCCGGCTGTAGTAAGAGATACTTCAAACTGTCCCACCTGCAGATGCACGGCAGGAAACACACAGGTGAGACAGACGCCACCATATGTGGACGATACAAAAAAAAAAAAAAAGTTTTGATTACAATTACAGTAAAACAATAATGGATCAATAAGGGATCTGTGTAAGAGGCTGTTGGAATCTTCCAGTCTTTTTAAATTTCTTTTGAAAACACTTGTGTTTAATACCAGTTTACCTCTGGAGTATATCTATATTTTGGAAATAATGTTACCATAGCAAATTCTTTGTAAGGGCATCCTCTCAGTTGCTCAAGAATCACCAGAATTACTAAGAAACATCTGGAGTGAGTAATTTGTGACCTCATGGCATGTACAGTTTTACAGATAAATCGATGATTTATGACACTCAGAGCATAACAACAAAATAACTGCTCAATTCAAACGGCGCCCCCTTGTGGAAGCTTCATGTTAATGGCAGAGACTACAGTCATGTTCACACATCCGTCCTCTAACATATATAGTGATTGATTTTCTGTCACACACAGGTGAGAAGCCCTACCAATGTGACTACACAGGCTGCGGCCGCAGGTTTTCCAGATCTGACCAACTCAAGAGACACCAGCGCAGACACACAGGTTAGACATATCTCTACTCTTCAAAACACTCCAGGACAGAAATATAGCAGTTATGTGGCTCTGAGGTCATTCATATACACTCATAACAGTAAAGGTTCTTTATTGGCATCGATGGTTCCATAAAGAACCTTTAAAATCCCTGGAACCTTTTGGCTTTCTCTTCTGGAAAAACAAACCAATTGTCCAATCAAATACTATTGAATGAGATTTCCCCATCCACCAATTCCAGCTGTCGTGAATCCATCTCTTGTATAAAGTATGCTGTCTCCTGCTTTGCTCCTATAGGCGTCAAACCCTTTCAGTGTGAGACATGTCAAAGAAAGTTTTCACGCTCAGACCATCTTAAGACCCACACTCGGACTCATACAGGTAAAACAAGTGCGTAAGCCTTTTTTTCCCAGATTTCTCAAAAACCATTTATTGCATATGCATTGATTTGATTCCAGAGCACCAGTAAAATGTGTTTGTGTGTTTCCTCTCTGGTGGTTCTCAGGTGAGAAGCCGTTCACGTGCCGCTGGCCCAGCTGTCAGAAGAAGTTCTCCCGCTCAGATGAGCTGGTCAGACATCACAGTATGCACCAGAGAAACGTGAGCAAACTCCAGCCGGCTGTTTGAGACATTATACATACACTGTATATATAAACACACACACTGAAACACACTCAACAGTTAAGACCTGTCAGTCAGTGAACGGCACTGCTGATCTGATAACATGAATCACACCATCCATATAAGAGAGAAAACGGTGCGAATGCATATAAATATGGAGTTTTATTGAAGTTTGCCTCATTGTATTTGACATGGAACACTGGCATTTGCTGAAGAATGTGTCTGCATCATTTTGGGTCATGTTGTAAATAAGTGAACCTTTTTCCATTTGTGATAGTGATTTTTTTTTTTTTACATATATGGACAGTTGATTGCACTGGGTATACTTTTTTTTTTGTAATTGACAAGATGTGCTGGGTCACTTTCATTTCTTAATTTGGAAAATAAATTGTGGATGAGTGAGAAACGGCTAGTGTAAAAATCATATGCACTGTAATGCCTTTGTATATATTTGTTAAGTGACAACAGTTTCTTGAAATGCCTTTTATAATAAATTACATGATAAATTCTCAGGAAATGGTTTGTTTTACTATACATGTATAAATGTTTGTGTGTGTATTTATGTATAATATGTATGAGACACATATGAGTGTATATATATATATATATATATATACACACACACACATAAATACATATGTGTACTTTTGAAAAGTTTATTTGCAAAAACAGATAACTGTTTTTATTAATTTCTAAATCATGTTTTTTTTTTTTTTAACGTTTTTATTGTTTTGTGTTAGTTAGCTGTATTTTTAAGATATTATTTAATCAAAACAACCCAACTGCAGTTTGATATTAATTGGAATGTAGGATAAAAAAACATGACTTCTGAACATTTTTAAAAATATAGATTTATAGAATATAAATCACATACAAACTGTACACACATCAGAAATTGTGTATATTTTTCAGTGCACAAACTCAAAAAAAGTTGTATGAAATTGCTGATCAGTAAGACTCCTTATAGCCAATAATTAACAAAAAATTGTGTGTATATATATATATATACACACACACACACACACACACATACATATATATATATATATAAAATGTATGATGTTAAACAATATATAATAATAAATGACGTTTAAAAAAGCAACACCTTACTTTCAATAAACTAACAACTATTAATTTTATATAAGCAAAAAAGTACACTGGAATAATTTCTCCCAAAGTTTGGTTTGGAGCATTTATTAAAAACCGTGTACAAAAACAAAACTGCATACAAATGTACACCAATGTGAATACAAGCAAGCAAGACCCCAGAAACCGTTCCAGGTCACATGGAATGCATCTCTATATACAGATCTAATCCTCGTTCTGTTTAGCAAACACTGAACACCGTCATGGTTTGACTTCACTGCACAAAAACTGTTAATGATTGTCCTAAAATGAATGAGCGCTGAATGCATGCATGGATCAGGAAGACGGTCCGGGCTTTCAACGGCCTTCAAGTTTCTATATACAAAAACACAAAATGCTACTGAGATTTGAACATTTGCATTATTTCTTATTGCCACTATGAAACACAGAACTGTTCAAAGCTTATAGGGTGTGAAATTTACTTGTTCTTGCAGAAAAAAAAAGAGAAAGAAAAGCACGATCTCTTTAAGATCAAGGAATAAAAATTAAAATCTTGCTCAGACACACGAATATATACATACACGTACATTCAAGCATCTAGAAATCAAATCGCATTTATGTAACATCAACATTACAAATGACAGCTTAGGCTAGACTAAAGTGCGTTATTGCCCAGAAATACTTTGCCATATCAGAAGGGTCTTCTCATCCTGAGGCAGCAGGTGTTGTTGAGAGGTCAGCGGGAGTGTTGATCGTTTTCAATCACGTAAAATTACATTAGTCGTTCCGATCAGAAGGAACGTCGCTTCAGTCATTATAGTTCCCAACATCAACCCTGACTTGCCGGTTAAGCTCCTCCCCTGCAGCAAGCAAGGTCTTTCATTGGTTCGTTCAAGAAAGGAGCTGACTGCTCGAGAGGTTTGGAGGATGGACCCTCTTTGAGGTGTTCCTCACGCAGTCAACTTCATTCGTCCTATAAACGAAGAGAAAAGTGTGATAAATGCACAATCATGACTAATTCATGAAGCTTTTCCAGTTTACAGGAAGTGCTGGACTTGAAGCATGTTGTTGCAATGGAAACCACACAACAGAGCAACAACAGAAGAAGAATCCTTCATTTAGATTTCACTTACTATCTTACTGCAACTTCTGCAAACTATTTTTAACTATATTTCCAAGTCTAGAAAGTAGACGGTTCAGAGGGGGGTTAGTTACTCATTTTGTTACTCATTCCTCACAAGAAACAATCGCTCTGCTGAGAAACCAAGTAAGTTGCATACATGGGTGACATTTTAAGGCATCATAGACAGATCATTTCTACACAAACACAACCTAATTATGCCGGCAGATAAAATAACACGTTTTGGCCAAATTTTAAAGGCAGCTTCACATGTAGCCTTTACAGAGGATCTAAGATTGCCGTTCACACCAAGATGAACATTCGGTGCAATGAACATTGTTTGAATTAATTACTGTTAATGTATCCATTCAGACAAGGGCATGCAGTCACTGCAACTTTTTTTTTTTTTTTTTTTACAACAGTGATGTATTCTAATCTCTTTTCTATTGCATTGAAAATAAAACTGGCCAACCAATAAGATTTGGGGTTTTGCTCACTTGAACAGAGCCGATGTTGTTAGAGAAAATGAAAACTGTTGGCGCTAATAAACACATACATGTATTTTGCTAAGCGACAGTGTATAGCAGAGGAAGAATCCGGAACCAAACTCTGTTATGTTAACTGCTGTATTTCTACTGTCCTATAAACGCCACCTACTGTCAGAGAGTGAAACTGCATTGGTCTGAAAACAAAAATCACAAGCGAAAAGCTGACTGAATTTTCATCTTGAACATTCATGTTGGTGTGAACAGGAATATGTTAGCATCATGCTAACAATAAAATTAATTAAAAGTCAAGTCTGCGATCCTTCTAAATCAGTCACTTGTGAGCTTCCGTGTCCTTTTCAAACATGAATGTTTGAATCATAGAATTCAACTGCACAATTCATTTTATGTTTACACTGAATGTAGATAATTACATACATTTTGTGAGAAAATACTGGTAAATCTCACCTCACGGTAAGAGTTCTGAAAAGTTTCCACATACGCAAATGGAACTTGCTCTAGTATTACTCTCCATTGAAAATGAATAACTTCCAGTCTCGCTTGATGTTTTGTAGTAGAAAAGCAGCTTTATTGTCTTTTTTCATGCTGCACTGCATAGCTCACATCCGGTACAGACACTGTGCAAGAGGCACCCTTAGGACTGGTCTTTTTTTTTTAATGCTATTTAAGCATAAGAAACAACATTGATGGGGCAGTTCAGTTTTGTTGCTGATTTGAAATATTTAAATTTGAGTGTGGCAAGCAGTTTTGGGGATTTCAGGATTCCTTCATTTAAGTAGAAAGACTTTGCTCTTGGATACCCAAGAGGCATTGCAAATATGGCTGCAGAGTGAACTGACTTTCCTTAAAAGGGCAGTGTCTCTGGTCACATGACCAAAAGTGCAAATCCTACTGGCTGGCCAGTTTTCTTCGCAGTGTGATGGAAAAAGTGATTATAACATCTCACAGTGAAAAATGTTGTTTATATTAGTCTGAACAGATGCATTAACAGTAGTTCGTTCATATTATTCTTTATTGCACTGAATTTGTCGTCTTGTATTAGAAAATAGCTCACTAGATTTTAGAACAGAGTTACTGTAATCAGTATTGAACTCATTTACCCTCACATGATAACAATGAAATCACATTTGTCACAAAAATAAACATTATTCCGTCACCACCACAGTGCAGCCCAGCCAATCAAAAGCAGAGCTGTAGGTGAAGACATAAAACAACTAAATTACTTTCACCATTCACTCACTCTCTCACACACACTTAACACAGACAAACAGTGAATACAGTGCACAGTTGCAAAAATCACAAGACAACGGATATAAATCAATTGGACAAATACAGTAAGCTTGTAC
The DNA here is from genome assembly GCF_018340385.1 of Cyprinus carpio. NCBI lineage: Eukaryota > Metazoa > Chordata > Actinopteri > Cypriniformes > Cyprinidae > Cyprinus > Cyprinus carpio. The sequence goes on from NC_056614.1 coordinate 3,896,205, forward strand.
AAGGCCAAACAAAACTAAAAAGACACAACAACAAAACAGCAGCTGATCTCAATTCACACACACACACACACACACACACACACACACACACACACACACACACACGCTCACACACAAAGCTTCCTGGGGTTAAAGGCTGTGTTAGATGGGTGGGCGTTGACGAGGTGACATGTGGGGCACCATGCCATGCTGAGCGGTTCATGCCAAGCGACCAACCACATAAAACCCCACCTACCTGCCCACCGTCCCCAACCAATGGGCTGCTTCTGTCTACCTGTCTATCTGGAAACCAACCAATTACAGTGTCACAATGCAAAGAACAGACGTCCCCTTCACATAGCGTGACCTCTACTCAATGCACTGTCAGATGCTATGATTATCAAGGCTGTGATTATGAGATTAAGGTATTATTATATCAGATTATACACAGAGTCTTATATAAGCAGGTATTTCTGCGTCATGTGACCGTCTGCTCACCTGTGGACAGCTGACTGTGGGACCTCCGCCGGGTTGTGGGGGTTTTAGAGTTGGAGGAGAGGGTTGAACCTGCGCTGCTGGCCCTTGAGATGGGGAGCGGCACAGGGGTCACGGGAGGAGAGTCCAGCTACGTGAGAAAAAGATTTTGAAAATTGTCCTGCATTTATAGAACCCTATAAAAAAAAATTTTCCCCCAATTTTTTTTTTTTTCTTTTTCGTAATACAATTTATTAAAAGTTTAGAATCAAATTTATTTTATTTTCCCCAAATTCCATTTTATTTCTCCCAAATTATGTGTTTTCCATTCAATTTTAATAATTAATCTGCAATAATCAAAAAGCACGTCTAATTAATTTAAATCATGCAACATCAAATTTTACAATTTAGCAACACGTTAACAAAAATACATATTAGGTGGTTTAATTAATAACTTAATTAACTTTTAATAAACAGAAAGCATGTCTAATAAACTAAATTCTGGATTTATAATATATGATACACAATTATAATAAAAAACAGCATAAAACAGTATTATAAAACTATTAAAATATGACATTTAATTGATTAATCTTTTAAAATGTAAATTAAATAGCAAAAAAATATACAATTTGTTGTTTACTTTTATCACAAGGCCCTACATTTGTCACTTATTTAGACAATAAAATATTGGGTTCAAATTTGTGTTGTCTATTACATTTTCCAAAGTAATTTCTTTCATTTTAAAACATGAACAGGAGCTGAGGAAAATGAATGATGAGTGTATTACTGAATGAGGCCACTGCAGTCTAAAAGATATTATTGATCTTAGACATGCACAATGAGGATGCGTGTGTTTGTGATGTGTACCTCCACGCTGTCATGAGTCGGAGAGGAGGATGTTGAGGAGGTCTCTGCTTGGCGGCGTGAGGAAGACGAGGGCCCGATCTCAACAGACCGGACACGCTGAGCGAACTTCAGAGAGCAAACCGACTCACTGACGTTACTCTCCAGAGGAGACACCTGAGATACAGACAGAAGAATCTCAGAGTTGTGAGAAACAGCATCAGAGGGAATATTGAACTGAAAACAAAACTAACATGATGTAGGTAGAAAATTCTGTAAACTTGTGATGGGAATCATAAGGAATTTAGGTACTGTCTTTTTTTTTTTAAATTTAAGTAATCAGTGATTCTGAAAAAAAGCATTCACGTCCTTGTAATTACAACTTGTAAAATTTTCCAAGTGATCAAGACCTTGAGGTGTTATGTGGAAACACTGAAAATGGCAGTGAAAAACACAATTCAGCAGTACTCAACTGTATTTCTGTTCAATAAAACCTATATTTGGTTACAGTAAATGCCTTATAATACAAAATTAAGACATACATTAGACCCACTATACAGTTTAATGTAGCGAACACAGAATTTAAATACTAATGTCCCACTAAAAAAATATATAAATTTATGAATTAAAGCATTTGCATGACTGTTACTTGTTGTATTGTGGTTTTGTCTACTGATTGCTCAAAAGAAATAGCTTCATTCTGGAGTTAACAGTGTTACCATAGAAACACAGAATTCTGGGTAGAACATCCCAGATTGTCATCTAGTAATTATGGTAATAATGGCATGTCATGAACGCGGCAATTGTTAAATTGTGCATAAAATGACCAGGCACATTTATTGGGAAATTAAATATGTTTTGATTTCATTTAACCACAACAAAGTTCTTTAGCATAAGAGGTGATTTCTGTGGCGATTAGCATAAAACAACAGGAGAGCTTAAAATACCTGGTCTGCTCGTGCTGTACCAAGTACAGTCTTTATCCCTAAATCCATTCTTATCCACTCAAAATGTGTGGAGGTTTAAAGTAAGCCTCTCTCCATTACAACCCTGCTGACCCAGTGATCCAGAGAGCGCACACACACCTGCACCATCATGAGGGTCTTGCTGTCGCCGCTGAGCGAGTCCTGCAGCAGGTACGTGAGACGCGAGTTCCTGAAGGGCACGTGCGAGTGTTTGGAGCGCAGGGCGTTGATGACGTCGCCCAGCGCAGACAGTGATTTGTTGATACACTGAGCCTCACGCAGACGGCTGCCCTCGGCGCCAGATTTGGCAATCCGCTCGGAACCAGCCAGATCCACCAGATTGAGCTTACCTGCAAAAATGAGGACAAAAAGTGAAGGTTTCATATCTGCATTTGAATGATTTACTTTTTAAAAGAACATTGTGTACCTGAGGTGCGGTGGCCCGTGGAAGAGTTGAAACCTGCCACTGTGACAATGAGGAGGGCATGAGAGCGAGAGCTGTGCTCGTTTAGATTGGTGCACGCTGTCGCCCTGTTCATGTGACCCAGGTCAAACACCTGCAGGGTCAAAGGTCAGCAATTACAAACAATGAATTAAACTAAAATGGGTTGATGCTCATCTATATGACAGACCTGGCAGCAGAACACTGATTATTGAACACATCTGAACTAAATAACTTCAAAAATGTCACTATTTCACAGTGTCTGTGTTACACTATAATCGTCCTTGTTATACTATAGTAATAACAGTAAATTATGCATAATTACAAGCAACTAACCATAATCCCATAGTAAGTACATGTTGCTAATTAATATTACTCAGTATTTAATTGTATAATTATACTGTAACAAGGACACCATAACCCTGTAATATCTGGAATAATAACAAAAATATATATATTTTTTAAAATGTTTAAAGGAAACACTTTCTCAAAAGCTTGATGTATCATGTTTGATACTCACGTTTTAACATGATTTTTGATAGTAAAAAACAAAGTTATACTTACTATACATTTACTTTACAAAAATCTTTAAGCCTGAATTTAAACATACTAAAATGCCTTTTGTTCACTAAAACATTCCTATGAAAGGAATATAGTAGATTGTGTACAAAAGACGTTTTGATAATTTAGAGGCCTTAGAAATTTGCATATCCAATATGACAACATTTAAAATAAAGACCAAATGTTTTATTATATGAAGTAGTAAAAATTTACTTTTTCCACAGTTTTCAGAGCAAGACAAACTGATCTGCTTTTTCCATTAAAATCTAATCTAAGGTGGTGATATTCATTCATTTGTGAAGTTCATGAAGCTGGCTCTAAAGTGTGAAGTGATGACAGCTAGCATAACTCTGGTTGGATGCTGTGAGCTTCACCTTGTTAATGTCCTCCACGCTCTCCACGGTGAACTCTGTGAGTCCTGGCACGTACAGCTGTCCACTGCCGTCTGGACACATCTTTATATCCAGCTTCTCATTGGGATTGTCACCCAACAGGTTCCTGTTGGCATCGGATAAAGACAAATGAATTCATTTTATCTGTTGCTATTAAGGAATTCAATTCAATGCAAGTTTATTTGTAGAGCGCTTTTTACTATACAAATCATTGCAAAGCAACTTTACAGAAAGTTAAGTTTCTACAATATTTAGTAGTAGCTTATCAGTGATGACTGTCAGTTTATGTGCATACAGCAGAAATGTTCAGAAAAATCAATAAAAGACGTAAACAAACAGACGATTAACACTATTAACAGCAATTATGCAATCAAACTTATAGCAAAATGTGGTAGTTCTGTATGTTGTCTCTGGGTTAGCATCATCTGAGGAACTCTGAGGGGTTGGCATGTGGAAAACTTAAAGTTAACATTTCGCAGGCAAGCTAAATCAGAACCTATGCACATCTGTTTGAGTGACACGACACGACAGGAGGCAGGACAGGAAAAGTGAGGGACAGGGTGAGTGAATAGACAGCAGGGGGAAATGCGTGACGTGATCTGTTTGTGTCTTGCAGAAGGCCCGAGAGATTTGAAATCTAATCTGTTTTTACATAACTGCTGACCGGCAGAATCTGTGGCAGGTTACACACACTTCACTGTGAACACACTGGGACAATTATATAAAGGAGTGCTAAATATGGTGCAGTGATGAGCACATCACACTGAAACAAGCTCCTGTAGAGCATTTGATAATCCTCATCATCATCATCATCATCATCATCATCTCTCCCGCCTGCGGTCACCGTGCAGCTCTACTTGTGTCTGTTTTTCTCACCGAAGGGTCTCATTGTAGATTTCCACCATGCTGACGGTGATCTTATAGTCCCAGTCAGGCTTTTTCTCCAACACTTCAGAGAAGAGCAGCCGCAGAGCACGCTGGTTAATGCCAGGGTCTTCAGGGACACCCTGCATGAAACACAGAGACATGAGAGACTGACACGAAAATTACATAACCAACATGATATGACTTATAATCAATAAATGTTTTTAAGTAAATAAAATTGGTTTAAATGCAAGTAACACAACATAATGTTTAACAGTATGAATAATTGATATTCACTGAGATTTAAAAATAAAAAGATTAGATTTAGAATAATGAAAAGTACTGTTACAGTGTTAAAATGAATAAAATATGGTTTTAATATAATATAATTTTTTTTTATATAAAGCAGGATAAATGACAATACAACAAAAACCTCTAAATATTAAATTATTCTATTAATTTATATAAATAATATGATTAAATATTAATTAACATGTACAAACATGCACAATATAAATAGTTTAAATATATTTTATAATATTAAATTATATAAATATGAATTAAATTAGTAAGTACATGTAATGCATAACAAATGATACCTATATTTTGATTAAAAAATGTTGCCCCAGTGCAAAAAAATCTAAGGTCTTAATGGGCTTGGTTTTCTTTTAGGACAACATAGGGTGATATTTGGGAGCATGTGATATACCTCCATAGTATAGGTCTTTCCAGAGCCAGTCTGCCCATAGGCAAATATGCATACGTTAAAGCCATCAATACAGGAAGTGACCAGAGACTGCACTTCCTGGAACACCTGTCCAATCACAAGAAAGTGTATAATAACTGATATAATAAAGACTGTGATATAATATCTGACATAGGAAATACAACCATATTTGAAAACTAGTTCAGGCACTAACCTCCCCCTGAGTGGCCTGAGTGGGAAAGACTTTGTCAAGTTCAAAGGTCATGAGCTTGCCCTTATTAGACAAGTAGAGAACAGCATCATCATCAGGGTCAAAGGTCACTATGTTTTTGGCATCAGCAGCATCTGTTTCTCCAGCACATACGGGACGTACTCGGCACAGCACACGAATGTTTCCTGAAAAACAAGATCTTTATAATTAGAATGTCTAATTTCATCGAATCAAACTACAAGATATGACTCGAACTACACAGTTCCCAGAGATCTCTGCGGTCTCACCTTTGAGGCGCACCAGTTCATTGTGGCATTTCTTCCTCAGGTTCATCTCCCGCTTGTATTTGCGCAGCAGCTCTTGGTTTGCACTGCTCACCTCTCCAATCACCTGACAGATCTGTAATCACAGACGGATACGACTGATGAGCTGCGGTCAGGCTGATGTGTCTGTGAGCTCGTATGCGCTGCTCTCACCTCCTGCTTTGCCTCGGTGATGGCTTTCTCCAGCATGTAAGGGAAGTCCTGCACCTGTCTCTTCAGACAGTTGTAATCACAGGTGAGGGTTCTCAGGGCCGGCTGCAGTGTCAAGAGGTTCATCCGCACACCTGTTGGACAGCAATCAAAAGAGAAATTATAAACTAATAAAATGAAAAAATTGCAAACATATAAACTGAAGCCTTTTTTAGAAACATAAATAGTTTGGAAACAATTTAGTATAGGGACCAATTCTCACTATTAATGAGTTAGTTCAGCCAAAAATGAAAATTAGGCTGTGTTTTACTCACCCCCGAGGCATCTTAGGTGTATTTGACTTTCTTCTTTCAGACAAATCCAGTCGGAGTTATATTAAAAAAATTCCTGCCTATTCCAAGCTCCATCATTGCAGTCAGCGGGTGTTACAGTGCTTCAGTCCAAAAGAAGTTAAATAAAAAGCATCCATCCATAAAAAAATTAACAAAGGCCTCCTGTAGTGAATCGATGCGTCACTTCTGAGTGGCACATGTGCAAAGCTGACCTCATACGTCATCCGCCTGGAACTGCTTCCATTTACAACAGTGAGCGCAAGCTACATTAAAGTGATTATGTTTTGAATATGGATATTTTTCTTACAAAAACTCATCGATTCGCCACAGGAGGCCTTTGTTCACCCCCTGGAGCAGTGAGAGACACTTTTTTTTTAATGGATGGGCGCTTTTTATTTAACTTCTTTTGGACTGAAGCATGCAACACCCGCTGACTGCAATGATGGAGCTTGGAATAGCCAGGACAATTTTTAATATAACTCCAACTGGATTTGTCTGAAAAATGAAAATCATATATACCTAGGATGTCTCGTGGGTGAGTAAAATGCAGCCTAATTTTCATTTTTTGGGTGAACTAACCCTGTAACTAGTTGCTTATTAGCATGCCTATTATTAACTTACTGGCGGTTTATTAGTGATTATAAAGCACATATTCTGCATCCCTAATTCTACACAAAACCTAAAATTAACAACTACCTTACTATTAATAAGCAGCAAATTAGAAGTTTATTGAGGCAAGTCATAGTTAATAGTTTGTTAATAGTGAGAATAGGACCTTAAAATAAAGTGTGACCAATTTGTTTTGTATTGTGACATTATTTTTTAATGATAATTCAGTAAATTTTTGTATTGTCAGATTTTTTTTTAAAATTACATTTCCAATATTCCCAATGTTGAGTCGCGTTAGGGTGAAGAATTCAGGTTTTTACCCAAATGAGCACACCTTTGGACTAAAAGCCCCGAGGAAGTTTTTTTCTCAGTGGTTACATAAGGCGCTCATATTCACAAAGGCATGGATTTTGACAAAAATAAAGAAATTGTCACTAAAAGATATATACAACAAAACAAAGGTCAAATTTTATCAAACCTTTCTAATGAAGTATAATTTGTCGAGATTTAAAAAAAGATCTATCTATCTATTTTTCTATCTATCTATCTATCTATCTATCTATCTATCTATCTATCTATCTATCTATCTATCTATCTATCTATCTATCTATCTATCTATCTATCTATAATTTGTGGCTTCACCTCATTAACAGGTAAAAGAAAAAAAGGCCAGTTTTTTTTTTAATTAGATTATTTAGTAAAAAAATAATATTACACTAATCCAGTTATACAATATTAAAATGAATAATAAATTATGGCATAATAACATAATTTTTATATAAAGCAATACAAAAGAGTACAAATAGCACTATGATATGCCAAACACTTCCTGGTTGTTTTACTTTATGGTGTCATTGTTTCAATTTAATTACACAAATAAGTATTGAGTAATATTAATTAACAACATGTACAATTATAGGATTTGGTTTATGGTTAATTGTTTGTAATTGTGCATAATTTTGTGTTATTACTATGTGAATATGTTTAACAAGAATACTAAAGGTGTTACCTTTTTTTTGCATCAAAGTAAGAATATGAATAAGTTCAAGTTCAAGTTCAAGTTCATTTATTCGTCTCCCTTGGGAGAAATTTGGTTTAGAGACAGGGTACTGCTGCATAGGCAGACATAAAACAAGAATATGAGAGGAAAACATGAAAATCCTAATGGGTTTTGTTTCGTTTAAGAACAATATAATTACTTAGGCCTATTTCTATTTTGACTTGAGGGTGTAACACGACCTGGAATCAAACACACATTGTCTCACCTGCTAGATTCTCGTGGACGGCCTTCATCTCGCTCTCTGCTCTGATGAAAGCTTCCTCGATCACTCTGTTCTTCTCCTCCTCCAGACTCTGCATCTCTGCCTCCAGCTGACCCTGAGCTCTTTCCATCTCACCCTCATACACCAGGATCTAACACACACACACACACACTCGCTCGCACACACACACACACACACACACACACACACAGACACACACACACACACACACACACACACACACACACACACACACACACACACACACACACACAGTACTGTCAACACACCTACCCCAAGGTCAACAAAATCCTGTGTCACTGAGCTGATAAGTTCTATGCAAATAACAAATGTTTTAAATGAGGAATTACATAAGGTAATATATTAAGGAGCTTTTACAATGACAGAGATTAAATCACCAACACACTGTATGATTTGCTGTTTGTAGTCAACTGTATCAAGATCACTGTCAGTGTAAACATCTTTCTACAATGTGTAAATTAATACTGATTTCACTGCTGCAATTGTTATGCATGCATCATCTACACAACCAGTCAAACATCTGATATCTGTGATATCATAAATCAGTGTTATATTGGTCATTATGCTTCCTAATATTTAAAAAAAAAACATCAGATGACCACTACTTTCCACCTTAATGCGAAATCACCACAATACAAATTTAACACATCACAGATGAGCACAGAGCTATCCTGAGTTCCACCTGATTTGAATAAAATAGCTTTACTTCTGACCAACATAACACAAACCCAGTCATGACTACTAACCAGAGTCATTAGTTAGACTGATCTAATGCACTTAGTTAAGTGAAAAAAAGATCTGTGGGTGGGTGGAGGGCTGTTGGTCACACATGGGAAGGGCATCTGGGGTCACGCACCATCAATACATTTGAAGTACACAACGGGGGTTACATTGACTATTTCACAGTAAGTTATATGGGATTACTACTGCAGGCAGAATAAAGTGTAACCCTCAAGGGAATGTGAGCTAGTTACTCTGCAAAGTTTCAGGGTTTCACAGGTCAAAAATGATCATGAGCCAACATGAATCTACATTTTTGAATGGCACTTAAAATGGGACAACGACACAGAAGCCTGCTCACAGTAAACCGCTTCTTATAATCATAGTTGGAATCTGACCCATGACACATTTTTGACCTTTGACCCCTGCAGAGTAATCTGGCCGACCTTGGAGAGCCTGTGGTTGACCTCAGTGTTACCCCCACCCACCGCCTTGGAGAGCAGGCCATAGAGACGGCCGCGGTCCGTCCTCAGCTGAAACGTAAGTGAAGAGAGAGAGCCGTTAACCTGCTCTGTCACAACACCGATATCAGAGAGCCCTGAAACTACAGCCTTGTGATTACCATAGACAGAATCGTGCAGTCCAGTCAGAAAACATGGAATTTACAGTATAATGTGGAATGTTGGATGAATAAATCAAAATTAGGGCTGAATAATCAATCAAATAATCTTAAAGACTGCTATGTAAATATGAAGTCTGCATGTTCTGGGTTGAATTCTGTGCGAATGAGTGGCACAGTTTCATCTACTAAACATACTGAATCATGTGTGATGCTTATGGAGTTAAATGAATTAAAATCCTGTCAATTTAAAAGCGAAACGCACAATTTGGGGAGGAAAATATGAAGGATTTCATAGGATTCTATTAAACTTACACCAAACCACTTGGCCTTTGAGAAGACATGAGATCAGATATCAACAGACCATCACAGACAGGGTCAGATCTGAGCAGCATTTGGCCACATGATAATTCAGACACTCAAAACAGCGCACACAGGAAGTGAGTGTGGTACCTGCTGGCGGAGCTGACTGCTGCTTCTCTGGGACTCATGCAGCTGCTGCTCCAGCTCTCTGAGGAGCTGCCTCTGAACACTCAGCTGCTCCTGCAGCGCCTGATTACGGCCCTGAGCCTCCATTAAAGCCTGCTTACACTGGGCCGACTCCACTTCAACCGTCTTGGTTACATACTGCAGGAAAATTAAATCACTTCAGTTAGGAGAAGTGCATCTTATGTTTGGTCAGAGGCAGAGAATTAGTATATTTGGTGCATTCCTAATAGCGAGTGCCCTGTGACTTCTCAGTATTTTTTATTGAAAATGTGAAGAGAGTATGCGTAGTCTGAAGTGATAATAGAGGTGACTACACAATATACTGCACACAAGGAAATAATGCCAGATACTATGTTTGCTATTCTGGAGCCAATTTGCGAATCTTCTCTTAATTAGAATAAATGTCTATTGCTTTATTTACACTACCAGTCAAAAATTTCCAATAATTAAGATTTTATATTTTTTAAAGATGTCTCTTTTGCTCAAAGCTATAATGATCAAAAACATAATAAAAATAGTAAACCACATTCAGTTATTTAAAGTTTGGCTGAGTGAGTTGGTGAGCATTACATATAGAGAAATTATTTATTTGGAAAAATCTGTATTAGACTCGTACCTTTTTGCATTATTTTTATTTATATAAAACAGTTTTTTAGGTTATCACTCACTGCTGTGATCTTTTGATTTAACTGCCTTATATTACTGTTTTTTTAGGAAGAATTGTTTTGAAAATATTTTTTTCTACTTTAAATTCGCTACACTATTAGTTTTTGCTTTATTTGAAAACTTAAATTTTAAAATTTGTAAACTAATTTAACAAAAATGCAAGGAAGACTAAACACATTTTCTGCAAAAAGTTTCTATAATAGAACTTCAAGATTGCATTTTCTTAAAACATTTCAAATATCTCAATATAAATGTCAATATTTTGAAGCCTGTATTCTTTGGGGGTCATATCTGTTAGCCGTATATGTCATTGGGATGTATCATTTAAGAAAAATAACCATTCCAATGCACAGTAAGAAAGAAACTACAGTAATCCGCGGCTCATGAGGAATAACAGTCATTTATATATTATAGGTTATGTTTCTTAAATGAAACATCCTCGATGACATCAGCAGCTGACAAATGCAACCTCCGGACAGAGCAGGCTTTAAAATGAGACGACTACTGCTTCATTAGCACACTCTCACCTTGACCTGTGGTGTCAGAGCAGCCTGGCGAGACAGAGCCTCCTCAGCATCACGAAGTCGAGAGGTCAGCTGCTCCTCGCTCTGGCTCCTGAGACATGACGCCTCTTCCAGCTGCTGCTGGAGCTCCTGTCTGCGCTGCGCCGCCTCCTCCAGCTGCTGCTGCAGCTGAACTACTGCACCCGTCCTCTCCTGCACCTGCTGCTCCAGCGCAGCCAGTCGCCGCTCCCGCTCGCGGCACTCCTCGTCCTTACGACACAGCTCTCCGCGCAGGGCCTCCACATCCTGGGACAGATGCAGACAGAGAGAGGAGCGTTACAGGACAGCTGTGAAACACTACAACATTTATACCTTCAAGTAACTATGATCTCAGTACAGAAACAACAGTGATTCATGGCTGTGTGAGTACCTGGCTGTGTGGGCAGTGGCCAGTAGAGCAGGTGGTCTGGGTCTGACTGGCCCTCAGCTCCTGTTTGAGCCGCTGGTTCTCACTCTCCAGCACCTCGAGCTGTTTCTCCAGATCTGTCGCCCCCTAGACACACACAAAAACATTAACTTAGCTAAATGAGGACTTACTATTGACTTCTAATAGTTTTGTATACTAACTATAATTACTATTGGCAAATTCTAACCCATAGTCTCTCCATTTCCCAGTAATCTTTATACTGGGGGGGAAAACATTAATAAAAAAATAAATAAAAATAAAGAGATTTTAAAGAATTTTCAATGTGTGAATATATTTGGATCAGTTAATATGACAGTTCATTACAGTAATGACACTCATAGTAAAAATATGTGCACTGCATATGAGTCATGTTTTTGAGAAATATCTTATGCTCACCAAGGACACATTTATTTGATCCAAAATACGGTAAAATTGTAAAATATTTCAAAGTAACTGTTTTCTATATGACCATATTTTAAAATGTAATTTATTTCTGAAACATTTTATGATCAATGTTGAAAACAGATTTTGCTGCTTAACATTTTTGTGGAAACAATCGATTTTTTTCAGGATTCTTTAAGGAATAGAAAGTTAAAAAAACAGCATTTATTTGAAATAGAAATCTTTTGTAACATTAAAAATGTCTCTGTCACATTTGAGCAATTTAATGCATCCTTGTCTTTTTTTTCTTTAAATGTGAAAGTAATTTTTCGAACGATTGAGTAACTTAACAGTTCTTTTTATTTAATGCATTAAATAAATGTAAATTATTTTTCCAAAATAGGGTGAGGTTTTATTATATTTAGCTTTCTTTGGGGGACAAAGTTGTAAAGTACAGTTAAGTACACTTCAGTGCCAATTGTAAATCTTCCAGGGCTGAAGGCATACATTCTTCTGCTATCAACAAAACAAAACTAGATCACCAGGTTAACACTCCCTCCCCTCCCATCATAAAACTAAATCATGTCAGGTCAGGTTTTATTAAACAATAGAAATGTGGTTCACACAAGTGTGGTGTCTTTAGCCCACCAGGATCAGGTGATTCATACAATGGCACTGAGTGTGCCCCGTCCCTAATAATTCAGTCTCACCAGCTCAGAGCGCAGTCTCTCCACCTCCTGCGTCTGATCCACTAGTTTCTCCTCCAGCTCCTTGACCTACAAAACCACAAACCAACAGCATTATTCAGACAAATCCCTTTACAAAAATGAGTCAGTAAGTTTCATGCATCCACCCTCATGATGTATCGATCTATTTTAATCTAACCAGACAGAAACAATGAGTATCAATGCATAAAAGGTCACAATACATGGTGGCTGAGGAATGTAAATGATCTGGTGGTGCTCTTGTGAGTCTGGCTGGAAAACTGAGCTCTATTCTCTCTCTGTGTGTGTGTGTGTGTGGGGCTGTTTGTGTTTAATGTACCTGTGTGCGCAGCCCTGTAATGAGAGTGAGTTGTTCTCCCTCGTCTTTTTGCAGTTGCTCCTGTGAGTGAACTTTACTCACATGTACAGCACTGGGAAAATCCACAGGCCTCTGTGTCAAAACACTAGAGCTCCTCACACCTACACACACACACACAAACACACACACACACTTTATGACAAGCAAGCAGCTTTTTCTAATTTTAGGTCACAAGATATGTAATAAATATATTTATTAAAATTTTATTTATAAACAAAGAAAAATATTAAGAAATATAAATTGTATAATTAAAATAAAATATTTATATTAATAATGTTTGTAATTATGTTTCGTTTCTACAGTCTGAAAAGCAAGTCCAACATGCTTTTTTTTAAAGAAAAAAAAAATTACTCAACCTACTTATATCTCATATCAGGACTCTCTCTCTCTCTCTCCTGTAGGTGACACAGCTTGGTTGAGCTGGCTGTCCTGCAGTCTGAGCTGCTCTTGAGGTTCTTGGTTAATGGACGAATGTTCCTCGTTCTGGTGGATGTCTTGGTTGAGCTGGTGGTCGTGTGTCTGCAGTCGCTGTAGCAGGAGTCTTTTTGTGGCGTCTTCGCTGCGCAAACGTGCCTGGAACTCACAAACTCTCTCCTGCAGCGTCTGCACAAACACACAAGAAACCATGAATGCCAGCCAGCCCTGCTAAAGAACCTTACACAACCTCAACTATGAGGGAAAAACTACAAACGTTTAAAGAGGAAAGGGGCAGGTCAAACATGGGTTGATTTTTTTTTTTTTCTTAGAAGTGCTCATGCAAAAAAAAAAAAAACAATTAATAAAAAGCATCATTTACTCCTTTTTGTATCACTTTATGATTTAGCAGTAACACAAAGAACAGCCAGGACATGTGTGATCAACAGAAAAAAAGAAAATCATACAGTTTGGAATGAGAGTAAATGAAGACAAAATTAAACTATTCCTTCAACTTCACAAGAAAGCTTGATGGGCAGGTGACTATTCCTACTGGCACAAACTACCTTGGATACCCAGATGACTACAAAACCTCTAATAGAGACATTTAAGCAAACAGGGTGGATCTATGAACATAAGAGACTTTACTGCAGTACAGTGTGCTTTGTAAAGATGACGTCAGAACAACGCAAAGTAGCTCACAGCTAAGCACAAAGAAAGAATCAGAGGGAATTACGTAGGCAGACGTCCAGGAACAGGACAAAGTAACCTTCTGTGCAGGTGAAATGGTGAGAAGGCAGCACAGAGACACACAAATGAAGAAAAAGGAGAGTAGAAAAGCATGAAAACAAAAAGATCAGTGGTGTGTCAATTATGGACAAATTCTGAAACAGCAAATCAAACAAAATAACTGGACCTCGAATATCAGGAAAAATGTGCACATACCAACTCATTGAGATGAAGCTATAATTGAAGATTTAATGTCTTAAAATCCTTAGACTGGAAATCAATGCACCTTCACAGATAACACTGCCTGGTCAACACAGATAGATCTAGAGCAGCACGTACACAAAACTATCCCATGTCTAAACTATTGTTTGTATTGAGAAGAGCCATCAATGCACTGAAAAGCTGCGGCTGGGACACACCACACATGTGATCTCCAGCCAATCGGATCTCTCCTGTGCTCACGGTATGTTGAAAAGACTGAAAACTCCAGCGCACTCAAATCTCCCTCCAGATCGTCTTTTTCAGAGATGTTTATCCACCCTTGGAGATCAAAGAGAGGAGGACTGCACTCCTAATGCTTCACTAAATAACAGTGGATCATGTTATGTAACTCCAGCCATATCTAGGGACCAGGGGCTGGTTTCACCAGCTGTGCGCAACTTAGCCTAGTTTTGACGTAAAGGAGCACTAAGTTTCAACTAATGCATTTACACAAGCCTCGACCAAGAGTAATGGTTGGAATAAAACAATAAACTCTTCACTTGACAAACTTCAATGTTTACACTTGTTTATAAATTACTTTGTTAGTAACTCTTCAATGTGAATCCAATCCTAGCAGTAGGGCTGTCAAAAAATAAATAAAAATAAATATAAATATTTCAAATTTCGAATATTTCAACATTCGAATGCAAAAACGCTGCATTCAAATTTTAGGTGTGCGTTAAGGAGGCACTTATCAGTGGCGCAAGAGATGCGATGACAATGTAAGAGTCATTGCATTTTAAAGGGATACTCCACCCATAACAGTGTCAAGGTCCAAAAAAGGTATGAAAGCTGTCGTCAGAATACTCCATCTGCCATCAGACGTGCAATCTGGGTTATATGAAGCGACGGGAACACTTTTTGTAAGCGAAGAAAGCAAAAATAATGACTTTATTCAACAATTCCTTTGTCAACAGTCTCCTCTGTGTCTCTCCATATCACCGTATGCTGTATATGCTCTTCTGTATCAGCCGCGCCACAAGGATGCGCTGTTTTTTCAAATCAAAGCTAAGTACATGTAGAAACAGCACATCCTTGTGGTGAGGCTGATACAGAACTCTGAATATTTTTCCCCCAGCCCTGCAACTCCTGTTTTTAAATGCAAAATGTACACTGTGTGATTGGCTTTCAGCCCTTTGTATTAAACTATGAATACATACATGGATGCTGTTTTATTTATAGTTGTTTATGCAACTTAATTATAATTGGTTTAAAAACATTATTTTAAACATTATGCACTTTTTTCACAGATAGTCATGTTATCTTATGCTCGATGCACCCTCTTGTGGCCTCAGGAGAAACGCCAAAAGCTTTTCTTTACCCTAACTGAAATTATGCATTTTAAATTCAAATACAATTCGAATTTTGATAACATTTAAGGACAAAATTCTAATTTAATTTTTCAGCCATTTTGACAGCCCTGCTAAGCAGCGATCCTATGTGTGCATTTCTTTTATTTTTATTTAGCCTTTATTTTGGCAGTTCTTTTTAGCATTGATATTTTTTGTGCATCCTTGTGTTTAAATCTCAAATTAATACATTTAAAAAATATATAATTTATTCCTGTGATGGCAAATCTTCAGTGTGGATGCATTTTTTAGGATTCTTTGATGAATAGAAAGTAAAAAAAGAAAAAAAAGGGAAAAAAAAGGCATTTATTTGGAATAAAAAATATTTTAACATTATATAGGTCTTTACTTTCACTTTTGATCATATTAATGCATACTTGCTAAATAAAAGTATATAAAAAAAAAAAACCTTGTAAATATTTTACTATACATAATCTGAAAATAATGTGTTGCAGTAAATCCCTAAACCCAGTTATAAGCAGTTGTAACAGTGATGCTTCCCTTAATAATTGTAATATTAATTGCCCAGGTTAATACTAGAGTAGTATTATAGGGTCACACCTGTATGAGCAGCTGCTGCTGTTCTGAGGTGGCTGTTTCAGAGAGGTCAGAGGTCAAACAGTGGCGCTGAAGGACAGAGTTGGGCAACGAGAGGAAGGAGCTCTCCTCCTCACCATCACTCATTAGGATATCCAGGGAACTCGCTGAAACTACAAAAAATTAAAATAGAAAAAATATTGTCAATTATTAATATTATCAAAATGGACTTAAAAACTAAAGTTGAAGCACTAGATAATAAAAAACTTAAAACTAAAACTGAAGTAAAACAATACAAATGAAACAAATAGTAACATTAAAAAAAAAAAAAAAAAAAAACTGTAAAAATGACAAAAGCACAAAATTACTAAAATGTTACTAGACTAAAAATAAAAGCTAATTCAAAATATTATTAATTCTGTTATAGTATAGAAATAATACTGACCCACAATGGCTTTGCGAGGGAAACAGACTGACTCAAAATTATTTGTTCACTTGCTGGACATCTCATGAGCAAATCTAGAGCCAATGTCAAGATCTTCAGTTAATAATGGCTTCAATTTTAGTCTGTTTCTCACATGAAACCACTGTACAATTTCAGAAGATTTGAAATATCTTCGCTTTTCAAAAAGGTCTGGATCGATTTGTGTTTCTGACCGCTCTCTCACTGAATCATCTAAAGCAGCTTCGAAACACTTAAGAACGCAGAAAGTGGATATTCACAAAAGGCTTCTTTTTGAGAGGTGTTTTTCTACCTTTTTCCCCCCTCACATGCACTAGATGGACGTATTTGTCCATTTCATAGATTGGTGCTATTTTTATTTTTTAAAACCTGTCTGGACACTCCTTCGTTCTGCTCAGGTGCACTGCTGCTCTCACTGATTGGTCCAAAAATGGGGTTATAGAAATGCGTAATATTTACATGAATGCTAAACAAACTATTTATTTTATTTTTTTCAGAATTTAATTAACATGAGCATACATTCACCTTTTTAACCTTTTGGTTAAAAAAAAAAAAAGCAGGCACCCCTGGTGTTACAGACATTTTGTATATTTTTCTGAAGCTTTTGTGTCAATTTTGAATCTTCACAGCTCCTTATTCAACATTACTGCATAAAAATGGTTAATAATTTCTCTGTTTGTGTTACTTGGCAGAAATAAAGTCCTTCAGGTTTGGAACAACATGAAGGTTGGATAAATGACGTCAGAATATTAAATTTTTTGGACAAGTAACCCTTAATAGCTGACTACGCAGACAACACATCAATCTGGTAAAGGTCCTGCAGGCATAACAGAAACCATTGACTAATGATAAGATAACAGCCAGCTGCGAGTGATGCATTAACCTGGATTTCAATGCAGCCCTGAACCTTATCAAAAAAAAACAACAATTACCATTTTGTTTGTCAAACAGCTCTGTCACACTCACGGATGAGACGTGCAGCCTCTCGCCGGTGCGGTTTACGATGACACAGCAGTAGAGCCGCTTTCGCAGAAGAGTGTCAGACTGAATGCAAACCTGTCACTGCATCACTGCAAAAACCAGCCGCTAGACATTTCCCTGATTTTCCTCTTTGTTTGCCTCCCGTTTTAGTCCTTTTTGTTCTTTGTTTCTCACACAATCACTGTGCCTGTTGTTATATTTGTCCTGTGCAGCACAGAGCCCATTAGCACACATACATATTTTTTTCCTGGCACAACCAATAGTCCTTGTGTTCAAGGAGATTTGCCCTTCTGTACCTGGATAGAACACTTAGTATTCTCCGTTTGGTCTGGAAACGTCTGACTGTGTTGCTCCTTGTCAGTAGGTAAGAACGCATCCCTTGCTCTCTCCTCGATGACTGAGCTCTCTTACACACTAACACACACCTACTCTGTGTATCTCCAAACTCCTACATACACTCAAACATTCAAACTATCCTCAGAAGAATGTTGCCACACCAGTTTTGTAGTCCACCCATTTGACACTGCTTACCATCCAATGAGAGGTCTTTGTTCCAGAGCTCCTGCAGGCAGGGGGTGTGGCCGACGTCCCAGGTCTTTCGTGTACCGTACATGACCGCAGGGCCAAGCAGACCACACCGCTGGACCGGCTGTAAACACAGACCACATCCAATAAACACCCAACTAATGAACATTTGAGACCTGAAAAAGCTGTATATTTTTCATGGAGATTTTAAAGAATAAAATTAATCATTGACCTTGTATTAACCCTTATATTATCATATAATAATAATAATAGTCTGAAAAATTCTATTATATACAGTATATATATATATATATATTAAATAGAAGAGTTTACTGAGCCTTTTGAACTTTCTGAAACCTAAAATACATTTTATTTTTTAAAGTTTGTATGAGCTTTGTTTTAGTTTTATGTTCAGCTGATTCTCTTGCATATCTTTCAGTGAACCACAGTTCTGTGATCAGCAGTAAATCTCCATCCAAAGGCTAGAAGGCGCTCTCACGCTGAAACTCCAAATACGCCTCGCATAAGAAACCCAGGAGATGCCTATAGCTGTAGCTGGATAAATAGACGTTTTAACTGCTTTTATTGATTCAACATGACTAATAAAAACACGATTATAACAACATATGGTTTATCTTGAGTTATTATTATTATAATTTTCATTAAAATAAAGTATATTTATAATGCAATGCCTTTATCACTGCTTAGAATACCAAGAAACATGTTGCGTGCCTTATTCTGTGTAAGAAGCTGCATCATCTCACAGAAGTCTCGACTCGACTGACGTTATGAAGTGAGTTTGGAGTAAAAATATGTTATTAAATGTGGTATTTTCACATGCTTTCAAATGGAGCAGCATTTACTACACAGAACCGTAGTTCACTGACAAGCTGTGCAAACAGCTGTCATTATCGCTTTTTCATAATTGCGCAATAAAATCGTCTGCATCAGTGAACTAGGGCTCTGTGTAGTAAATGCTGCTCCATCTGAAAGCATGTGATGATGATATTCGACTGTTGATTACAGAACCAGCTTTACTAACAAAATGCGCATGACAATTGCATTTGATTAATCGTACAGCCTTAAGTTCAATAAGTGCTCATTTTGAAATTACTAACAAATTTATTAATGCACTTACTTAAAAAAAAAATCAACAAAGATTTCACAGCAAAAAGACACTTTGACTGGCTAAAAAAGTATAAAGTATCAGTCAGATGACAGAAGGCATGTAGCAAAGCGCAGTATAAAGTCCAAGACGTCTACCATACTGCCCTGCACAACAAAAACAAAAAATGACACAAGACTGTGGCTAAAACAAACAGAAATGCTGCAGCAGTCTCAGCATGTCTCTCATGCAGTCACGTGACCAGACGCTTTCCAATCAACAAACTACAGGGTCATGAACAATCGTGTAACAACAAATGAGATTAGAGTGATGAGCCACAGGTCGCACTGACAGACAAGGATTAGAAACCTGAACACAGAATAATTAACTGACTAATAGTGTCTTCTACAAACAGACCCGACCTGCTTATTAAACATCTGCTTACAAAAACAGCAAAAAAAACAAACAAACAAAAAAAAAGACCGGAGAATGGCAGTATTTACTAGTGTCACATAATCTACAGTATTTCATCCAGCAAACAATAATAGATTTAGAGAGCCACTGTCAGTGTTAAATTTGCTAGCATTTGCATAAACATGCAAACGCAAACGTATTTGAATGAAAAGAACAAAAACGTGTAGCGGTCATATTTCATCCCAAAAATAGAAATGGGTGGGGAGACTAAAAGCGAACAAAAGCGGACGTTTTACTTTTTTGAATAGTTTTTTTAAAGGCAGTACAATAAATGCTGTTCTTTAGAACTTTCTATTCAAAGGAACCTGGAAAATAAAACATCAATAAAGAAAGAAAGAAAGAAAGAAAGAAGCACAATGGTTTTCAGCATTGATTAAAAAAAAAAAAAGAAAAAAAAAATCACCACATTACAATGATTTTACAATGAAGGATCACGTGACACTTTAGACTGGAGTAATGATGTAAAAATTCAGCTTTACATCCCAAGAATAAATTATATTAAAACATATGAAATGGACAACAGTTATTTTAAATTGTAATAATATTTCACAATATTACTGTTTTTCTATTACGTTTTACATTGCTTTCACAAAATGACTGTTTCTGATCAAATACCACAAACATATCACATATTGAAAATTATGCTGGTGTGCTTAAATGCCATGAAAATAGAAACTTTTCAAATTTATGATGAAACCCAGACATTAGCCACTCCAGCACAGCAGCATGAAAAACAAAGGCTTTAACAAGATAACTCTCTCTCTGAATATTTAGTCTTGAGCTATTATGTAGTGCTCAGAAAACCACTCTGTCACAGTACAAAGGGTCATTGGCTGATTTAACACAAGTCTGAGTCCAAAAAGAAAGTCTGAAATTGAGTGAACACTGCATAGCAGCACAAGCAATCAGTCTTGACCCAACAACAAACACTAGTCACGCTGCATATCTAATCCTCCTAGAGCACAGAAACCCCTGAGACTACATAACCTCTATTCACGCTGGTCTGATTTCAACACACACACACACACACACACACACACACACACACACAGTCCTGCTGTACCATCAGTCCAGCTTTCCTGCAGTCCTGATGAAGTGCAGGGTGATCCCGCTCCAGCCAGCTCTTGTTAATGAGTGAACCCATCCAACCCAACATCTTTAGATCCTCTGCTCAGAACAACCAAATAAAAACTGCTCTTAACCACTTTACATCTTTAAAATGTTCATGTTGTTCACATTGTAAGAAAGAAAAAAACGTGAGTTTACTATCAGGTCTGGGAAGACGTCCTGTGCCTCCACCTCTCTCTACAGAGACAGAGCAGCTTGCATCAAGTTCATTTTACCCATAATCCTTTAAGCTGTCAGCAGATGACCTCTTTTCAGTGTGATGGGAGGACAGACATTTTTGGACTGATCAATCCAGTCCCCACACCTGGCACCTTCACTTTCCACTGATATGTTAGAAAACATCTGCTGTTCAAGCAGTTTTATTCAAACAGTGGCCAGACTGTAAGATTTATTCATGGTTAAAAAAAAATAAAAAATCCAAGGCTGCATTTACTTGATCAAAAACACAGTAAAATCAGTAATATTATGAAATATTATCACCGTTTTTAATACCTGTTTTCTAAATGCAAAACTGAATTTTCAGCATCATTACTTCAGTCTTCAGTGTCACATGATCTTTCAAAAATCATTCTAATATGCTAACTTGCTGCTCAGAAAACACTTCTTATTAGCAATATTGACAACATTTGTGCTGCTTCATATTTTTGAATGTGTAAATAATAAAAGTTCAAAAGAACATTTTGAAATAGAAATCCTTTGTCACATTATAAAATGTCACTTTGAGAAATATTAAACATTTAAAAAATGCTATAAGGCACACTTAATTTCTGGAGTCATATATGATAAAATATCAAATCAAGTTTCATTTATTTAAAAGCAAGTCAGTATAAGGACAATATTTCACAAAAAAGTAGTTATATGATTTAAATGATAAAACTGTAAATACTGTTCAAAATATCGTGATATTGTGGTTTTCAAAGATTAATGTATAATGATTTTTTTTCTCAAACCCAAGTACCTATAGTGAGCTTTCGGCTCCCTATCGACTCAAAGATAGTCCTTATTCCACCTGAGAAGAAACCTAAAAGCTAAGCTATGCAATTAGGAACAGAAAGCACATGTCTCTCAAAGGTGTATTCTGGAATAAAGAAACATTTCTCCCTTTAATCATGATGTTTTCATCAACTGACCACCAGAGGGAGCAGTGAACATCTTGATTTTGATGCGAGTCACTAGATTTATTTTTCATGAGGACGTACAGACAGATCTGCCATGTATGAACAAATATAACCTCTAATAATCCAAAATATGTCCCAGTACACAAGAAAACATTACGGCATCTGAATTACCCCAGAGCCATTCTCTCGCCCTCGCTCTCTTCCCCTAAGGTTAATTTACGCTCTGTCGTCGGTAAACCAACACTCGGGTCCTTCTGATGTTTCAGCAGAGCTCACGGTGGTCTCCTGGGAGGATTTCACACAACAGACTGCTCTAATGAAACATCTGATCCGCTTCTGTCCCCCTCATGAAACCGCACACCACAGATACTCATTTCATCCAGTCCCACAGACGGGCATTTCATGAAAACGCTGTTGAAAACGGCTGTATAGTTGAGGGAGAGCCAGCTTTTTCCATCACACTGACATGGTTTTCATCTTCAGCAGCATACTTACACGCAGAGGAGTGTGTGAATCTCATTAGCCTACTTCTGCCTCTCTCTTTGTCTCCTGTGTCTCATCATCTATTTTAGTTCTGCTACCCACATCCACCGACAGACCAAAAAACCCCCCAAAAAAAACAGTGAAATCATGTACACACCAACCGCTGGTCTAGAGAGACTGCACTTAAAACAGCATTCAAAACACTACATACATCTGAATGCACCTGCGTGAGACGTTAAAGCCCTTGAAACACTTCAGCACAATGTACCAACATAAAGTATAAGATTTATTCAACACGACCTTATATCTATATCTATATCTATATCTATATCTATAACAATATCTATATTTTTTCAGATACTGCACTTGGGTCTTCCAGACTCCAAACATCAATATATTCATATTTTTTATGCAACGCAAAACTTCTAAAACGGTTCATAATCAGTTTTTGGAAATTAAAAAAAGGTTTTAATTACTAAATTACAATTAATACAATTATTTATCTTTTTAAGTTGGTGTGTATATACTAAGGTACACTTGTAGAAGCAGATAAAAAAATAAATAAAATAAAATTAATTTAAAATAAAACCTGGAATGTTCCCAATTCAGAAAATACATTTAATAGAGACAAACAGACTTGGATATATACACTGTAAAAAACAAAGAAACAAAGAAACAAACAAAAAATCTGTATAAAATTCACAATGTATTGTATTAATACGTAACAGTTTTCCATATTTTTAATTTTTCATTTTCCAGGCAGAAATTTACCAGTACATTTAGCCTACATGTTTTTTTTAATGCAAAAACAAAAACAAAATAACTCAGTCTGCTGCATTACATACTTAAAATTCAAATTCTACAAAAAGTAAGTATATAGTATTCCTTCATGTTGAGAGCAATGCAAATGATGTAATGCAAATCACTGGAATATAAAACAAAAATGTTTCTAAAGTATCCTGTTAGTTACTGCAGACCATTTCTTTACTCCAGTCTACAGCATCAATCATTCATACTGTATCAGTCGATACATGGACACACACACACACACACACACACACACACACACACACACACACACACAGTCTGCCACCAGTGAGCAGTTTCATGAATCCTGTGGTCCAACAGTCTGTCGCTGTCTGTCTGATTTCCCTGTATCGTTCATTCATCTGCAGTCACCCCCTGAGTGTCTCTCTCCATCTGTCTGTCTGATTCTGCACTGCTTTGTCTAAATCACTGTACAAACACAAAGAAGCCAGGGACACAAGCACATGCAACTCCTCTGCTATAATCAGGCACAAGAAACATTCATCTGAATTCAGTTATTATAGCTTCCCCATCCCCCCATCATAAAAGAGTAAAATCATCCTCTTCTTCCCTCCCTCCGCTCCTGTAAATCCCTCCATAGCTCTCATGCACAAACATCTGTCTGCGTGGCATTAAACGCTGCATGCAGACCTGTGCATGTATGTCACACCTCATGAAAGAGAATAAGGCGTTACATTTCAGACATGAACAAAATCTGAATCTTAAACCAAACTGGTAAAATATGGACAGAAAACCAGCACACATGGTTTAAGTAAAAGGTTGCAGCATCTTCTCTGAACTCACCTCTGTCCCTGCGGTATCCTGCCGTCGCTCATGCCTTCATTATTTCATTGCGTTTATTTGGAGTGCGAGCAATACACACACTCTCTTGTACACACACCACCGCCGATTTCTGTGCCACTCTGCCACCAGCTAAACCGTCCCTCTTGCGCTCTCTTTGTGTCACACTCACACTCGCATCTACACAGCTCCTCTCTTCACACACACTCTCGTTCTGACACGAATGCCGTTCTTCCTGTCGCTGTTCCTTGGTAACTGTGGAATCTGAGTCGCATCACGGCCCCCTGCGCTTCTGCCCTCCTTCCCCACCTATCCCACAATTCCCTCCTCTCGCTCTGCTGATCGCCTGGCCACAGAAATAAATATTTCAGCAAGCAAACGTAGCGTGGTGCTGCTTCTCACACCACCAATATCTGTGTACAAAAAAAAAAACAGACAGTCATGACTTTTTTAAATCCGGTCACAGCGGGTGAAATTGATCACTCATTTGTGGGGTGTATTAATTGACGGGTCTCTCAGCAACTACACTGACACCGCTTTTTTCCGCTCCAATGAGAGCAAACTCTTTCAGGCACTGCTAGGTAACTGGGTTACAAACGCAAACATGAACTAGTACAAAGAATGTGGCATACTTTAGGAACATGAATAACTGGCTGATAAACACTCTAGATTAAAGCTGTTGCTCTTCAACAGAGCACAAATCATTTTATGATCAAGTCAGCATTATGAAACCCTTTCCAATATATTGTAAAACCAAGTAAAGCATAATAAAACTGTTCTGTAGAAACATTACGCACATTAAAAGTTTACTAATTAAGGTCCTAAAAGTTCAGTGCCAGCTTTGATGACAAATTTGTGTCAGCTCAGGATTTTTCCATGTATTGACACGACAAGCCTGTTAATCATAATCCAATACTGCCATTTTAATCGCTGGTTGTGGGCAAGTAGACTTAAACACCCTGAAACTAACTGCAACTAACCTGACAGTCACACATGGTTTGCCTTTTAGAACGCTCTTTTTACTTTTAACACTTTAACTACACTGTAAGCACATATACTTTCATAATGGCTAAAAACATACCATAGAAAAAGCATGTGAATGCAGCTGCTTGGCCAACACATTAAAACATATCAGTCTTGCTGTGCTTCACCAAAAGTGGCAATAATTCCTTTCAAATATTCATTAATAGGGATGTAACAATTCACTCAACTCAAGATTCAATTCACGATTTATTTTTTTAAACAATATGATATTTAAGACAAATTATGAATTAAATGTGCCCTTTTATTATTGCTTGGACAAAATGCTGTATATTTCTTGGTCAAATTCAAATATAGCTATAATAATATACTAATATAGCACTTGCATATTATTGCTCGTTTGTTGGTTTTGAATGCTTCTGTTGTCCTCATTTGTAAGTCACTTTGGATAAAAGTGTCTGCTAAATGACTAAATTGAAACAGAATGTAAATGTAAATAACAAAACTAAATTTAAATTTTAAAACAAGCCCCAAATCAAATAAATAAGTAACACAAATAAATCACTTCATATAAACAAAATAAGGCTTTGTCTGTGCTCTTTCCATTTAAAATTAGAGGCAACCACTGCATTTAAATCATGATGAAGCAAAAACAGAAGGGTTTGACTTCAGTTTTGTGAAACTATACATATAAATATCAGCATATAACAGCGAACGAGCTGAACAGGCAGCGCCTAAAGCGTTTCCTTGGTTTCTGCTGTAAACAAAGCAGCGCTGGACTTTTGAACTTTAATATGCATTATACAGAGGCAAGATGAAAAGAAAGAATACCATCTAAACTTTTCTTAAGACAGTAAGTTCCCCTTAGACATGCATTCATATAAACTCCTACCCTTAAATGAATCGTGATTTTTTTTAGCATCTCTACTGATTTGATTCGTCACATATTTGAATTGATGCGGAGCAAAACTCTCTTCAGTTACGGTTGCAAAACAACTTTCAGTAATTGAAGTGCCTCATGTGGAGTGTTTTTTAGGATAGTTTAGTTTTTGTCACACTGCACCACTCGCTCACATATAGGCAATGTTACAAATAATATATGCAGGGGTGCACATAAGTGGTCCACAGGTCCGCATGCGCGAATAAATATAAAAAATATGCGCTATAAAAATAAGCTGACATCGCATTTGCGTACCGACATGGCTGACAGCTGTTAATACACAATTACCATTTTAGATTGAAAAACTGTACTATACAAGATTTCTTTTCAAACTGAAAGCATCAATCTAGGCCATCCCATGGCGTTTTCAAAGCACAGTGCAAAACTGTAACATTTATTCACTGGCGCTCTTTAATCAGCAGCAGCACTAAATCCGGAAGCACGTATTATTATTTGCCGGCAACCCGCCAAAATAAAAGCCTGCTGATTTTAAGTTTGAAAATGATGAAAATGCTTTTATTTATTTTTAGACGCTTTTATCCAAAGCGACTTAGAATTAGGGAATACATAATGTGATTCTTAAAGAGGCAAACAAAGAAAGTAGCAGTAAATATTAGCATTTTATTTTTAAGTTTACTATAAAATAATTGTATTTGTATTTAATACTAGGCCTACCTTTAATTTTTAATAATATTATCACACATTATTATTTTATAAAAAAAAACCTAAATAAATAAAGTGCAATAATATTATAACTATTATTAATAATTTTTTTATAGTTATATTTGATGGGTCACGCTATATGCTGTGTGAGGACCAAATCAAATCTCCAGGTTCTCTTACAAGATCCAGGCTGAAAAAATTATGTGCACCCCTAATTATATGATATATGTGGTATATAAATCACAATCATTAGAGAAAGTTTGTACATGCACTCTTAAAAATAAAAGGTACTTTATTGGCATCTATGTTTCTATTAAGAACTTTACCATTTCAGTGGAAAAAGATTTCTTTACACAGAAAAAAAAGAAAAAAGAAACAAAAAAGGGTTCTTTTAAGGTTCTTTGGGGAACCCAGAATGGTTCTTCTATTGCACTGCAGTAAAACCCCCCTTTGGAACCTTTATTTTTAAGAGTTTAACATAAAAAAAAGCTGCAACCAATGAAGTTTTTTTTCCAAAAATTGATGGTACTGGTGGAATAAGCACTCTATCAAACCAATTCCAGCAAGGAGAGATTTCTGCTGATCCAAAAAGTGAAAGCAAACAAGATTAAGTGAAGGGAACAATGGTAGATTGAGTGTATTCCCTACGAATTAAATTACGATTAAAGAGGACAGGGAGCTCTCTGATTAACCCACTGCTTACGTAACCACTCAGGATTTTATCTGCTAAAATGGTCCATCAGACAGCAGAGAACATTAGAAATGGGACAGCATGACAAACATTTTTCCAGGTACATGAAAATCCCCATGCACTGTACACTCTGTAAAAAGAACACACTGATATTTAGAAATCTTTCACTTTCTGAATTACTAGTCTAAAATCAGCCGATTGCACAAAACAGCTGAGAACAACTGGATGAGTGACGGAGCATCTTGAAACATATCCAACTGACTAAAATAGCTCTACAAGACATTCAGCAGTGACGGAAATTTACATACTCCAACAGTCCATAGAACAGGAAACTGAGCCTAAACCTTCAACCAGCAAAGCGTCTGATGTTTCACTAAATCAATAATACAAAACTCATAAATAATGAGGAAATCATTAAATAAATAATTGCATTTTGGATTAAATTGGTTTTCCAGCATCAACGTAACGTGGAGAACCCCTTTCAGCTTCTGAACGATTAAAAACAATAAAAACCTTAAATAAACCTCATTTGATAGTGATCAGCATGTATGTATCAGTAAAGTAAACAGACCTTAAGATCAACCTCAAACACACATTCCTACATTCACCTTCGATTTCAATCTCACCTGTGCTCTCTTCCTCCTCTCATGCACATTATCCAGGTGCACGGATCTTCTTTTACTTGCTTTGCTGGGTCCATCCAAGCATCTTTCAGAGTCATGCTGTCCAGACACTCTTGAGGTCTCTAGTGGTCCAGAGCCTTCACTCAAGTGGTGCTTGTTCCTCTTCTTATGTCCCAGTTTGGTTACATCTGGTCTTTGCTGCTCGGGACCCTCGATAGCCTTGGGTTCAGATGGTTCCTGGACCTTGGGTCTCTTAAACAGGTTGTGGAGAGACAGCAACACCAGTGTGCACAGCACATACATGGTGGCGCTGACTGAGAGAGTCACAAATAGGTCTAACAACACGTTCAGTCAGAGAAAGAGATGTAGTATCCCTTAAAAGTCATTCCGGCTGATCCCGTTTCAGGGTCAGTGCAAGCAGAGAACACTATCTTCTGGTTGAAGTTACAGTCGTGATATCAGCTCTACTGCACCGCCCTGTGTAATGGTGAGATTCTGTCAAACTGAAGTCCAAAAAGCAACCAAAAAGTTTGGAATAAAGTCCACCAACAATAGTTGCCTTCTTGCTTCTTTTCCCACCAGTTCTTCACCTTGCTACATGTTCAGAACATGTTATTCATACACCCCAGAGCTCGACTTCTTCTAATGCTCATCTAGGCTGATAATCTGTTCGTGATCTGATCAGCGAATGAGATGGCTGCTCTCATCTCCCATTCTGAGGGAGGATGAGGGAGGGCTGACTAACACACACCTGCTTTTAAACCCCACAAAGCCTTTTTAACCTACCTGGACACATCTATAAAGACACACCCTGATAAACAAGCTCATGTAAGCCAATGCAAACACACGCAAACTTGTGGAATAATAGATGACTAGTTTGCTAATCAGGAATAGCTTTTGAATGTTGGGTCCTTACGTCACGTCTCCATTCCTCCTCTTTGGAGAACTTCCAGTGTTAACCTGGATAACAACACAGGTGTACTCCAGAGAAATCTGATCAACTGAGTCATCACAAATCATCAAAACAGAATCATAACCTCCACTGGCACAAGCTGATATCCAACAAATCTTCGCCTCTTCTGGCGTCACTAATGGTTTTATTGTATTTTTACAGTCTCTGGATTGCAGGGATAAAACTATCACGGGTCAGTCCACTCCTTCAGTCATAACGCCTGGTATTGATAGTCCTTATCCCAGTTTGTGGTCCATACGACTGGGCAAACTCCAAACGGTCGCAGTCCGGATGCTTCTATGCTGGGTGAAGTCCCACACCTCTGCTGAATGAGAAAATGCGTTTCACTCTTTCGCCCTCCCTTTTCTCATGGTGTCCATCTGTCACTGCAGTACAGAGAGCTTAGCGTCTCTTAGCGATGATGTAACAACTGTTTGCATCTATGCAAAAACAAGAAAATCAACTTAAAAATGTGTGGATAAAGAAGCCCGTCCGTGATTGGTCGTTGCCATGGTGAGATGACCTTGTCGAACTGTGTCTTACAAACCCGTCCATCATGTTTCTGACAATAAGCAGAAAATAATACAGAAGTGGGCAACTTAGGGAATGGCTCACAGTGAGAGCTGACAGTGTCGATCTTGAAGGCTGAATTATGATTTGTGGTCATAAAAGATCACAAGTCTTGTTCTGGAACTTCGGGATAAAAAAAAAAATTGTGTCATGTTCTCAGCATGTGCGCAGACTAACAAAAGACCATCTTCTAGTTCATTACCCTTTTTAGGGGCCTGTCAGTCACAGAACAATCAACAATAGTGCCTGTTCTAACCAAATTAACCAATGGAGCAGTCAGTGCTCAAAAGACTATTTACATTTTATTAAAAAACACTGTGGGAAAAAAGAAATAATTTCACTGCAGAGGAATGCATTTTTTTTATAGAGCAAGGGTGTCCGATCTTGTTCCTGAAGGGCCAATAGTCTCTAGATTTTAACCCCAACACAGTTGCCTGAAAGTTTCTTGTGAAACTGAAGACCATGATTATTTTCGTTCAGGTGTGTTTAGGGGCTGGGGGCGATAAAAGAATAATGATAATTATCGCAATATAATTTTCCTCAATAAAATGATATCAAGAGTTCAATAAATGTTCAATATAATGTTGAACCGCGCCACATGGACCATTTATCTCTAGAAACACTACGCAAAAATTCAGCCAGAGGATTTTCAATCTAAATCGTCATCATTTACCATGGATTTACTGTAGTAACACTAAATGCACTATGGTATTGTGGTAGAAATGTGGGATATTCATATCAAAATTTACTATATTATTAATGAAGACATGTATTAAGTGTAAGGGGTAATGAAATGTAATTACATATTTTTTGCGATTACGCTTTAGTGTTTGTGCATTTATACTAAATGTATTTAGACTACTGTTTTTCATACAAATACCTAGAAACCATAAAATTATATTTTTACCATGGTATTGAGGTGTTATGTGTGTGGTTTTAACTGTGGTTATCTTGATTTAAATCTATGGAAGACAAACTGTTAATTTTAATGAAACTCATAATTAAATTATGAATAATTAAATTTCACCATACAAAATTAGTTACATTTTTTTTTTACAGATGTTACCATTTGTGATAACGAACATTTACATGTGCATACTAACACAAGCTACTACTACTGTCCACTCAAGCTACAAATGTGCATTTCTAAAGAAAACAAAAAACAAAACAGGAAATATTAATATTGCAGCCTGCACTGCAGACTGTGCTGATGATAAGCGCCAAAGTCAGGTAACACAAACCAGTTTCATGATTTGAAACAATTTCACTCATCAGAACATGCAGAAACTAAGGAATTATTTTTTAAATTAAGATATTTATATTGCTAAGGAAAAATGACTGAAAAAAAAAAAAAAAAAAAAAAAAAGTGTAAGAATTCCAAAACATGAAGTGTTTGGCATGTTCTGACCATAAAGTGTAGTTTAAACGGCTTTAAATAATTAACGGCTTTAAATTTGAAGCAAAAATCTGCCTTTAAACTTGAAAGAAATAATAATTTGAAACTTGATAATTATCAATTTCAATTGATATGAACATGCAGCAACGATGCAATGATGGTGTATCTAGGTGTGAAGACGGGTACCAACGGTCAGAATATTATAGACAAAAGAATAATGATTGGCAACAGTTCAGAGTCAAGTATCATGTTTGCAATAAAAAAAAAGAACGATTCAATTCCCATAATCAGTCTTTAAGTGTGAAAGGCTTATATTTTGAAAACTTTAGCATGATGTGGAAAAAATATTGGAGTGATCTCAATAACACAAACCTGTTTGTTACTAGGGATGGGCGATATCTTATCGTTTGCGATATACCGGTAAAAATTCTCCCCACGATAAGAATTAGTCTTCCCGCGATAATAATGATAAAATATAGTTGTTGACATATTTCTGTGTGCGACTGTGTGGAGTGATGTGAAGGAAGGCGGACGTGAAATTGAGCAGCTCCTTCTACAATCTGGAACAGGTTTGGATAACACTGTACAGTGCGACAGAAATCGGTCTGAGCCTTGAATAAATGTACTACAGTAGCACGTGTGCAATACAGTTTTACATGTGTATGAGTCAGTTACAAACCTGTTGTCCAACAAAGATATTATTAATTGACGTGCTTTTTCTTCATATTAACTCCATAACATAGTCGGAGTGTTTGAAATAACTTATTTTTGAGATCAGATGTGCTTTCGTATCAGAATAAGGCAGAAATCATACTATTTTATAGCATAATATAGAGTGATAAATGCTATATCGATTACCATTGCATTATAAATACACTTTACAAATACCCAAGATTGCTTGAAGAACACAGACCATTTATTTTGTGCAATCGCATGTTTATTGTCTTCAGGTTTCCTCAGTCAAGACTTCTCTATCTGCGTTTTATTCAGCTACAGCGATCACTGGATACCTCTGTCCATATTAGTGATTTCCTGGAGCATTACTTCTACTATGCATATGTGCAGTTTCTGCGCGAGGGTGCCCTCCGGCTTCCAGTATGAATTAAACAGTCGTGTGTACTGCTCCCTTTTTTGGGTAAAAATAGGAAATATAATACTTTTCTCTAAAAAAAAAACAGGATTCCCTAAATTATCGCCATTGATATCGTTTTCACAATAAATATCAGAAATTATCATGATACATTTTAAAGCCCATATCGCCCATCCCTATTTGTTACTGTATTTTATTAAGCTGGATACATTATTACACCTTTTTATATTTTATGTGGAGTCATGATTTGATAAAAACAAAGGTTTATTACTGTATATTCTTTTGGCATTTTATTCAGTTTATTATTGTATACCTTTTAAATTTGCTTATTGAAAGAACAGCAGCAGCAGCAGTATGGTATAACATTTATTTGAAACATGTATTTGGTACTTGCTACATTATATCTTTACCCTTTCCTTTCATTCTTTTCATGGCTTTGGAAAACTTGTCTCTGATGTTTCTCTACATTGCTTTTTGCATAACTCTGGGTCGTCGACACCAAGCTTCATTGCAATTTCTTTCTAGGAATTAAATGCTTTCTCTGAATCTTTAAAGTCTCTCTGCGAGAGATCGTACAGGTGCGGATATATCTGTGGCAGCTCAGCTATTCGACACAGTGTACTTCTGTTGCTAGTGACTAGGAGATGTTGTTTTCCTGCCTGACCTCCGCTGAATGAGAAAGGAGAAAAAAAAAAATCAAAATAGCACGTCAAAGAAGGCGGAGTTCCAGAACAAACCCACCAATTGCGTAATCGCCATGGACCAATGGTATCTCAAAGGTATTTAGGAGCCAAAACAAACTCCCCCCAAAAGTTTGCTTTGGTTAACTGTTTCGAACTGTCAAAACGAACTATAAACAAACTTTGTTTCAGACTGATTTTGTTTGAAATGGTGTCACATCAGTTTGTTCTTCGATTTCATTTGTATATCGGGGCCTTAACACTATACCGTACATTAGAACAGTATTGCATTAAAAAGTATACAGCAATTACTTCAGAATGTATATAATAACAAATCTATGCAGAACTATATTGGCAAATGACAAAGTTTGTTTTTATTCCAAAAAAGAATGAGTTTTCCTCACAGATATTATATATAACATGTAAACAGTTTGAAATATCTGATTCAATTGTGATTCAATTTTTCCAAGATTCCAAAAGCAAATGACTTTTAATGGATGTTTGCAGTCCCTGGTGTTATGCATGTTATGCAATATGTGAGCTGATAAAAAGGGCAATAAACTTGAAATTATATGACAGGTGAACACAAAGACTCTAGTGTTGCTATGAATAAAACAATACAATTGCAATAAGGTGGATATCAGAGTACAGCAGTATAAACAAATGGCCTCAATGTCTTGACAAGTCTTCAAAATGATGTTCCAAACATGTTTGAATTTTTTTCCTGATTGAAACAAAGTAAAAATCTGCAAGAACTATACATGCACATATTCCATGCAATTACAATGAACAGGCCACCTTTGATAATTCCAGTGGCGTTTTATATGCTTTTTGAAGTTTGAAGGCTTCAGTCTTTATTGTAATAGCATTGAAAGGAACACCCAGTGCATGCTTCAGAATTTCTTTTGTGTTCCACTTAAGAACAACATACAGTTTTAGAACAACATCAAAGTCTAGGCAAAAATGACTCTGAAAAGTAAGTTATTTCTGAGGAAAAGTCTATCATTTGGTTTTTGATAATGTAAATGAAGTGGCGTTTTCAATGTTTTAAGTATGGATAAAGTGTCTCAATACTCACCACTGTATAGGGTTGGGAATCAAGAATCAATTCCAAATCCAGAATCGGAAACTTAAAGGGCACCTATTATGCCCCTTTTTACTAGATGCAATATTGTTCTTGGTGTCCCCAGAATGTGTCTGTGAAGTTTCAGCTCATAATACCCCACAGATCATTTAGAATAACAGCTACATTTTTGGGGTATGTCCAAAAAAAGAGCTGTTTTGGTGTGTATAACTTTAAATGCAAATGAGCTGCATATTCCCGCCCTGTCTCCAGAAGAAGGTGTTGTATATATGTCTCTCTGCATTACATACCTACTGCAATAAACAGCCAGTAGAAGCAACATAATGGAGTGAGAGAACTGGTGTTAAGCCGTACATATGGGAAGCCAAATGCACTGAAAGATGCTTACGAGACATTGTTGATGTTACAGCTGCTCGAGAGCGGAGTAAATGGAGGACAGCGTACAACCGCTGAGGGTGGAAACTATAGCAATGCAGGGCTGTCAATTAACCACCGTGGCCCGGTTGTTGTAAAATTAAAATTTCAATTCCACCTATTAATTCCTGTGTGGGCATCTTTTTTTTTTAGGTGACAAAAAGGGTCTGTTAAAAATGTATTTGTTTTTGAATCATTCATTCAAGAGATTCATTCAAAAACACTGATTCATTGAGTCCATTCATAAATTCCATTAAATTTTGTTTAGTTGTCTAATTTTTTTTCTTCAGAAGTTCAGAGAACTACAACCTCCATTTAAATATATATATATATATAAAAAAATAATTCTCAATTTATCCAGAATCGTGTAGCTCTATCTTGCACATAAACAGCTCTTAATCGAGTCCAGTTCTTATGTAGCTAATTTTGTTCATGGTATTCAGCTGTAGGGCTATCAAAATGGCTGAAAAAAAAAAAAAATTATATTCAAATTTAAAAATCAGAATTTCAGTTAGGGTAAAGAAAAGCTTTTGGCTTTTCTTCTGAGGCCACAAGAGGGCGCGTCGAGCATAAAATAGCATGATTATCCGTGAATGTTTAAAATAATGTTTATAAACCAAGTTGCTTAAACAACTATAAACAAAACAGCATCATGTATGTATTTATAGTTTAATACAAAGGGCTGAAAGCCAATCACACAGAGTACATTTTTCATTTAAAAACACGATCTGCAGCTGGATGGGGGGGGGGGGGGAAACGCCATTAAATGTCGAGAAATGTTTTTTTCAAAGTTGAACTTGCATTAATTTTACATGGCTTTCTAAACATGCTGTTCTCTCATGCGAGATGTGAGTGCAACAGTAATGTCCCTCTAGAAAATGCGCACATTATGCATTCTGTGTGAACAGCTTGGTTTCAGTTTTGATGTAAACAAGATCTTCTCTGCATTGACGTTTATTTTTTCCAGCAATATTTGTAATCAACAATGCAGCATCGACGTATCTAGTGGCTTCAACTGGATAGGCTGACAAAAACATTATAATGCAACAACACTTACATTGTCATCACATCTTGTGCACCACTGGTAAGTGCCTAATTAACGCACACCTAAAATTTAAAATAAAAATCCACATTGGATTTTTATTTTAAATTTGACAGATATTCAAAATTTGATTTTTTTTTGACAGCCCTATTCAGCAGCAATTAAATATATTGCAAAAAGAGACACAAAATAAATATGTTTGATATCTAAATGTCGGGATCAAAACTTTGGAATTGAAACTGGGAATCGATAAGAATCAGAATCGATATTGTTAAAATTAAAATGATACCCAACCCTAACACTATAATACATGCTTTTTATTCTAAGACATTTTCCCTGTCTATATATTGGTTGCATTTTTAAAGTAACTACCTCAAACATCCAAAGGTTTGTCATTTGTTGTGGTAGTAATGGTGAGTATTTGGACATTTTAGCCTCACTTAAAACTTTCAAAAATAGACTTCATTTGATTACAAAATCAAAATCCTAATGATTTTGTTTAGACTTTTATCCAAGAGATCTTATATGAATGCAGTTCTCCTTAAGTTCACACGGTGCCCTAGCGGAGGTGTAGATCTTCACATAAACATACTTTCAACAATACTGTAGAAACTGTCACAACACTTGTTTTTATTTAAACCACTTTATCTAAACCACGTTTTGCTGAAAGATGTGCTTGTGCTTTCTTTCCTTAAAAAATCTAACCGCTTTATTATTTTGTCATCTAATGCAATTATATCATAAATGGAATGCATTTTAATTGTCCAAATGCTTTCTGGTGCAACTCTAGTTCTTTGCACAAGACAAGTATTTGCACAAAGCTTTCACTGGAATTTCACTGTTATCTCAATTTATCAATGAATTATAGTGTATGGGTGTAGGTGCCACGCAAACACCCAGGTATAAGACTTCTAGTTAAGAGGCTAAACCCAATATGACCACATCAGTTAATAAAATCTTTCATGCAATGCATTTTATTGTCCAAACGCACTGCAACTGTAGGTCTTCGCACAAGACAAATATTTGCACAGAACATTCAGTGGAACCTCACTGATCTATCAATGAATTCTAAAGTGTATGTGTGCAGGTGGCATGCAAACACTCAGGTATGCGACTTCTAGTTAAGAGGCTAAACCTAACACGACCACCTCAGTTAAGCAGCTTACAGCAGAAATATTTCAGCAAAGTGAGCAGTGGGATTAGAAAAAGCTGACAGCTGCCACCACTCTCATTCAAGCCCTTCACAACTAATGCAACAAGACAGTGAGTTCAGAAAGGGAAAGTCAGCAGAGACTTGCACAAGCTTTCTGTGCGTCTCCAGGCAGCGATGTATTTAGTTTTGCTGTCACACAATGCCCTCAGTGTGCTATTTCTGAAGCAAATTACAGAGTAACAAAAGGGCGGGAAACCTCAAAATGACAGGCTTAATGTCCACTGATGTATGATGCAATACCTCAGCTTTCATCTTTTTGTTGGAGAAACAGTGTGTGTGCATACATTTTCAAGGAACTGGTTTCTTTGGAGAATACTGGTCTGGGCAGCACGGGTCATAAAAGTGAGGATCAGTGTAAACAGTGGAAACACAGGTTTGACCCAACCTACTGGCAATGGGCAGTGACCTCATGAGTGAGTCAGAGTCTCCTTTGAGGCGTACAGGCGTATATGTACAGGCATGCGGTGAGACGGCCATGTTCTGGGTGTCTGACATCTGTTGCACACGTTGTGCTGCAGAAGCACCAGTAAAGTTTACTTCAGGCTGGAAGATACAAAAAGAAAGAAAAATAAATCAAAGCCTCTTAACCAGAACAATGAGTATTCTGGGCTGTTAAAACTCAAATGCGTGGCCTATAAGAATAACATCCTCATTTTATTTGTTGAACTAATTCATCTTATTTTCTCACTTAGACAAACTCACAGAAATCTTTCTTTGGCACACTGAAGATACCAGCCCATAAACAGAGAGACTGTGGAGCACAGCACCATCTGTTGGTCTGAGCTGTTTCTTGGATAGAGCACAGTCTCTGATTCAGTGCAATTATGTAACACGAAGTCTTCCTCGTGTTGCCAGTATACAGAGGGTGTGACGGTGTCTCAGGGAATTCAGTTTGTTTATGCAGTTTATGCAACTAACATATAATTAGGGAAAAGAAAATGATTGTAATACGCAACACAGTATATTTCTTAAATATACGACTAAACAAAATGAAGGTGATACTGCGAGTAGTGTCGCTCATTTTCTTCTTAAAAACGTCATTTTAAAAGGCAGAGTCATGCAATAATAATTGTTAGTTGATGTCAAGCAATGACAGCAGTTTCTTAAAGTATGATGAGTATTCTTAATCTAAAAGTAACTTATTTTTGTAATTTGTCTAATTATACACAACGTTTACCGTATGAGCTCATATTAAAGGGAAGCTGCATAGAATATTTGTGCATTCAAAAAATAAACACGTCACGCCACAAGAACTGCAAAAAAGTTATAATGCTAATCTCAAACATTTTGATTCATTTGGAATGATCTCTAGGGGTGTAACGGTACACAAAAATGAGCGTTCCTTATGTCAGTAACTCAATTTGAGTTCACAGTTCAGTGCAGCAAGAGAAAAAAAAATAAAAAAATGCAGACTGAACTGAAACACCTGTACCATTTTTTTTCCCAGTAGGAATGTGTGTAACCCTTACACCCCTAGTGGACACATTTGATGAAAATCATTTTGATACAGACTAATGAATCTTTCAGACTGAGAAGAACCAATTCAAGTCAAAAGATTCACTCACATAATGGTTTTGTTGCATGTTTTACTCTACACAACAGCAATATTAGAATTACCTTGATCAGCTTCATTTGCCTGAAGACATGACAGACATCAAGTCTGACAGCAAACAAGTGACAGTTAGTGCGTTTCCACCTCAACAAACACACACACACAGCTCTAGGATGAAAAGCGTCAGTGCCATACTCTGTTCTCACTGACTCTGCACTGAGGAATGTACTTAAGGGCATATTCGGGAATCCTAGAATACAAACTGGACTAGGCAGCCCAACATGTCTACCTACGTCAGTATCATACCCCATCAAACAAAGAAAAGAGTGCCGCCTACAATGCACTGTAATGGAAGCTGTGCAATTCTAGCATGTATGGTTTCATTGGCTATTATAAAAAGTCTCTTTGTAGAGCAGAGATATCCAAACCAGGGTGCGCTGACCAAAGTTGGTCCATGGTGACCTTTGCTTTGGCCCACCAAAATATATATATAAAAAAATTTTTTTTTAATATATTAAAAAGGGTGGGTAAATGCAATTAAACCATTTCTTTTATTCTTTTTTTGCACTGAAATGCAAAAAACAATAAAACTGAATTTAATAAAAACTATTTTCAATTTACACAAACAGTTATTTATATTTTTAATTATGTAAAAATGTTAGAAATACATTCTAATATAATAAGGTTGGATTTAATGCAACATTTGATCAAGTTTTGTCCCTTTGTATTCAAAAGTTTAGGCACCTCTGATGTAGACGGTCACTGAATATGACGCATTCTTCAGAAATGCTCATGGTGCAAGACAGCAATTTTTGGTCACATGCAGTGTAGAGGAGCATTTAGATAGGATGCAATCTTGCATTCAGTTTATTCTTTAACAAAAAAGCACCGCAAATGTTTTTTTTTTTTTTTTTAAATCACACCTGCTATTTTTCTGAAGCCACATAAGATTTAAAAAAATAATAATAATATTTTGAGCTGTAAACTGGAGTCTGTGAAGAAGAAAAAAAAAAGACTGATTAAATTTAGACTTTTTTGCCTTTTAATTAAATCACCCAATTCATTGATCTGACTCAAGCACTGATCTATAATATAGAATATATAGATCAGTGGACTCAAGTGAATCTTCATTCATGAACTGCACACTGAACCTTCTCATGAACATTCCATAGTTACAGTGAGATCAAGATTATGAGGGAATAACTTCCATTTCGGTCCAAATCCATCGAAAAAAAAAAAAAAGTCATAGAGGTTTAACAACATGATAAGAGTAAATGATATCCAAATTGACTTTTTTTGGGATGGTGAACTTCCCCCAGGCATAAACAACTGGACCGGTTTTAAAAACAGTACGCACTGTCAAAGATTCATCAGATCAGCATTCACATGACGTTCAATCAACTTCAGCCACTATCTAACCAAAGAAGTTAAGCACTAAAGTCTCCCACTGCCTTTTTTTCCCTCTTACAAGCCAGTCTAAACTAACTCAACTAATATGACATGATGACTAGTTCACTGAACATCCGCTAGATCTGCACCGGGCACACCCGGACTTTGATACACCCAGAATACTGCCGTAGAAACCCTGATTTACCACTTAAACATTCACTCGATGAAAACATAGTTCAGCTTATATTTTAATTTTAATAACCAGGTATAGTGGAATTATCATAACCGTTTAGATTAGAGAAAATACAGCTGACTTCTTTCAAGTCATTCACCGCCTCCCATTCGAGAAAACGCAAGTAAATATTTTAATTTTAACCAGAGGACAGGATGTTTAGTTTATGATTCAGGATGTTCTACAACATTTACTTTATTAAACGAGTTTGCATTCATGTCTAAAAAAAATAATTGCCTATAGCTGCGACAGTTGCACGTGTTTTGCACCTGCACTTTATAAAGTCGTCATGGTTTCGCTATATAGCGGATTAATACAGTATACAGTATAAAGTATAAAGCATGTGCGATTTATAAGTGAAAGAATGTGCTTACGTCTCAGGCCAGCACGCCAAACTCCTTCCTCCGCCCCGTTTCCTTCTTAACCCGTTTCCTTCTAGATTTATTCCACTCTTCTTCTATGCGCCTGTGGAAAAGCAGTGTTTTATCTCACAGTTGGAAGAGTTTAAAGTTTTGTAGTGTCTGGTGAAGTGAAGATAAACACGCGTGAGTGAAACATGCAGCACGAGACGCGCGCGCTCGCACAGCTGACTGCAGTGACGCAAACGCTCCTCCTGTTCCAGAAAAGGAAAAATGAACGAGTTTCCATCCTATTAGAGACTACAGGCCACTGTTCAGCCCTCATCAACTTAAACTCTCTGTCAGCCCTCCTGATGTGTAATAACACACACTACAAGAACTTAAGATTTTGGTTAGGATAAATGTCTTTAATTTAGAAGCTAGAAGTAAAAATTTGGTCAAAGATGTTATGTTTTGCAACATGTATTCGGATAATTTTTAAAGAGGCATGTTGGTGGACACCCTTTGTTTCAACAGAGGACAACTTGTGCTTTTACACCCACGCTGCTTTAATAAGATTCCTGTAAGTGCACAATGCATGGAGTATACATTTGAGACTGTAAAAAAAAACAGAGATTCAGAATCTAATCTTATTTAATCCTGAAAATAAACAGTTTTCAGTGATTTCAAAAATAGTAGAGAGAAGTTATGATTTAAAATAAATATTTTAGATTCACTTGCAGGTCACTAATGCAATAAGCAAATGTTGGACTAATGAATGGAAAAGAAGCCCATCCTAAACACTAAGAATTATTTTCAAACTTGGTCATAATTTGCAATAATAATAAAAAAGGTACTACATAAGAAATAAAAGCAAAAATTGTTTTCACTGGTTCTCTGACATTTGGACCTTATTGTACAACACATCAGTAAACGTATACTAATTATTCAGTGTATTATAATAGCAATTAAGTGCCTACTACTCCACTTTAAAGAGTGTTCTCAGGGGTTTAAACTGAACTGTAAACTATTAAAAATCATTAACAAGAGATTAATCTCATTTTACACCCAAGAATTATAGAAACATTTGAATAACCAAATCTTTGGGATAAATAGCTACATGTTTTCAGACAATAATCTTGATTGACTCATCATATCACTAATCCATTAGCGAAAACCTTGATTAATCATTATCATCATACCTGATTTATGGCAGAAAATAGTTTAAGCTGCGAGATGAACAGCTTATATAACATACGCTTTGCAGCTCATTGAATGCACTAGTTTACATACAAATCTTAAAGAAATCATTCGCCCGACAAAGAAAATTCTGCCTTCATTTACTGACCCTCATGTTGTTTCAAAACGGTTTGACTCTTTCTGCACACAGTATTTTAAAGAATGTTTCAAATGTTTCTGTCCATACAATGAAAGTCAAACAGTTTAAAACACTATTACCTTCAACTGAAGTGAACTCAGATTCCCGTCTTTACAGATTTCCTGCCTCTGGTCTTCTGGAGCAAGAAAGGAACAATGAAAAACTGCTCATTCTTCCTGTGCTCTTCCTGTCAGTGTGTATATCTGAGTCTGTGTCTTATTTGTACAAGTGCTTTCCAGGAGCATTTAGACCTGTTTTACCAGATTTCACTTTTTTATGATGTTTTTCCACATACATTCAGGGCTTAGTTTAAATTCACAGAACCTGGGATGAAATCTTTATGGTTAGGCCTCCTCCGCTGAGAACAAAAGTAAGCTATACTGTAAGAGTAGTTAGTGGGCCTCGTCACAGGTCTCAGGCAATCATGCTTGCGTTTCTGTATACAAAAATAGAACAGCTATTACATGCAATCAACCTAATTCCTGCTCATTCTTCTAACCTCTTAGGAAAAAAACTGAGGGCTGTCTGAGACATGAATGAATGAGTCTGAACAAATACAAATTAAAAGTATGCAGTAACTTTCCATTTATAGATTATTTGGTGTCTGTTCACACTAGGAGTTCAGCATGAACTGACCTGGAAACACTGAAAAATCATTCATAATTGATTAGTACCCATAGTACATATCAAATCACATGGAAATATTAGCAGGGTATTTTCACTATGTGACTTTTCATGAGTCTTTTGAAACAAATTAGCTATCTAGACTTAGCTTATAAAATAAATGTAACAGTTATATCCAATAAAGCATGAAAATTGCCTTCACATGGTAATGCATCACAATATTACTTTGTAACATCACAACTCATTCAATGTTAAAGTGTATTTAATGCAACTAGACAGGGATAATTCACACAAAAATGAAATTTCTGCCATTATCATCCATCCAAGCTGATTTGGTGACTGCTGACTTCCACTGTAAGGAAAAACATACAAATAAAAAGAATTTTTAAAAAAAAATAATTTTGTATATAACTCTACAGAAAGTTAAACAGGTTTGGAACCACACAGATTTTTCATTTTTGAGTGAACTATACATTTAACATGTATAGTTTGACTGTACAATGTCATTGTAACATGCTTGTGTGTGTAAAAAGCGTGTGTACAGAGGGAATCCGCTAAGGCAATAACAGACAGGATGTTGGAATAACATGCAGAGCAGCAGGCAGTCTTGGAATTAGAGCAGCGTGTGCTGTGGAAAATAGTTTACTTTACATTACACAGAGAGTTCTGCTGACCTTAAAGGCCCTTCAGTCCTAAACATCTATCAAAGGCCTTAAAGGGAAGTTAAGGTGATGTATATAGCTTTTTTCAATGTTAGAATATTTTACTTATCCCAGCATAACATACAGTGACAACTACAGGTGAGCCAACAGGTTGATTCCACTGAAAGATGTAAACACTGTGATGCTAGCAGAACATTACTCTCTCAGCAACACTGGCTCAACCAATGGTGTGAGTTTGAGGCGGGGCTAGACGTTTATCTGGCCAATGGCAGTTGGCGGAGTGTTCAGGAAATGCTCTGGCTCAGTGGGTATTCCAGAAAGCCGGTTATGCCACATACTCGGGTAAGTTTATTGATAAGTAA
This sequence comes from Cyprinus carpio, assembly GCF_018340385.1. NCBI lineage: Eukaryota > Metazoa > Chordata > Actinopteri > Cypriniformes > Cyprinidae > Cyprinus > Cyprinus carpio. The sequence goes on from NC_056614.1 coordinate 3,939,341, forward strand.
ACAGATAACCTCCACTTTCGGTTCCAAAAACTGAGATAACTTTCATGGAATTTAAGTAGTCATAGCAAGTTATTCTTTGAACATTCAGTATATATTTTCCCTATTACGGAGTTTTCAATGACAGTGACAGGTTTTACACAATGTTATATATAGTGCTGTCAAACGATTAATCGCATCCAAAATAAAAGTTTTTGTTTACATAATATGTGTGTGTGTGTGTGCGCTGTGTATATTTATTATGTATATATAAAGGTCCACACATACAGCATATATTTAGAAAATATTTACATGTATATATTTCTATTAATATATAAATATATTTAATTGTAACATGGGAGCCGATGTGACGTGCGGATCCATGTGCAGGCTTTTATTAGACAGTGACATGGTTATAACAGGCATGGGTCAAACAATGGCAAACAGGTATATAGAGGGCAAGACACAAGATTAATCCAGAAACAGGCGGAGGTAAATCGATGGCAAACGTAATCCAACAGGGCAAGGCAAAGAGAGATAATCCAGGTACACAGGCAGGAATCAGGAAACAGGTAACAATGAGACAAGACTAGACTAAGACAACACGATATGGCTCTGTATCACAGCTAACACTGGGAGAGTGAGAAACGCAGAACAATACTTGAGACCAGACAGAAATCAAACACGGAAAGTCTAGGTAAGCAGCTAACACTCAGAGAGTGCTAAACGCTTAACAATACTCGGCAGTGTGTGAAAAGAAGTCCAGTGCTTATAAAGCATGTCTGATGATTGTGCTGTGTGTGTGTGTGTGTGTGTGTGTGTGTGTGTGTGTGTGTGTGTGTGTGTGTGATTGTTCTCAGGTGCATGGTGTGATTGTTATCAGGTGAACTTGTGATTGGTGCAATGGATCATGGGAAATGTAGTCCAGGGTGTGCTGTGTAGTGTGAAAGCCTGTGTGGTGAATTAATGGCAGTTCAAAGACCGGATCATGCCATTAATATATAAACATAACATATTTTTCTTAAATATATACATGCATGTGTGCGTCTTTATATATACATAATAAATATACACAACAAACAAAAACTTTTATTTTGGATGTGATTAATCGCGATTAATCATTTGAGCAGTTATATATAGTCATCATTTTTTTTATTTGTAAAGCAATATGATAACAAAGCAATGTTTATTATATTTTTCAACAAGACATTTTCTATATATTTCTATAATAAAAATTTAATGTGATCTCACCTTACAACAAATGTGGAAGCAATATAATCTCATACAGCCGTATTATTTTTGCAATCACTGACTATTTCTAGTTGAGTCAGTTTTTCTTAATTTACAAATTTAGTATCAAACAAACAACATAATTCTTTTTTCACAGTGATAAAAATACAAACAAACAACAACAACAACAACAACAAAACAATTAAGGATAAGATGATTGCAAAACCTCCCATAGGTTAGAAAATATAGAAGGTGATATGCACTAAAAATATTATTAGCCATTAAACAAAAAAGTATGGTGTACTTCTTCTTAGCATCTTTTTTCATACTGATTCCTGTTGAAAAATATCTTTGTGTGTTCACCGTGAACATACTCTGAGTTTACTGAACTTACTCCCGGTTATTGGAACTGATAACCAGAAGAAAGATTTTGGGTTTATATGACAGTGGGTTAACTCTTCTTTCTGGAATACCTGTCAGAAGCTCACTTCACGTTTAAATTATATTTAGGGCATGTTTAAACTTGGCAGATTTGGTTTGGTTAAAAGAAAATTTGGTGCAATTGCTCTATTAGTGCATTTCATTTGAATAAGTGTGAATGCTAACACTCGAACCTTGGTGCACACCGAACAAGCAGACTGAGACCCCATGAAAAGGCAGGTCTTGTTCTTCTTCCAAACAAACTTTGGTGCGGTTCGACTTAAAAAATATGAAAGCAATATGGAACAAAGACATCTAAATGACATCTAAACAGTGCAATCCAAAATGTATCATTTACTTTTTGAACCAGACCAAAATAACCAAGAGAACCGAACTATAAGTGTAAACACACCCTTATACAGCAGGGCCACTGTAAAAATGTAATACTTTTTACCTCTTAAGAACCTCTAGGCAAATGAAAGTCCTTTAGATATCGTGTATCATTATGTATTGTGTTAAAACTTTGTCTTATGATGAGCTTACTAGAAAAACCACTGGAAGCCTAGAGTTCTTGCAGGAACTTATAGTACAGGTCTTTTCTGAAAAGGTGCCTAGAGATTCTCCAAAGATCCTTGAAAAGCTGTTTGGCTTGACCTGGTTGAAAAGCATGTTTAGGACTTTCACCAACATGCTAAAACAGAAAACATGACGAGAGTTGTATGCATTGGGCTTTTCTTCAGGCTATCTACCCTATACCTACTCTGGTTTTTGTCCTTGCCCTCATCCTTTCTTTCTCTCACTAGTCTTCAGATTTGCTCGGCTCTTCTTCCTCCACTCCCTCTCCGGGACTGACTTCCACGGAGAGGATCTCCTCTCCCTCAACGCGGGGAGTCATGCGGATGATCATGGTGCTGTCGGTGGTCTCTGATACCATGTCATCTTCATCCACGATGCGAGGCCGGGGAATGGGTGAACGGCGGTGCATGGGGGAGGGAGGGGGCACTGGAGCTGTCGAGGTCCTGCTGGAGACAGGAGTGTATGGCTGAGGGAGAGAGAGAGAGAGTGCAGATAAAAGTAGTAAGGGGCCTGACTGGACAAATGTCAACAAACTGCACTATTTTAGACATGAAGAACTTTACCTGCACAAGAACAGAGCGCTGTTATCATCAATTATCAAAAGCAACTTCTATATCGGTGATAGGTAGTCACATACTAACTATTCATGTTAAATGAAAGTAATACTGTTTGTATGTGCTATATAACAGGGCCTGAACAGGTTGTGGAGTTGTTTTGCACACAGTTTTAAAAGTTCCTGAAGGTTCTGGTGTCACAACACAGTAATTCCCACACACATCTAAACTAAACAGCACACGCAACAACTCCAGTACTGTCACGGGGTGCTACTGTGAGGAGCACAGAGCAAGGAACGAGGAGAGGCAATGTCCAATTCAAAGTCTTTAATAACCCCAAAGGAGACAGGAAAACACACACAGCACTGTAGACATAAACAATTCCAGACAAGGGACACCAGAACAGGCTAGAACTAAATAGAGCAGATACTAATGGGACACACCTGGGAACAATACAAACTAATTAAACACAACCAGAGAAGATTTCACATGACGAGGACAGGGAAAACCAAATAAGGAGAACAGGAACATACACGTGACAAGTAGATTCGGAAAAAGCGCATCATTTGTGCTCAAAATGAGCCTAAAATGTCAAATTAAGGATAAGCAAAGATCCTTTTTCAAAAGCACAAACATAAAATAACTGTATGACTGTATACAGTATATTCACAGTTTATGAAAGTGGAAAAAAGAAATATAATTTAAAAAAAGGTTTAAAGTAATTGTTAAAAACATTTTTTATTATTTTCTCATTTATTTATTTTATCTATTTGTAAAGCCACAACTTTGTTGTAAAGTAATACTGCTTTGATCTGTTTGCTATTTGCTATTTTTCATACTGTGATTTTTGGTGAACTGTATTAAAACCATTCAGGGTCAGTTTGACCTGCAAACATCATAATTATTATTAATTATAACAACAATAGTATATGTACGGAGCCCCGCACATGGCATGCAGGAAAAAAAATTGTAGGCTAAATCGTGTACACAATTTACTATTTCGTTCCCTCGATTTATAAATTGTGTGCACCAAATATTTGCCAAATATGCCAAATGCATAAATGTTCGATGCATCACTTCAAGTTTGCTGTAAATGCTGTTTGGTCTCAAGACACATTTGGAACAATGACATTTATAGATATTGTTTATTTATAACAATGCATCTTAAGGCACCAGTTCTTACGGTGGAGTGCAAGATTTTCAGTTATCTGTTTTTGTCTGTCTACAATATATGGTTTTGGCCTAAAGCATCATACTGTAACGGGATATAAATACCTCTAGAGTTGCTCCCTTATATGCCTCCTTCAGCTTGGCAAAAGTCTCTCCTGTGCCAACCTCCAGTGCAGCCTTGTATAATTTGGGTGTCTCTGGCCGCTGCGGGGTGACCTCACCCGTCTCTTTAGCCTGCCCCTTCTCATCTGCAGGCTTCTTATCTTTGGTCAACATTTTTCTATGGAAGAAGACAAACTCATTAGGATGACAGAAAGTTGAGTTGTAAGCTACTGTAGCATGTGTGTCGCCGAGACTCTAACAGGAAGCGGACCTCAGTAGGATTTGAGATGACATCAGACGACAGGATCTAAAGCACTTACTGTACATAACATCATTCACCACACACACACAGTAAATTGGTCTCAGGGATGAATGCATCATGCAACTCTAACTACGTTTACCTTCTTCAGTATCTCAGTTACTAACAAAATCAAACACTAATCTCCCAAGTTCCTCCGTGCATTAAAGAGAAAGTAGGGGGAAAGAAGGATGTAGAGAGAAACATGTTTGGCAAACATGGCTAATCTACAGTATAGAGATCTGTGAGTGTGATACAGAGCTGTAAATGGCTCAAACCACTGCTCTGGATGAAGTGTGTGTGTGTGTGTGTGTGTGTGTGTAAGGATTGCTGGGGCTCTTGGTTGAGGTTCGAGCTCCGATCCCTCTCACTTGGCCTTCTTGCGCAGTAGCTTCTGGGACTCGGGGTAGTGCACTAAGATCTCTGCCAGGTCCTTCTTATCCAGGATGAAGAGTTTAGCACCATGGGCCTTTACATTAGCCGTCCGTCAGTTCCCGCCACCACCCGCCAGCAAACTGAGTGAACACACACATAAAGCATAATTTACCTTTCTCACACTACTGTAGCTATTTTTCCATCCAGTGCTGGAGATATCTCATAAAACATTTGAGAATGAAGCACCGTTTCCATCCCATGTGTTCAAAAGAACTAAATCATCAATTCCTGGGAAACTGGTGGAAGTTTCAATAATAAAAATGAAAGTTGCTGCAACTGGGAAAGCCCGTGGCTGTAATTTCCTACCTAATAAATGAATTCTGCCAAATGAAATGCAATAACAAATGCGGTCATGTTATCTTGTGTTCGGATGCCTGATCATATGAGAGGTGGTTAAACCAAATCATTCTGATGACAGACTTTGGCTCAGGCATTTCAAAATGATTAAAATAATATTTGAGATGGTGTGCTGGTTAGTTCAGTTATTCAATCACATGATTGATTGAGAAAAAAAACATTTTTTTTTTTTTTTTTGTTGCACATTGAGTCATTTATTTGGTAAATGTGTTTCCATTGTTTTTTTGCATGTCTTCTTATCGGATAACAAAATGTATTCATCTAAACTGGGCACATACATTTTTAACATGCATTTTAAGATTTTATGTCCATCTTAGTGTTTCCAATCAGTTTAAGTGATATTCCAAAAATATATCACATCACAAATCTTATCTATACATTCTATTCAAAAGTCGAAAACTACATTTTTCTACAAGAAAACTGCATGTGATAATGCTTCATTCGTCACTGTTAAAGGTATAGTTCACCTAAAAATGAAAATGATGTAATTATTTCTTTCTTCATTGGAACATAAAAGAAGATATGAAATATCTCAATGGTAACCAAAATTCTTCAAAATATCTCTTATGTCCCGAAAAGGAAAGAACCTTACACAGGTTTATATGATTATACAGGCACAACATAAATTACTTTTTTTAGGTCAAGCTGAGTACATTGCATTGTGGGGTATAGTATATTTTGGCAAATGTAGTAGGTAATGCTGTTGCATAATACAAAAATAATAATATAAGTAGTACATTTTATATTAGATCACATGCAATTTTATTCAGCCGTCAGAATATATTTTAAGCTGACCTGATTAGTACATGAGGTATGAAAATTGCATCTTCAATAATTATCACTCACCTGATTTCCCCAAACACAGAGCCAGCTCTCAGAGTCACAAACACCGTCGTCCCATCAGGCCCTCCAACCACCTGCACCTCTCCAGCTTTGATGATGTACATCTCACCCTGACCGGCAGAGCCGAGCGGGACAAGAGTCAGCTCAAAATGCTAACAGATAAAAGGCTCTTTCATGGTGGCTGTTTGATGTGACCTTTACTGAGACAACCGTCAAATATACTGGACATATACTGAGATTATCTACTGAAGGTTTGAATATATTGTTGCAATGCAGTAGCAAAGCATATACAATAAATGACAAAAATATTAAATGACATATTGCTCACTTTTTACAAACAAAGTCTCCAGGAAGGTACACCACAGATTTCAGCCTCCTGAGCATGTCAAATATCATCTGTCTGTCACAGCCCTGGAACGAACAAGAGACAAGGACTTCTCAATGGCTTTCACAACCCATTACAGTATCATCATGTGACATTTTAAACAGATGAAACAGGATATTCAAAGAGAAACTAAACAAGTTAATCCATTGGAAATTGGATGGTGAAAAGTGATCTCTCTCTATGAGACAAATATTTAGACATGAGGCATTCAAAAAATAATAGCCCTTTTCCAAGTCAGAAAAGTTGTTTCAAAGGCCAGCAAGCAAGTTATTAGATTTTGCTGAAAAATTACAGAGAAAATGTTATTATTTTTATTTTTTTTACACTGAATCAGTGGAAGAACACAGATTGTACATTTCACTCAGTCATGTTATTTGTGATTACTTAAAGGAACGTGATCAAGTACTCAAAGGATTTTTGTAATTCCCAACAAAAATTTTAAAATGAAATATTATTTATTAGTAGACTTGATAGTGTTTTAATGTTTAATTATGTTGGGATTTAGAACTGTTTCCATTAACCTAGGTTACCAGTTACCTGAACATATTATATTACTGATCCATGTTGAGTAAAATCATGATTCATGTGGATTAAATCATGTAATCACACTTTTTTTTTTAGTGTATGGCCTTTAATTTAAATAACCCTTTTCCTTTGAATGATTTTTTATTGATTTATTAAATCACAATGTAAGGTTTGAACCACACCATAAATATAGAGAAAAACTAATACATCTGTCTGTAACAAATTAAGAGTATTTTTTTGTAAGATGGTACAAAATATCTGAATTCATCAAATGACTAACGATATTATGTATCAATGCAACACACAAAAAAATCAACATATATTTTGTATTATTTTTTTAAATTTTTTTTATTAAATATTATTTATAAGCTTAAGCACGTTTTTTTTCTAGATGTCCCAATTTAAAATTTGGAGATTTCAGAGAGTTTTGGTTGTCTTTGTGAGTTGTGTAAATTAATATCAGCAAATAATATTTTGGTTGTCTTTGTGAGTTGTGTAAATTAATATCAGCAACTATTATTTTTATTGAGTAGTCAGTACTATATAGAGAGGATACAACATATTAGATTGTAATCGAATCACAGCATGTTTTGAGGTGTCGACAAATATTGTATCACTGGATAAGAGAATCAATGTCAGATTGTATTGTGATGAAATGTCTATTGTGATTTACTCCCATAGAAATAGGGTCAGTTTGATTTCAAATTGAATTTATGTCTGGTACATTTGTTTCTGGTTCAAGCTGGTCATATTTGGTCATTAGCTGGTCCTAACATGTTTAATTAATCAGCTGAGCAACAAGTTAGTGGAACTTTGTTCAACATAATAAATCATCTTGGTCAGGAGCAAGACCACTTTAGACCAGCAACAAACCAGCCTTAAACTGGAATGGACTGTTTTTCCAGCAGTATTTTGACTTTGTCATTCAGACTTTGTCATTCTCTCTGTGTGTGTTAGTGTTCATGAAAGAAAGAAAAAAGTGAAATAATAGACACTCACCTGAAAGAGCGCAACTTTACTGACAATGCTGTAGTTGACATCTGCAGCGATGTCCAGACGCATCTTATCTGGCAACTGTATCAGTTACTCATCTGTTCATCTGAAGACAAACGGATCATGAAACACAGCCAAAACACACATATCATATGCAAACATCTAGTGCAGTGTAATTCTGCTTACCCAGCATGCCTTGCAACTTCCAGGTGTAGTCGTACCAGATCTTGACGTGGTTCTGGACCTCGCGGGGGATCCTGTAGGAGCTCATGTATTTGACAGTGCTGTCCACACAGTGTCTGTAATAGGCCTCACCTGCAGTAGCAGCTCCAAATCCATCTCTCATCTATGAGTACACACACACACACACACAGCGCAGAGGAAAACAAGACTTGCATGTTTATAATGCATGGAGTTTTATGATTTGATTATTTTAAAGTAGCATAAAGGCCAAAGCATATTTCAATTCAAAAACTACCAAAATTAGAAATTATAATTTACATTAAGACAAAGACTATTTTCTTATGTCAAACACACACACACACACACACACACACACACACACACACACACACACACACACACACACACACACACACACACACATATATATATATATATATATTGATTTTTTTTTTTATATTTTCATTTTATTATATTTTTAGATTATATCACATTCTACAAGTCTAATTAACCAAAATCTATAATTTTTTTTTTATTAGAAATAGAAAATCTTAGTGATAAGTGATTTTTATCTCATTAGTAATTAGTGATTCTCATTAGATACAGTGTGATATTAGCATCATTTTATACTTTTTGTTAATATTTTGAGTTATTATTATTATTATTTTTTTATTTAAATAGTATTTTTAATAGATTGTTTGTCTATTATTGACATTTTTATTCAAATTTTAAAAATGAGCTTATTTTTATTTGTATTTCAGAGTTTGTTTTGGTTATTTTAGTACATCAAGTTAAACTAAATGTTGGAAATGTTACAATGTTGAAATAAAATAAGTTAAAGTTGATTTAATTTCAAGGAACAAAAGTTTTTAACGGGTTTAGTTGTAGTTACTATTATAATATTATTATAGTTTAGTTTTTAATGGTTTTTAGTTTTAACTATAATAACTCTGATTAGATAACACCATAATTGTAAAAAAATAATCTGCTAAATAAGTAGAATAAACATACATTTTCATTGTTTTTTACTCAATTATCCCAAATCTCATTACTGTACTACCAGAAAAGACACATTTTTCAATTATTTATACTTCAAAAATGTATCATTTTTTTCATAATATAAAGGTCTTATTTTTTTTAAATTTGGGGGAATTATGTTGAAAATAATGATGCTTTGTATTCCTAAATAAATCTGATTTTCTTTATGCAAAATACAATTTCCTAAATTTTAAATTTTACAATTATTAAAATATGACCTTGACATTTATTTTACAATAAATGAGATTCATGTGACTCCCACCTGACCAATCATGATGGAGAAAGCAAAGACTCCCACAAAGTAGTTGACATTGGTGGGTTCAGGCAAACCTCGGATGGTGATCAGAGTTTTCACAGCGAAGTAGTAGCAGCGAATATAACTGTTTGCCACAAACACAGACTCATATTACATTATGTCCACTGTGTACAATACACCACTGAGAAATAGACTGAGATTGATAAGCTCACCTATTTCCTTTGCCAATATAGACCCATTTGGTAGAACCCAGTCCTTCATAGTCAGAACCCCAATAGAAAATACAGGCATTACAGTGCAGAGAGTACAGCAGGTATGCATTCGTCTGGACCACCCTGTGATCCATCCAAAGAGTTTCATTTTTGGGTGAACTGTCCCTTTAAGAGGTATCCGCTTTGTGTTATACTGATCTCTAGTGGTGGCATCTGCTCTTACCTGTAAATGTAGGCTTTGCTCATTACGGCTTCCAGACGATCATTAAACTCAAAGAATGCATTGTACTGCAAAAAAGCCACAGAATAAGTGTGAGTTTTAAGCATGTGTGTGTGAAAGTGGGACGAGAACAGGGTCAGTATGTTTTTTTTTTTTTACCTTTAGAAGGCGAAGAAACCACAAGAGCGATTTGACGCCTGTGAAGACATACAGCAAATCCAGTGGAAAGAGACTGATCACATCCATCTGAAACATCCAACACCAATGGAAGTTTCACTAACTGACTGAAGTTTTTGTTCAGTGTCAATGCCCTTGAATCGCTCTGTTTGCCTGTAGTGGTCTCGTATATCTTTTTTTTGTCACACTGAGACTGACAAAACATAAAAAATAGACATCAACAGAATAAAGCAAATAGTGGCCTCACAACATATCAGATACTTACAACTGTATGAATGGCATTGCATTATATTGAAACAAAACAAATCTAGTGACATTCATTTTAAAGAATGACAGTATGGAAGCCTGTTTAATAAAAATAACAAAAAGTAATTCTGACAACTGAAAAAAAAAATCACAATTACCTTTTTTTTATTATTCTGTGGCTGAAACAGGCTTCCACAATTTCAGGCAAAACATTCACAAACAGAAATGTGTGATGCTTGAAACACTAAAATAGTAGATATACTGTTCAAAACTACAAAAAATGTTGCTACACTTTCTGGCTGTGAGAAGTTAATTGACGTTGTGTTCGACGCTGCAGGTGCTCTAGCTCACCACAATGTCCCCTCCTCTCACAAACTGCAGTCTGGGCTGCATAACAAAGATGTCGAGAATATAAATGCCATCACAGAAGTAGTCCATCAGCAGCCACCAGTAAATGTTCTCAGGCATCTGGTAATACAATTCTGAAAACATAATTTTTTAAAGAGGAATCAATTTTTCTTCTTTTACTTTTAATTTTAACAGTAAACCTCTTTTTGCACCACTTTGTTTGCCAAAAATAAAACGAATTGTTACATTTTAATTAAATTAAAATTAAAATATTAAACTGACTGATTAAATTAAAGGGATAGTTCACCCAGAAATGACAATTCTGTCATTAATTACTCACCCTCATATCGTTCTAAACCTGTAAGACCTCCGTTCATCTTTGGAACACAAATTAAGATATTTTTGATGCATTCTGAGAGTTCTCTGACCCTCCCATAGACAGCAATGTAATTAACACGATCAAGGCTCAGAAACATAGCAAGAGGATCTGTAAAATAATCCATGTGACATCAGGGGTTCAACCGTACTTTTACGAAGCTAGGAGAATACTTTTTATAGGCTGACACAGAACAGCATATGCTGTTTGGAGATACTCCCCAAAATGGCACCAGATGACACAGAGTGGACGAATTGTTAAATAAAGTTGTTATTTTGGTTTTCTTTGCATACAAAAAGTATTCTCATCACTTCGTAAAATTACGGTTGAACCCCTGATGTCACATGGATTATTTTACCGATCTCCTTGCTACGTTTCTGAGCCTTGATCGTGTTAATTACATTGGTGTCTATGGGAGGGTCAGCGAGCTCTCGGAATTCATCAAAAATATCTTAATTTGTGTCTGAAGGTGCTCGGAAAGGTGTTCGGTTCATTTTTGGGGGAACTATCCCTTTAATGTTTTATGCTTTTGTTTGATTACCACGATTTTTTTTTGATTAAATCATAAAAATGAAAACAGACAACACAGTATTTTTAAACACACACTCATGGCCTGTTTTTGTTTCTTGGTTTCAATAGACTGTCTTTTTGGATTAGGAAACGTATTCAAAAGAAAAAAAAATCATATCAACTTCTCATTATAGGACACTTTTAATAAGGTCGTTTGTTTGTATAAATAGAGCTCATCTACTCTTGCTGGTTGTAGATCTCACCTGTGTAGGGATCAATGCTGGATGGGAAAGGGTACTCCAGTATGACTCTCAGCCAAGCAGGAATCTGGGGCATTTTGAACTGAGGGACTGGGAACTTGTATCCCATAAACTTGTAGACTTTAACCTCCTCTTCAGCGTCTTTCGTTTCCTCTGGAGGAAGTGGTGGAGATGGGGCTTCACCAGGCTTTTTTGCCGGAGCTAGGGTTCAAATATCAAAGGTGAAGAATCGATCTATCCTTGACCTGACGTTACTGAACTAATACAGTGAAATAAACCACAAATAAAAGTCTACCCACATGCTGGAGGGCTTTCATCATCAGAATCATCTGGATGCACCATTCTCTCTCTTGCACGGTCTGTTCACTCTTTAAACAGCTTGACCAGCTCCTGCAGACGCTCATTCACAACAATACTTGTCTGGCTGGATGTAGACGCTGGATGCTCGAGGCCTCTACAGGAAATGACAACACACCAGAGGAAGTCATGTCAGATTGAAGTATGACATCTCAGTTGAGTATAAAGTAACTATATGGATTTTTTTAAAACTCACTCACAGTAAGTAGATCAGACTTGTTCATGTCTTCATCTTCCTCACTAGGAGCCATCTCCTCCTGCATTCTTCTGAACAACAACATACAGCACATTACAGTTTATAGCAGCTCTTGTTTTACAAAACTACACAAAGAACAACTTACTCTGAATCCACAGCTTTGCTGAGAGTGGAAAGAAAAAAAAACAGGACTTTCAGAGAAATAGCATTATATGTATGCATAATATTTAGCTAGTAAATCATATTATTAGATCAGATTGATAAACACTGACCTGCGGGGCGTCAGATTTGTTACGGGAACAGTGAGAGTCATCGAGTCTAACTTTGAGGGCACAGTGATTTTGGGAAATCTCATCTCTCCATCATTCACTTCCTCTACCTTCAGTGCTGGCTTCACATGGCTGCTTTCTGAGAGCACACACAATGACACTTTAGCACTGATATCTTAATTTTAGAGATTCTCAAATGGCTTTTTATTATATACCAACTACAATCAAATATTTGAAACACACACATTCATGTGACAGGGCAGTCCATTAAAGGCACAGTTTATTGTGTAACCAAATTATGACCAAGAAAGAAAAAAAAACTTTATATGCATAATGCAGGACTTTGAATTATAAACAAGCCTGAAATACACAGGACTCTTATTTTCAAATGTATATCATTTAATATTGCTGGCTACCAATTTTAAAATAGGAGGGGTTAGATTGCAGGGGAGACATCTCCTGGTATATATATATATATATATAATATATATTATATATATATATATATATATATATATATATATCATATATATATATATTATATATATATATATATATAATCCTATATGTATATATATATATATATTTACTTTTAAATGACCCACAGGAATTTTTCTTATTTGCACACACTCTCCTAAATGCATTTTACAATTTGCACACACCTTTTTAGTCACAAATGAAATGCTTGCACTGTCGATCCCTGCTCTCTATTACATTTAGTTGCCTAAATATATGCAAGTCAGAAGACCCCCAGATCTCTGTGATATTCACAGAATTGTCAATATAAGGGTTTTTTCACTCTTTTTGTTGTCCAGCACATTTCTCCTCAACAGGATGCAAGATCTGAGGCAACATTCATGTCAATATGTGCACACTATGTGGTAGAGTTTGGAAAAAGCCATAACTTTAAGTGTGAACTATAGTAACACTTGCATTAGCAACAAATCACTGGCACACAACAGATAGCATCACACATCATAGCACAGTAATATCTAGCACGGTCAGTTCACCTGAGAGATTGCTGGAGGTTTGGCATCTTTCTGTAACTGCAGGGCACTTCAAAGTCATGTCTATAGTTGTCAAGCATGGGATGATCTGGATTTTAGGGCACTTCAGCATGGGACGTTTTAAGAATAAAATCCACTAGCTACAAATTCTAATTCCAATTCTGCATCCGAAAACTGAAAAATGCTGCCTTCTAAGGACGCATTCCAAGGTAGGAGGGCATCAAGGCACGTCCGAATTCAATGTTAGCTTCAGTTCCTGTCTCCTGAGATGCCTTCATCTGGACGATTTTTGAAGGCAGCATAGATGTATCCTTCGCTGCCTTTGATATCCCACAATCCTGTGCGTTCCATTCCGTGACAGTTAAGCCAAAAAATAAAGATGGCGTCTGAAAGTTGCGGTCGGTGGTCAGTTTGTGTGTAAATGTTTGTTTTTGATCAAAGTTTTCCACTTTTGATGTAATTTCTAGCAAGAAATTAATATTGCAGTAATAAAATATCCACTTAGTTATCACCAAAGCTCTCTATATTTAGCTGTAGATCATTTAACCGTTACACCGCCTCAGTAGCCTGTCCAAAATCAGTTTCGTGAGGTGCCTTTGTGCAAAAACGCTGCCTGCAAAGTCATTGCCTGATACAGCAGCGAGGTAGCAAGTCACCTGCTTAAGTTTTCGGATGCAGCCCAAGACTACATGCTGCTGCTGAGGCATTCTACATGGGGTTGAGGATGTTGAGGCGGTGGAGAACATTCTGGAAGCACTGCTTGGCTTGTTTTGGGAGCTGAGACATCTCCTGGTATAGCAGCATGAGATCCGAGGGCATCTTGGGCAGAGGAACATTACTGTTTTTCAGCAGATGTAAGCTGCACAGACATGTGGAAGCATGGGGGATGCGAAGAATCCAGCTCTTTATGCCAGTACAGCTAGTAGGCACTGCAGATAGGCAGACCACTTCAGTTACGCTCACATTACATTGCACTGATTATGCACAAACTGGATATCAACAGTAACAGTTATGTTCATTTGGTTTATACTGCACATCTTTTATACTTGTATATAGTCATTGTATTTATGTACTGTATGTATGTATGTGTGTGTGTGTGTGTGTGTGTGTGTGCGCGCGTGCGTTTGTGTATGTTCACACTGACCTCCACATCCTTCTTCAGGAGGTTCCTCTTCCTGTAACAACAGAAGATGAATAAAAGAAACATGAAAGACAGCAAATATGAGTCAAATATGACCAATTACCCAACTTTTACAACATTTCTAAACTTGTATAAACTGCAATTTAGAACAATACCAATATATACATTTTTCTGCACTAAAAAGGCTCTGAACATTTTTCACTTAGAAATTGCTATTACATTTCACAAGTAATTATAAAGAAACAGCATGTAACACGTTGAATGTAACATGAAATGTTAAAGTATAAAGACTGATACAGTATTTTATTGTAATTACAGTGTGAAAGAAACTGACTTCAAAAGAAATATTTATTTTAAGATTTTATTCACTATAAGGTTGCATTTAATTGAACAAAAATAAATAAACTAAATAATACATGTACAAATGATTATTTCTATTTCAGTTAAATGCTGTGTTATTCAAAATATCTAAAAGAATCCTCTGCTTGCTGCAGTGACCATTAAGAAGGCTTTATGGATTCTTTATGCATTAATTATATAAAAAACTTTCTCTCATTCATCCCATTAATTTAATAGTTTCTAAAGCACCAAATGAACACATTTCAATAATATAAAATCAATGCAAAGGCCATAGATTTGATTTCCAGGGAAGGAATGAATTGCTAAAATGTATACAGTACTGTACATTGAATTTATTAATGCAATGTAAGTTTCTTTCAATAAAAGCATAAATGCATAAAATGTGTAAATGTAACTGTTTTGCTATCACAAGTAAACATTATATCATAAAAAATTAATTTCAAATAGCACATTTCTGAAAAAACAAGTTGCATCTGACTATAAGTTGCTTAGGATCAAAACTGCATTGTTGAGAGAAAAAAAAGATATATACTGCAAGTCATATTTGATCATTATATTCAGAAATAATGTAAAATACATGTAAATAACAAAAAACCTTCACAAACATTATCTTATTCAACAAATACAAATGTGTGCGTTTCTTGCATGTTTTGTGTACTTGATGTTAACTGCATTATATAAGTCATAGAATATAAATTGCAGCACGTTTTCGATCATAAAACATGCGGCTTATATTTTAGAAAATACTGTAATAATAATGTCTGTTTTTGATCAATTAGATGTTACCTTGGTGAAAGTAAATATCAGTTCCTTTCTAAAATTTACAATACCTTCCGAAACTTTTGAAAATGTTTTAAGCAACACAACCTGGTCAGCATCGTGAGGTAAAGATGCTTGTTGAGGCTGACTGGTCACAGGCGGAGCTGGAGGACTTTGTGTTTGTGGTGCCTGATCTGAGACCTCAGACTCGTGTAGTGAGGGCTCTGTTGGGCAGACATCCACCAGGCTCCTGAAAAAGGGGTTTGAGCAGAAGTCTAGTCATGGCAACACAACCAGTCAATCACAGATGTTCAGAGGCTGGTTAGCCACCAATCAGATCTGCAGGTTAATGGATTATCAAAATTCTGACAGACAATCACTTTTGTACTCACCTGAACGGATGTTTTTAGATCCAGGTGCAGTGAAAATGGATTTATGATGCTATTTAGGATCTTTCATAAGGAACAGTTCATTAAAAAAATGAAAATGTATTGAAAATGTGCTTACTCTCAGGCCACCCAAGGCAAATCTAACTCATCAGAATAACTTTGGAGAAATGTGGCTTTACATCACTTGCTCAGCAGTGGATCCTCTGCAGTGAATGGGTGCCATCAGTATGAGATCCGAAACAGCTGATTAAAACATCACAATAATCCACAAGTGATCCACACAGCTCCAGTAAAAGAGAAAGTAAAAATTTTTTTGAACCTCAAAGTTTTGCTCCCATCTAAAATACGAGTCCTCTAAATAATATTACTTTCTTGGGAGAAAAAGTCATCTTGTCTGAATCAGAAGAGAAATCTGCACACAACAGTTCAAAACAGCTCCAAACAAATATGTTGGTGGGTTTTGATGTGAGAGACAAAAGGAGATGGAGTTTTTCACTAGAGGAAGCGCTATTATAGACTCATATTTTGGCCAGAAACTTGATGGATTTTATTTTAATGAAAGATTTGTTTCTTACAAACACATAATTTCACTAGACATTAACTGATGGACTGGAGTGGTGTGAATTTCTTGTGTATTAATTGTGATGCTTTTATCAGCTGTTTGGACTAGTGTTGCAAAAAGGTGCAAAAATTTTCCACCCCTTTGCAACCCTAGTTTGCAACCCTAGCCTCATTCTGACGGCACCCATTCACTGCAGAGGATCCATTGGTGAGCAAAAGATGTAATGCTACATTTCTCAGGTGAAGAAACAAACTCATCTACATCTTGGATGACCTGAGGGTGAGTGAATGTTCAGTAAATTCTCATTTTTTCTCCTGAGGACTACCAGCAAATGCAACAAGCTGTATGATGGTGACAATGCTGGTCTCGACAGCACCGCAACTTTTGTATTCCTTTCACCTATGTTTGCTTGTAAAGAATGGAAAAAGTGGTAATACATCCTCTGGTACTAAAAGTTGCAATTCTACTAACTGAATTTTTCAGTAGCCCAGCTGTTGTGGGGTATCATAACAAAAGTCTACTAGTAAATACTTTTTGTGACACGTCTTAGATAGTTATAGTGGCTATAATAGTAGAATACGAGTAGCATAAGGTATAATGTAGGAAAAATCGGCTTAATAATCACAAACTAATGTAGGCCAGTCTAACATACCTTTTCATGTAGGCACTGTTTACAGGGGATGTCAAGATGGTGGCAAAATGTTGATAAAAAGTGGACATTTCAGTTTAACTCCGTGACTTTCTGGCTTTCTGCAGCAGCAGCAGGTCTGAAACTGTGTTCTACTTCTACTTAAGTGCTTTGGCCTAAAATCTTTTTGGCATCGGCTGTTCTGGTTTTCAGACAGAATGGTTTATAGAGACGTGGTAAGGCAGGATGAAGCCTAAATGAAGCATATCTGACATTATGCCCAAAATAACACAAAGTGCTCAAAAGTGGGTCACTTCTATATTTGTAATGGTTTGTCTTTTTACAACTGAAACAACATTCAAAAGAGGTTTCCTTTGATTTAAAGAAATATTCTCTACATGTGCTAAACTTCTTATTTTTAATGTTGTTGAAAGAAGTCTCCTATGCTCACCAAGGTTGCATTTATTTGTAAATTTGCATTTATACATGCTTTAGTTTTACAGGAACAGTAGAGGCATTGTGGGGACTGTGTAGATGCAAGCAGCAGCAAAAGCATGTGTTGCAGCTTTAATGAAGTATAGTGTGACGCTGAAGGACCCTACTATCATTGCTTTATGGGACATGTCATCTACCCCATTAGTGTAATGCTCAGGTGGCTAGATCTTTGCTGCTTAGCTCTGAGGATGAAGGCCTTACTCTGTGTTCTTACTATCCTCACTCTCCTCCTCACTCTCTTCACCGAGTGGCTGTAACCTGTATGGCGAGCCGGAGAAGACAAACAGCACTTCAGCTGACACTCAGGAGAATAAAGTAATGGTACAGCAGTAAAGAGAGACAAGCAAGAACTCGCATGCAGTCATATTGTTGTGAGTTGCATCATTCACTCTGCTGTGAGGAAAGATGCAGCGCCGAAGGGTTGGAAGCAGAGTCCAAAATTAAGTTTCGAAAAGAAAGTCAAATACTAGCCATGCATTATTTTTCTGGCCATTAAAGTGCACTGAATATAGATCAAAATAAGATTTGGACTATCAATCATACACTTTAACAATGAGTTTTTCAAAGTGGTAAATAAAGATTATTGGAGTATGTTTTACAACAAAATTTCACGTTTATTTTTGTTACTTGCCATTTCTTTGTAACTATTTGTAAAATTTACCAGCAGTGAAAATATCAAAAATTGAGTGAAAATTGTTTTTATGTAAAATTTGTTTCAGTGTACCACATGACCAGCAGCACAGGTCATTGGGTCATTTGCAACATCCCGTAAGATTTTATTTAATTGACATCATATTAAATCATATAAGAATTTAACTAAATTTAATTACATTTATTTAAGAAACAAAAAACAAACAAACAAAAAAACACAAGCAAGACATTTATATAATGGACTTATAATCCAGCTCTTGAAATTATATTATTTCTATTTGTATATATACAGTATAGTAGTTTAAAAGTTTGAAAAAATATAATTTTTTCCCCCCCGGAAGAAACTAATACTTTTTCATCAATCAATAAATTCTTGGTCAAAAGTAACAGTAAAGATATGTATAATTTAATAAAAATATCTATTTCAAATAAATGCTATTCTTTTGAACTTTCAATTCATCAAGAAATCCTTAAAAAAATTATCATGGTTTCCACAAAAATATGAAGCAGGTCAACTGTTTTCAACATTTCAATAATAATAATAATAATAATAATAATAATAATAATAATAATAATAATAATAATAATAATAAATGTTTCTTGAGCAGCAACTCAGCATATTAGAATGATTTCTGAAGGATCCTGTGACACTGGAGACTGTAATGATGCTGATAATTCACCTTTACATCACAGGAATAAATGACATTTTAAAATGTATTCAAATAGAAAACAGTTATTTAAAATTATAATAAAATAACAAAATATTACTGTTTTTACTGTATTTTTGGTGAACATAAGAATCTTCGTTCAAAAATAAAAAAAAAATCATGCTTATTTTGTAAATCGTAGTATTATTTTGGTTAAAACAAGGAATATGCACATGTATGTAATGAAGTGTAATGTAACAAAGCATACAGATGCTTAGCACAAAGCTAATAGAAATTGACAAAAAGCTAGCTCTAATTCTAAGCTAAAGACTATTATTACTTGTTTTTGTTATTTGCCGATTGTTAATTTTGGACCCTTGCACAAAGCAAAGAGTGAGAGCGGAAGGGAGGGGAGACACTTACTCTGGATCTTCTTCATTGTCTTCCTCCTGGATATTTGGCAAAACAAACAGTGAACAGGAGAATTCTGAACACTGTAAGTGTGTGTGTGTGTGTGTATATGTGACGGAGAGAAAGGATTGTAGGTGAGATATAGAGACAGAGCATTGGTCGCAAAAAACTCTTGTAGCCACTTTGTGGTGTATCACACCCCAGATCTCAGTCTTAACAAACACAGAACAGGGTTCCTCTCTGAGTTTGTGGTGTGTTTGTGACTTACTGCTCCTCATTGTCTGGCTCTTCAGTTTGCATGTCGATGAAGATCTGTGTGTTGTGCTCTTCATCCAGCTGCAGTCTATACACACACACACACACACACACACACACACACACACACACACACACACACACACACACACACACACACATAGAGTGATGTAATGCCTTCACAAGTACAGTATTTAAATAAAAAAAAATACTACATGAATTCAGGGTGTTTTTATGTGCAGATTCCCATAAAGAAACTCATAATTGCAACTGGGGAATAATTTTGGATTAGAAATAATTGGTCATAGAATAATTGGTCATATACTTTTATACTGTCTATGGGACAGTCACAGGCCTCCCGGTTTTCATCCAAAATATCTTAAATTGTGTTCCGAAGATGAACGGAGCTTTTACGGGTTTGGAACGACATGGGGGTAAGTGATTAATGACTAAATTTTCATTTTGGGGTGGAGTAACCCTTTAACAAAATATTTTTTTTTTATTACGACTAAAGATTCAATAAACTGTTCCATTTCAAAATATGTATGGCTTCACATGGTTAAATCCACCACACGGTCGCTGGGATCTAAACCACTGGCTCTCACCTCTCCTCTATGTTTGTTATTGCGGTCTCCTCCGCTTCCTTCTTGATGCTCTCAGTGAGAGGCGTCCTGCGCTCAGTCTGGGTGTCTGCATCCTCCTGCTCCTGCATGGCCAGCACGTGCGGCAGGATGTTGGGCAGCACCTGCAGCAGGGTTGAGCTCTCCTGCCCCGAGCCCTGATCTCTCTGCTGGGCCTCCCAGTCTGAGTCCACCTCCTGCAGCACCATATCACACATGTCCTGCAGGATGAAGACTGCACCGACAACAGGAAATGCTTCATAGATCACAGAGATTAGGTTTAAAGACTCAGAAACGGACATATTTTTGACAATTTTCCTTTTCTACTTCTAATGTTTTTGTATCAGTGCATCACAATTGACATGGTTTTCTCTGCATCTGAAGCATGCAGATTTACTTTCAGTGGCAAAAACTGCATTATAGCACTTATCCCACCGGAGCCCAAAGTGGTTTGCTGGTCAAAGCATGTCACTGCAGATTATGCTGGTCTGTTTTAGTTTTGGATGGTTTTAGTGGGGTTTTGGGCAATTGCCAGCTGTTAAAGCTATATCATGTTTTTATTTTTTTTTTTTTATTATTAATGGTAAAAATGCATTGTACGTCTATATTATGTATTAAAAAGCAATACATTTAGACCCCGATGGTAAAATTTGCACATTTTGTTAGCTGTAAGAATTGTTAGTACTTACACTATAAAGGGCATATTAATGCCTTATTCTGCATGACCATGTTATAGAGCCCTTAACTCGACCCAATACCTTAACTTATCAACTACCCTACCAACTATTATTAAGCAGCAAATTTGGAGTTTCTTAATTGAAAACTCTTAGTTAACGGTGAATATATGTTTCAAATTTGCAATATGGTACCAAATTTGGTTAATGAAACATATACAGTATGTCCTAAAGTGCTCAAACTTACTGAAACTTACAGAATGTATTTAAAAAAAAAAATGAATTAAATCATTTTAGCTGCAGTAGTGCTTCTTCCACATACATATTTTTTTATAGTATTTTACACATTTCTGCTCTTACCACACGACAAACAATCTGCTTTTTGAAATAATTTATTGGTTATTGATTTCATACAGCAGACAAAGTAAGGTAGCTGCCTGTGTTGTTAGCAATAGCCCTTCACAATAAAACATAAACATAACATCAATATACAGCATGAGAATGTTCCACCTTGCTGTAGTGAAGCCTGATATTGATGAATCACAAACAGTGACTTTGCTAACATCCTTAGCATGGTAAAACAGCTCATAGGTTTTGTTTTTCAAAGCATTTAGACTAGCTCTTGCTTTTTATAGCAGGCAATGTAGATATTGGCAAATGCATTTAGTGGCATGGGGATTTATGGGCTTTTTTAAAAAAAAAAATATATATATTTTATGGCAACAATATTGCATATAAAGGTGCTCTCTGACACTGCAAAAAATATTTTCTTACTCAGGATTTTTGTGTTGTTTTCCAGTACAAATATCTAAATGTTCTTAAATCAAGATACCTTCACTTAAGAAGCAAAATTATGTTCTCAAGTCTTGCTTTCTGAAAGCAAAATGAAGCAAGTTTATGCCTAAAACAAGAAAAAAATATATGTCCGTGGGGTAAGAAAAAATGCTTTTTCTTTTGAATTACATTTTTTTTCATATCCCTTTGGCAGATATTTTTTTTCTCATTTTAATCAGAAATATTTTTTTTTTTAGAAAGCAAGAATATGTCATTTTGTTTGTTTTTTGTTTATTGAATGTTTTTTTGTTTTATTTTGTGGAAAAAGAGGAGGAGAATATAGAGGGGGAAGATAATTATTAGAAGTATTATTGGTGGTGGAAGATATTTTATGTTAAACTTTCTCCTATCCTGGTTTAATATTCCTAGACAAAAGTTGATTTCCTCTTAACATGTGAAAACTGTGGCTTTGTGGTGCTTATGAAATCCTGCACACAAGTCTGGGGCTGGACATTCAGACCAAGCAAAGGAGGAAATGTTTAATGTTTAGTGACGCTGATGGCGCAAATGTACACAGTATATAAGCAGTAAATGACATTGTAAACTCTGACAGGGCCACTGTGTGTTTACTGCATGTCTGTGAGGTAGTCTAATCATCAAAGCACTAAACAATCATCACAATTAACAAGCCAGCAAACTGATCTGTAATACAGTTAACAGAAATCAACAAGGAAGATTACATGAAAAAGCACTGCTACAAATGTTCAAATCTGATGTAGCTGTATGGAACTAGATGATATTAGTATGTGTATCTGTCTGAACGTCTCGCGCTGTCTCTGCGTGGAGGTAATGACTCTCCCAGTCGTCTTCTCCTTATGTTTTGGGGGCTTTAACGGTCTTCTCCCCTGAAACAGAAGGAGAAGAGGAGCTGAGTTAACACCTCCACCTACAAATAAGCAGTGAGAGAATAGCAATGCTTCAGATATTTTCACATATATAATCTTGGGGAACAAAAGTCCCTGTCTTGCAAAGCGTTCTTTAGTCATTATATCTATGCTTGCAAAGATGTGTAAAAAAAAAAAAGCTTACCGTTTTGAACGATATCAGAGCTGTCCTGCAAATAAACACAAAGAAAATGGGTAAATACTAGCAGTGAAGTCTTTCTTACTTTTTAAACATACTACTTTATTTTAAAGGGGACAGTGTGGTTACAGCTTACCTCTTTTGGTTTCTGTACTGGTTGTGGTATGATGCGTCCGAGCCCCTGTACTATCCAGTCAACCATACTTGAAAAAAAAAAAAGAAATATTATGCATGTCATAATACTTAATTATATGTAAAAACATTTTACATTTATCCAAACAATAAAAGGCTTCAGAGACATGGTATTTTCACAAAACAACACAAAAATAGAAGAAAGCAAACAAAACCAATCAAAATGAAACAAACAAACAACAACAACAACAACAAAAAACCCTGTAAACAAAAACAAAACACAAAAACCAAAAACAAACAAAAATGAAAACAACAACAACAAACATGGAAAACACAAAACAAAACAAATGAAAAAACAAAAACAAACACACAAGAAAAACAACAACAATACAAACACAAAACTAAAAAAAGAAAAAAAAATGCAAATGCAAAACAAAAACAAAACACACAAAACCAAAAACAAATTAACAAATAATAAAAACACAAAACAACAAAACACACAAAAAAAACAAAACAAAAACAAACTAAATGAAAAACTAAAGTAAACAAACAAACAAAGAAAACAAAACAAAAAACAAAACACACCAAATGAAACAAAACAAACACAAAAACAAAACAAACACAAAAGAAAAACCAAAACAATACAAATGTAAAACAAAAACAAAACAAACAAAACCCAAAACAAACACAAAAAGAAAAATACAAACCAAAAACAAAACAATGTATATTTAACCAAGGAGTCAACGCTTGGTTGGTTAACATAACCGAGCCAGGTCTCATAAAAATGTGTATAAATAGTACGCCAAATAAAAACTAAAACATGTGCTGCGTGATAGGCACGTGTTTGGTGTGCATACAATACACAGTTTTTGTGTGCATATGATACAAAATTTGTTGGCATGCATATGATACGCAGTTTTTGCATACAAATGATACACATCTACCCCACAACCCTAATGCTACCCATTATGTAGCATATACATGCCAAAGTAACTTTTGCGTATCAATACCACAAGTTTTTATTTTTTTGGCATACTATTTATACGCACTTTCATGAAATCGGGTTGGAGCATAACCATAGACATTTTAAGGGAAGCAGGTGGACACTCACTTCGTGCCTTTGGAATCCTCAGCTACTTTAGGTTGCTCAGGAGCTGCAGGTGCAGGTGCAGGTGGGGCTGCAGGTGCAGGTGCAGGTGTTGGTGCTGGTGCAGGTGCAGGTGCAGGCACAGGTGGAGGTGCAGGTGTTGGTGCAGGTGCAGGTGCAGGTGCTAAATAAAAGAAAAATGTCACACGCAGACCACTCTGTCACCAAGAAAGACTAACATTCTTGATTTTTAAAATGTTACCTGGCTCTTGTTTGCAGGGAGTCACAGGTGCAGAAGCAACCTTCTGGGCGGGTGCATCGGTGCTAGCGGGAGGACGAAGATGGACAGGAGACTGAGGAACTACTTTCTCAAAACCATGCTTAATCCATTCTATTACCCTGAAAGAGAAAGAAACAGATAGGTTAAAAGTGTTCAGCCAGAATGAGAGTTCAGATTAGCTTCTGACAGCTGATACAGTATATACATATACCTGGGAGAGAAAGGCACATTAGCAGCGTCTGGTTCCTCATCAGGCACAACCTCCACCACAGGAATATGAGGCAGTGGCTCAGCATCTGGTGAGAGTGAGATTCATGTCACGTGTTTTGTGTCCTCTCTCATCGGCCCTTTGCAATGCAAATTCAGAAAGCCAAAGTTTATACTGATCTATATGACGTGCCGATTAAGAGGCTGAACTCACCACGAACGTTTTTGACCTCTTGCACCTGTAAAGAGATGAGAAACACAAAGAACTCTTACTGCATTAGTTCTTGATTTAATATTGGTGTGAAAATGAAAGGGCCGGGTGATAGGCTTGCATTTTAGTTTGTATCTATATATCTATCTATATTATTTCAAGTGCCATTCATTTATGAAGTATCTAATGGTGTTTCTTCAACTTCAGGCACATTTGTCTCTGTAAACGTAGAAACTGTCAAAAGTAAACTCTTTTAAAACACACTTTTAATGCTCTTGCTAGATGTTTTTTTATTTATTATTTATTTATATTTGTACTTATATTTAAATACATCATGTGTCTATTTTATTTTACAATGGTCAGACCTAATTTGTAACCAATTTTGTTGAAAACATTTTCACACTAAGTACTGAAATAGTTACATGAGTATTTCACTCATTATTTCACGTGGTTTTTAATTTAATGTTTTTATTTATAATATTTTAAAGCTGAAGGTTTGGGGCTGTGATGAGTAAAACAAAATAAAAGCATTTGAAAAATAGCCATAAATAAAGTTTTATGTGATCTTCATTTAACACCGTGTTAATTTTGATAACGGTTATGGTTGAAGGAACACCACACATGTAAGCAAGCATGCCCGTTTTAAGCTGCTATGCAAGCATCTGATGTTTTTGATGCAGCAAGGTCATACCATATTTATACAGCATCTATTCAGCAACTTGCCCTGCCCTAATGATGTGGTGATGAAAAGTGTAGAATAGGGCCCCTTTAAAGCTGACTTGTGGGACAGTGGAGGCAACACTGAGCATGATCCTGACATACTGTAGCTTGCTCCAAAAACACTGTACTTACTGGAGGATCCACTTTAAACACTGGAACTGCAGGCTAAATGGAAATGCAATGAAACTCTCACATAAGTTTCTAGAAAACCTAAAGACACCTTTGAGACTGGACCTGAAACGCTAATGCTAAAAATCAACTCCATTAACTCTAAAAGGTAATCTAAAGTAAGTAAATTATAAATTAATATATACTGTATATATGTCGATGTAGAGTAATTCTTCCTCAGTCTTAATCTAATAACAAATGTAAACTTTCTCAGTAAAAACAGGCATTAATACAGTAAATAAATAGTAAATAATGATCTTCTTTGCTTATGAAAAAATTAATATTTTTTTTAACATTTTTGTGGAGTCATTCTTCCTCAATTTTAATCTAATAAAATAATTGTACTTTTTTGTTAATAACAATGCGTTTTTTTTTTGGTAAAGGTAAATCTTGTTTTCATAATTCAAATTTTCAAATAACAAATAATAATAATATTAGATATAGTATATATATATATATATATATATATATATATAATATATATATATATATATATATATATATATATATATATATATTATATATATATATAGTTTCAAAATTGTATTGCAAAAAAAAAAAAAAAAAAAAAAAAATTGCAAAGTAGCCAAAGAAATAAAATATTAATTGTTATTAAATTTTACTGAAGTATTTAAAAAGCAAATCATTTCCGAAACAGGTTAAATCAAGAAGTACAATTTGAATGTGATTTTCTTATTGAAGTAAATATATGCTACAAAACCCTCCACTTTTATTTATTTTTCATTTTGGAAAAGGTCTGTTTTTGTAATCCATGTTATTTAAAATTTTTAATCTAAATTTATTTTAAATGATTGGAATATTAAACACATGAATGATCATTCTTTTCAAACACAAATGTCCGTGAACAGCATAAAAACTGAGTCATTAATATGCTTCACAAATTCTAACATGCCTAACTAATAAGCTTATGTTTTAAACTGCAGCAAATCCGGTAAACATGTCGGAGGAAATATTATAAAAATTGACTTGGTAAATAACCAAATAAGCAATCATACTGCACAAAACTTCAGTGTCTTATGGGATTAGAAAATGTCTGCAGTGTGTGTCTATACCTCAGTGACCTCCTCCGTCTCTGTGTGACCCTTGTATTTCTCATCTGGCTGTGGAACCACTTTTCCCAGTTCCTGCACAATCCAGCCTATCATTCCAGCCCTGGTGGAAGAGGAGATACAGTAAAGTCCATCAGCTGCTCCGGGCATAGGTGAGGATGTGAATGCATGCAAATAAGCTGCTTCGCTATAAGTCAACTCTAGATGGCAGCAGGGGACAGTAAAAATAATCAGGTTTGTCCAGTGGGTGCCAGTGAAGCAGTAGCAGATGCTAAAAAAAATAGTTCCATTTCAGTACTGTTCTTGTAGATGATATATATATATATATATATATATATATATATATATATATATATATATATATATATATATATATGCTCTAGGGAAGCCAGTCTGCATATTACAATGCTTAAGTTTATGTCTGTTCAGCATGAGGGTCTTTTGCCTTGAGCTGTTAATATGGAAATACAGCTCAGTGCAATAAAGTATTTTGCGTGTATAGCATGCGAAAACTCTCCATGCTGATCTGCAGCAAAACTCTGCATGTTTGTGCATGACCTAATATCTGCTATAAGCTACTGTACTCACTGGTCTAATGTGTTACTGCCATCCATGATACAGTGATGGAAAAATGTGTGATACTCATCAAAACATTCATTTAACAGGCACACACACAGATACAGATACAGATGTTTACAAGTACTCTCACATAACTACATGAAGATGTGGCAACCAGCATACACATACAAAATAAAACTGAATCTGTATGATTGAAAATATACCTGCTGGTCACTGCATTTCCCTCATGCTGTTCAATCCAAGGTGAACAAAAGAAAAAAATGTTCAAGAATAAAACACATACTCATATGCTCTATACATGTACATTACCAGGCTTTCGTAAATCAGAAAGCATGGTTAAATTGCTTGAAATTAGTTCACAAATAAAAAATATAAATTATTATAAAAAATTATAAATAAATTATTATAAAAAATTATAAATTATATTCTATTTTTAAAAATGTACTAAATTCAATTTCAAAGTAGCAAAAAGAAGGAGAGATAGTAAAGATAAGTTAAGTATTTAAAAAAGGTACTGATTAAATAAAGAAATTAAAGATAATTTTTCATCAGCGTAACTTTAAAATTGTTTTACAATTGCATAAAAGAACCTGTTTCTCTCTCTTTTTTAATGTAATGTTGTAAAGCTTCAGGACACAACACACCAGATGTTAAACTGAAACATCTGCCTTGAAACTTGCCACCTGAATGTTAAACATAGTTGTTTTTGACACTTTGACTGCGTTCACACTTGAGTTAAATTCATCTTCAGCAATGTCTAAAAATAATTTGTATTACTTTTTATCTCAAAGTTATGATTACTGAAGCTGTCTGCACATAATGACAAATGATCATATTTGTTTCTTCAACTAAAAAGTTGAAACTTTTTAGTTCAACTTTTTAACACCATAAATTTGAATTTCTGTCCTCATTAAAATGGACAAAAACAGTCACAATGACCTGTAAAATATGTACTTTGCACACTGGTGATCTATTTTTTTTGCTTGAGTAAAGGTCCTTGCGCATTGAGTCTGAAATTTTCATATGTGTTTTTTTATTTTTTTTTATTTTCATATTTGTCATCCATTCCTATCAAAATGCTTGTAGGGCTGTGAATACACAGAAAATCGAACCTGATCCGAATTTTTATTATGATGAACAAAAGTTTCGGAGGCAGTGCGTAAACATGATTGACACAACGTGAGGTCGTATTTATTTTTAACATGCAAAAATTTCAGGCGAGAATTTCACAATCACTGTGCAATGACCTCCTGTTTCAAATTTTCAATCTCAGCACAAAATCTAAAAAAAAATTGTCCCACGTTTAGAAATAAAGTACAATTACTCAAGAACAGATTTTTTAGACCTGGGTAAATCAACTCTATTAGACTTAATTTTAACAAATGCATCCCATAAGTTTACTGCAGTTGGTGTTTTTTGTAATGACATAAGTGATCATTGTGCTGTTGCATGTGTGAGAAACTGTAAGACTTCAAAGATGCCTCCACGTTTTATTTACAAAAGAATATTTAAACATTTTAATGAACAGGCTTTTATGCATGATTTATATAATATTGATTTAGGTGTTATTTCATATATGCCAGATATCAACCTAGCTTGGGATTATTTTAAAAAGGTTTTTCTAACAATATGTGACAAGCATGCTCCACTTAAACGTTTTAAGGATAAGTGGCAAAGACAACCCCTGGTTTAATGATACTCTCTCTACACTTATCAGACAGAGAAATGCTGCTTGGGCGAAGGCAAGAAAATCAAATGATCTATTAGATTGGAGTTCTTATAGAGCATTAAGAAATTCATGTACTAATTCAATAAAATGTGCAAAACGTGATTATTATCTCTCTCTATGGTAAATGAAAAATTTAAATAATCCTACTAAATTCTGGAAGCTAGTAAAAAATCTACTTCAGGAACGAGTTTTATCAATTAAAAATTCCAGATCACTTAATTGTTAATCAAAATATTGTTAGAGGTAGAGCGAATATTGCTGAATCTTTTAATAATTTGTTTTACTGCAGGCCCAAGTTATGAGTCTGATTTAGGTGTCTCTACAGAATTAGTTGTCTCTGATAAACATTGTCCCAGGCAGGTGTTTAATTTCTCTCCTATTACAACATCCCAGGTTTATAATGCTTTAGTGTGAAACTCGATGTCAAAAAATCTGCAGGGGTGGATAAAATTGAGCCTTATTTTTTAAAAATAGCTGCTGGTATTTTAGCAGAGCCAATTGCTTCTATTTTTTAATTTAAGTTTAATTTCAAATATTATTCCGAGAGCGTGGAAGTCGGCAACAGTTATTCCCTTATTTAAAAGTGGAGATCCTTCAGATCCTAACAACTACCGCCCTATTTCTAGATTACCAGTCTTAGCTAAATTATTTGAATCATTGCTAAACGATCAATTAAAAACAATTTTTAACAGATAATAATGTTCTTAACGATTACCAGTCAGGCTTTAGAGCAGGTCATAGTACCCTAACTGCAGTTTTATTAGTTACAAATGACCTTATAAACTCTTTAGATTGTAAAAAGTCCTGTGCCGCATTATTTGTCGACCTTTCAAAAGCCTTCGACTCTGTTGATCATAATTTATTATTACAGAAAAACTTAGATCTATAGGTATTAGTGAAGCTGCTATGAAAATGGTTTGATAATTATCTATCAGAACGAACTCAATGTGTGAATATAGAAAATTATAATTCTCCTTTTCTTCAAGTTAAAAAAGGAGTTCCACAAGGATCTATTTTATCTCCTATCCTATTTTCTATTTTTATAAATGATTTGGATTCAGGAGTAGATTCTGCTAATGTGCATCTATATGCTGATGACTCAATTATTTATACAGCAGCAGCATCTATAAATCAAGCTCTGATGAATTTACAAAAAAACATTTAATACTATACAATATACGTTGGATAAATTAAAATTAGTTTTAAATTCAAAGAAGACAAAATATATGATTTTTAACCGCACTCACCGTAAGGATACAGACATAACAATATCAACTTTATGTGGTTCAGAAATTGAAAGAGTCGGTTCCTATAAATATTTAGGTATATGGCTAGATGAAAAATTTAGCATTTAATGTTCACATTGATCAATTGCTGAAGAAGCTTAAAACCAAAACTAGGGTTTTTCTATCGTTTGAAAAAAAAATTGTTTTCCCTATGAGGCCCGAAAGAAACTGGTTGAGAGTACTTTTTTAACAATAATTGACTATGGTGATCTTGTTTACATGCATGCAGCTTCCTCTGTACTAAGAAAATTGGACTCTGTCTATCATGCAGCGTTACGTTTTGTATGTGGTGCAGAATACCGTACGCATCATTGTATTTTGTATGAATCTTTATCATGGTTCTCTTTGTATCATAGGGAGAAATTTACACATGTATGTATTTATTGCAAAGGCACTCCTTGGTAAATTACCATCATACATTACAAAATTTTTAACTTTTTATACTAATGGTTATGGTACCAGATCGCAGCTGCATCTTTGTTTAAAAGTCCCAAGAGTATTCACTGAATTTGGAAAGCATGCTTTTTTTCTTTTTAGGCCCCTAGGGTTTGGAACGACCTACAAAATGTATTGAAATTAGAGTCTTTGCCATCTTTGAGCACTTTTAAATTTATTCTGTATTCTACATTTAAAGAGTCTTGTAAATGTTTTTCTTGAACTTCGATCTATTTTTGATTTGTTGGATTGTTTGTGTTTTAATTATGTATGTGTCTGAAACTATATGTGTGCTGCCGTTTTTGACCAGGTCTCCCTGGAAGAAGAGATTATTATATCTCAATGGGATTTTTTCCTGGCTAAATAAAGGATAAATAAAACTGTAAGCTAAACATTCTGCTATCAGTTATTTAAATTTTCAAGTGAAGAGATTAAAATATGATTGACCGTTTTGTGTGCCAACTTGGTTATCTAAGAATCATTGATTTACCTGTTTAAACTGGATATTGTCACCTTAATTGAAGTCGTTCATTCATTTTAAAACTCATTGTTTTTGTGCCAACAAAAATATAGCTCATATTAATGTCTAATGGAACTAAGAAATAACATAAAAAATGGAAATAGTTGTAAATTATAAAGATAATAAGATGGTCAGACTACGTAATTTAATTAATTAAAATTTAATTAAAAAAAAACATCCTTTCAGCAAGTTTTTCTTTATGCATTATGCAAAATCACGAATTAGGCATTTTTTATTTTTTAGCTTACAAACATTATTATTTAGATTTAAGCTTTATTATGTGAATGTATGCGACTGAAGTCTTTAAACTACCTTAACTTCACTGTTGGCCAGTTTAGAGGAGTTTACTGGCTGAGGGAGAGCACTGCTGAACCCATGAGAGAGCCAACTCAAAACTCCACTCTGAGAGCTGAGAGAGAGAGTGAGACAGAGAGAGAGAGAGAGAGAGAGAGAGAGAGAGAGAGAGAGAGAGAGAGAGAGAAGGAGGGATAGAGAGCAGTAATTAGGTCTGGCAGGATTACTGCGTCTAGAGACACTGCACACACATATGTCCACCACACACACAAACATAACATCACCTGTTTTCCTCTGAGACCTCTTCTGTTGGCTTGGAAGTTTCTGTAAAATAACACCATGAAAAATGAATGACCAATATTCTCCGGTCTGAATTTTTTTTCTGTGATTCAGTGTTTGTCATTGATCAAAACTGCTGTCAAATTTGTTACCTTGTTTTACTTCCTCTTTTTTCGTCACATCCTAAAGAACAGTGCAGAGACGGTGAAGACATGCTTAAACAGTGAAAGGTGACTCAGTGTACATGTTCACAAACTCACAGTCGCAGGTGCTGCAGTGGAAGCATTGGTCTGGTCCTCCCCTGCCAGCTTCCCAGGAGATGCTGGAGGCTGGGGAACAACCTTTATCACCCAGCTAAACATGCTGTCAGAAATACAGACCAACACAGCAAGAGTCCATGTCAAATAAAGATGTCCAAAGAACTGTCCAAAGAACTGTCCAATTAAAGCAGTGTTGAGGAGAAAATCACTAAACTCCACTACCTTAGTAGAGTATATACATAGGAGTAGTTTCAGAGGAAGTCGTGGCCTAGTGGTTAGAGAGTTTGACTCCTAACCGTAAGGTTGTGTGTTCGAGTCTTGAGGCTGGCAATACCATTACTGAGGTGCCCTTGAGCAAGGCACTGAACCCCCAACTGCTCCCCGGGTGCCGCAGCATAAATGGCTGCCCACTGCTCTGGGTGTGTGTTCACGGTGTGTGTGTGCACTTTGGATAGGTTAAATGCAGAGCATGAATTCTGAGTATGGGTCACCATATTTGGCTGTAAGTCACGTCACTTTCAAGCAGAACAGATGTTGCTTTTGCAGTTAGAGCTGTTTTAAAGCCTGAACTCAGGTAATAATCAAATGCGTTCACGTAAACAGTCATCCCTACCATATCTATAGCAGAGAAAGTCAGAATCATTAAAGAGAATCGGATCATCCCAATCAGCCCTTTCTCTTATCCACCTCTGCAACGCGGAACTAGGCCTTGTATCTGTGAATGGGCAAAACTTCCAATTCATTAGCCTATATGTAAGTAGAGCAGTAAACGGTAAATTTGCGCTACAAATCATTTATAATTACAATAATACATTCCAATAAAATGACAAGAAATACCAGTACGTTAAAAACAAGTATGATACATTCTAGTGAATCGGTTCGTGCTAAACAGTCCTATTGCCCATTCTAGTGATTCGGTGCGTTTGGGTGGTTCATATTAAAATTATTCACAGACTCAAGTCTGTAATATGTGTCATTTTTAACCGTCTGCAAGTTGCATTTAGTGTAGGTTTACCAGTTCAAGTTGGATACGCACCTTTATTTATTTAATGCTTTGTTTCAAAAAGCAGTGATAAACAAGAAACTAGTGATTCAATGCTGCAAACAAAATTAAATTCTACTGTAAAGCAGCACTAAAAGACAATAATATACAGTTGAAATCAGTTCATTGTTAATTCAGTTCGCTTATGGAATTAGTTTAATTCTTTTAGCCTATAAAGCACCTCTCTCACCAATAACACAATTTTACATTTAGCCTACAAAAATATCAAAATATGATGCTTTTTGTTTAATAAAACTCATTTTGAATGCCATGTCATTTTCATTAAATGTAAAGACATGTTGTTTCGTATATTTGTTCATGCACAGCCACAGTGACCAGTGTGACGTAAGGTGAATCACATGAATACTGAGTAAATATAAATACATTTCAGAATCATAGTTCTGTCATGACAACTCTCGGAGGGACTGGCATGGTAATGTACATGACAGTGTTGATGTATTTGGTCTTGGTGGAATAGATCTGCTACGCTGCTGCTGCAGAGCAAGTATCGAGACTTGCTACTGCCAATACATCCTCAACATGCTGCTGTGAGCATGTAAGAAATATTGCTGCTGCAAATATAACATACATGAAATATAACCCCCATATAGCATACATAAATCACCTCGTAGCAGATCTACACAGGTGGAGCTGGGGAAGGTGGAGGGTTTCTGAAGCAAGCTGCAACTGCTACGGCAAGCATATTTGAATGTTGAGCAGCGAGCTCATTGGCTACCGATACAGGAGAGAACCAATCAGCTGCACCATGTGATTTAGTTAGACCTATCAGACTGGGCCATCTAGAATTTCATGCCAGAACTCTGTATTTCTGCTAGCTATAGTTTAGATATAACCGAAAGTAAATTCAGTACTTCAAGAAGTAAAATGCTAGCTATTATCATTGCATGTTGCTTGCAAAATGATTATCTTCTGAAGGGCTTTTGAATGTATTAAACACACTGTCAATCATTTTGCACATTTGAGTTTGCTGATGTGTCTTTGAGGAGTGAAGTTTTAGACAGAAGTTGTGTGATTAAAGTTAACACAAATAAGCTGAAATTGCTTGCAGCACCTGCCATAGTTTAAAAGCAACTGACATGACATATGTAATATAAATCGAACTGTTTCTCACTCTTGGTCACATGGGTTTTGCTCCAGTGGGATCATGGCTGTTTGTGTGGGCTCCTGTCACTGTTAATCACTGATAAATGCATCTGACCCTAATCTCTCCTGGCTTGAACTGTCTGCCCACACTGCTCCACTTTACACCTCAGCAGAGAAAGATGGACTTTGTTTTGCGCTGGTCTTACTGGTGGGCTCTGTTAACTCCAGTCCAGGTCAGACATTGCGCTGTACATCATCAGTCATGTCATCTGTTTTGAATGCATTCAAACCAAGACTGTACAGTCCCACAACTGCAGATTTGAAATTGTGATTCACTTAAAACCCCTCCAACCCTGTTTGGTCCAGTGATCAGATTCTGTTTTAGCAGCAGACCATGTGCAGTACAACCAACAGAAACACAACTTCACAAATAACACCGAGCCAAACTGGGAAGAACAGTTGCATGATTATGAGTGAAATGCAGGATGCAGAAGGGTCTCGGAGCAGATGGGTGAAGACACTGAGCCATGGAAGAGATTCATGGACTGGTGATTTACTGCTAGTCAAACCAGCTGTCAGGAGATTCATACGGGGTTGACATTTGAGGATGGGTGAGGAAATGAGCTGTGACCCACTTTAACTCAAGTATTCTCAAAAAACTGAGTTCAAGTTCCGTATATTTATATGCATGGAAATCCAGCTGACACCAATTCTGATAAGTATTTTGATATTTAAATATTGAATCTGATATGTAAAATTGTATTTTGTCATATTTTCAATTAATAGAAAATGCTTTACAATACGGTTCCATTTGTTAACATTTGTTAACATGAACTAACAATTAAAATACTTCTAAAGCTTTCATTAATGTTAGTTACTGTAAATGTAAACATTTACTAATATATTATTAAAATCAAAAATAGCTTGTGTTATTATTATTTAATGTATCTGAGTCAACATGGACTTACAATAAACTAACAGTAACAATAATTAAAATATACTGCAAAAACAGTATAGAAAATACTGTATTGCTCATTGTTGGTGCATTAACTAATGTTAACCAATGGGACTTTTTGGAAAGCGTTACCGAAATAATTGGTCTTTTTTTATCTTAACTTTTTAAAAAACTGGCCTGGTTGTTATGACCCACACAAATGCACAAAAAAAGATTGGTGTAGAACCGATTTTCACTCATACATTTTTAGTAAATTTCACAATTAATTACAAAGAAATGGCAAGTAATACATTGAATTCAACATGAAATTTGAAGTAAAAATACTGAAATAATATGTTCTTGAAACACATAATCTAATAATCTTTTATGAATAAAATGTAAAAAAAAAAAAAATGAAAAAATGAAGCGAAAAATCAAACATAAGACACTATTAAAAACCCTTATACTAAAAAAAAAACAAAAACAAAAAAACCCCATTAATTACAGAATAAAAATGTGTGCTTATTAAATGGTCTTGCTTGTTAAATATCGGCAGACACAGTATTTACCTGTAGTGTTCAGCAGAAGACGGTCATCCCAGAGAGAGGCTGAGGCTGAAGGACGGCCAGGTGGGAAGTGGAGGGATTATCCATGAGAAAGCACAGCTAACGGGATTAGGCTTTCTCTGGGATGGATGGAGAGGGAGGACCTGGACTTGGACTCCATTAGCTTCACACAGTCCTTCTTGGAGCTCAGCCTGTATAGGACCAGAGGGGTCCAGAACAGAGACTGGGACAGAGAAACCCCTAAAACTGTAACCAATGTAGTGTAAATATAAATTGTGCAGTATAGATTGTCCTGGGCTGGTTTGGTTGCCTCACTGAAGATTTACCTCAATGCATTATTATTATAAACATTTTCAAAAATCTTTTATGTTGTTGGTTAATTTGTTTATTATGTTTTTTTATATGGGTATAAACAGAATAATATCTGTCTTCAGCCAATATTGAATTATTATATTTTACTTGCCAGTGATAAATTAATAGTAGCAGTAATAGTAGTATTTTATTAGCATTGTTAAAAATATTGAATAACCAATAATGTCTCATGCACCATAATTCAGATTTTAGTTTTTAATAAGTATAAATCGTAATGCTTTTAAATTATATGACACATGAATGTATCTTCTTAATATAATATAATATAATATAATATAATATAATATAATATAATGCTAGTAAATATCAGAAATAAAGAAATGGCAGTAACATACTCCAATAAACTTTGTTTTTAAAAAATAGATTTTTTACAGTGTTCCATTTCTTTGTGAAGTACCATTTCTTTCTAAGGTAAAGAATAATTAAAAAGCTAGTTTAGCTGTAACTATGCTTACATGTTTACTTGCATATTTTCAGATTGTCATGTCTCAGCTTACTTCTAGCATGAAGTAAATTGTTACTACTTTTGATTTTTTTTTAAAGTCTTTGTAGTTAGATTTTAGATTTAGATTTTAGTAATTTCATTTTTTTTCTTTAGATTTAATTCAGTTAATGCTTATTTTAAGTAATGTAAATGTCTTTTATTAGTTTACTTAATGATAATAACACTGCCTGTATTTTTTTTCTTCTCATTGCCTGAAGTACAGCCTGTGAAAACTGTCTCATTTCACCTCAATCTCCCCGATGAGATTCATTTCATTGGTGCAGTTATGGTTTAATGTGTTTGAAAGGATTTTGTGAGCATGATTCCATGAGATATTATTGTTCCGGGAAGACATCCTATGGTCATAAGACGAAATACTAATGTCCTAATTTATCCGGTCTTTGGGGGCCCTCAAACCTTTAGAAATGAGGTGTGATATCATGAATGATTCCAGTGTGTTTGCCGCTGCCCTTCAGGTACGGTGACTGTCTCAGTCTATTGCCATCGCCTCCCAGTTTGCCATCTGGCACATATTCATCAGTGAGATAAGATGCCGTCTCTTGACTCATGCTTAAAAATTCTAAAAGCCTGAGATGAGTCACTTTCACCTCTGCTCAGAGCCCTCTCGAGTCTGCTTCATCCCTCCTTCCCATATGTCAGCCACCCTGTCACTTATTACAGCCGCCACATCACATCTCTGAGCGCAACGAAGCTGATGATCTGTCCATCATTTACGACAACCAAAAACTAAACAAGTATTTTGGAAAAGCAACTTTCATTAATGATTCACTGGAAAAGACAATTAAAGGAACATTTCACCCCAAAATGTAAATTTGCTGCATCTTCTTACCCTCAGACCTTCCAAGATGAGTTCTGATTTGGAGAGATGTAGCTTTACATCACTTGCTCACCAATGGATCCTCTGCAGTGAATGGGTGCCGTCAGAATCAGAGTCCAAACAGCTGATAGAAACATCACAATAATCCACACCACTCCAGTCCATCAGTTAATTACAAATCTTTTACATGTAATTTTTAACCATTCTTTATATTTATTTTAGATGCTTTAACCCTAGCTCTAAAATGACACATAATGTGCAAAAAATGTGACAATCTTAGTTTCAATATTCTGTTAAATAGGTATTTGTGAGCCACTAATCACCCCTTTTATATATTTACAGTAGGAATTTTACAAAATATCTTCATGGAACATGGTCTTTACTTATTATCCTAATGATTTTTGGCATAAAATAAAAATAAATAATTTTGACCCATACAATGTTTTTTTGGCTACTGCTATAAATATACCCCAGCGACTTAAGACTGGTTTTGTGGTCCAGGGTCACAAATATGTGTGGTAGAACCACACTTTACGTAGTGTTAGGTAACTCCAAGCAATGGCAGAGAGAACAAATATCTGTAATCAGAGACCGTAATCATTTTTGCAATTCTTTTTGACACTTGATGTTTTGATGTCAAATGCAGCCATACAGGTGTGTGACAGTACAACAAGCACAGGTGTGTGTGATTGGCAGGCTAAAGCGCATGCAGTGTCTCTATGGCCTGAGGGATTATGTGTTAGTTTGGCTAGCAGGGCAAACTGCATTGAAATTCTGCGTCAGCGAAACAGAGGATGGATCATCCCTGTGTACTGACAGCTCTGACACAGTGTTCTCAATATTCTCTGCTGTCTCTTGGTCTCTGTGTGCTTTAGGAACCTCAGAGGATTCATAGCGCAGCACTTTTTAACAGTAAAGCTAACATAACTAATTTAAACCAACAGTTTCCAGCTGTCAGCTTTAAGGGATAGTTCATCCAGAAATGAAAATTGTGTCACCCTCATGTCATTCCAAACCTGAATGACTGTCTTTTCTCTGTGCACAAGCTGTTCTTTACCAGAAACTCTAGCTGTTTTTTTTCCCCTCACCATATAGAAAAATAGCAGCTTGGCCATTTTGTTTTGTGTTCCAAAGGAATAAAAAAAGTCATTTGGGTTTGGAACAACATGAAGACAATAACTGATGAGGTACTTTTAAAATTTTTTTTTGGAAAGAAAGTGTCAAGACTAAATTGACATTTGTTTTTGCAAAATTCTGATATTTGTTTTCCTCATGTGAGACTCTTAGGAGAGTTTCTTTCACTCCTCTGCAAATGAACACATGCACAATCTCCTTAAGTGATCAGAGGCTGTAATCCAAACAGACTTAAGTCTGTGAGAAAGGGGAAAAGAGACTGTATGCCACACATTTGAAATGGGTCCCTTAAAACAGGAAGGCAGTGAGCAGGAGAAATGAGGAGAGTGTCAGGAAATCATGAAGCAGCAGGAGAGCCGCTGTCAGAGGAGTCCATTCAAAAATGATCATGTCGGAGAAATGAGGAAAATGTGTTTAAATTTGACGTTGTGTGGACGCTTGCCAATTATGACGTCTGTAGGAAAACGTTTGATGTATGGTTGCCCATACCTGGACGACTAAATATCAGTATTTGATGTCAACTCTGATCGTTGGCTTGAGCGTTGGCTCTGACGTGTTGGATTTTGGTTCTTTATAACATCAAACCTAAAAACAACCAAAAGTATCATCGTCAGCTGATGTTGGTCTTGGACGTCAATTTAACATTGTCATTAGACGTTGGCTTGACATTGAATTTTGGTTACCTGACGTCGCGACCTAAATCTAATCTAATATTAACGTCATATGATGTTGTGTGCCTGCTGGGACGACCTAAATCTATTTTCAGAATTATAACAAAATTATACTTTTACTTGCTAAAAAAGTATAAACTATAAATTAGGTGACAGAAGGCATGTAGTACACTGAATACAACATGTTTTTCAGTTTTGATCATGTTGATAATTCCGAAATATGTGTTTTTTATGATTAAATTGGGTTTTATATGATATAGTGTGATTTTTAATGTGTATATTTTTATTGGATTTGGTTACAACATAAGGTTACACTTTATTTTAAAGTGTCATTGTTACAGCGTAATTATACATTGGGTAATATCAATTAACTACAGTACATGTACTTACTTATATGGTTATGATTAGGGTTTTTCTTAGGGTTACTTGCTTGTAATTATGCATAATTTTTTGTTATTATAATAGTAAATTCATGTAACATGTCTAACAAGGACACCTTAAAATAAAGTGTTACCCAACATAACATATTGAAAGGTAAACAAGTTGAAACATACTGTAACACTTTAGATTAAGGACAACATATTCACTATCAAAAGATTGCTTATTAGCCTGAAAATGACTAGCATATTGGCTACTTTTAAAGCACATATTAATGCCTTCTGCATGACCATATTCTAGATCCCTTAACTTGACCCGATACATAAACTTAACTATGACAACAACTTTACTTACTTACTTGCTCCTGGAATTAAAAGAAAGAAACAAATCATTAAAAGAATAAACAAACCAGGTCTCCTAATAACTGCCAGTCCTGGAAATTGAGGGGCTCTGATCATGTAATCCTGCTCTAATTCATAGTTAATCAGGGATGTAATGGACTGATGGCTTTGAAGGACTATTAATTAAACAGAAAGCTCCCCTTTTTAACAAGCTGGACCACACTTTCTTTCTTAATCACAGCCAGCAGTAACAGACAAACATTTAGATGCCCGACTGAAGTCATTTTGATCTTTATCAAAGCACATAGCTAGCTGTTAAATGTAGTAATGGTTATCAAAAATGCCATTCAAACCTGCAATTCTATTAGTGTAAAAGCTTTAAAAACAAAGACAATTGAGAGAGCTTTGTGTAAAAATATTTATAATGCTCACCAGTGGATCCTGAATGGGTGCCGTCAGAATGAGAGTCCAAGCTGCAGTAATCAACAGGTCCATCACAGTAATGTGATATAATCCACAAAAAAGTAACCCACAAGTGAGTAATCCACAAAAACATCACAGTAATCCACAAGTTATCCACATGACTCTAATCCACCAAATAATGTCCTGTGAAGTGAAAAGCTGCATGTTTGCAAGAAACAAGTGATCATTGTCATCAAGAGTCAATAATAATAACACTTCCTGCTGTGAATAAGTCCATCTCCTGTTGTCTTCTCACATCACAATCCACCCACACATTTGTTTAGAAGTGTTTTGCACAGTAAATGGTGTTTGATCAGTGCATATTTCTCTCTTAATTCAGATGAGATGACTTTATGACCAGAGAAAGCAATATTATAGAGGACTCGTGTTTTAGCCATAAGCAGCGATTTGAAGTTAAACATGCCTTATGGATTTGTTAATTACAAACATGCAGTTTTGGGGCAGCTGTGGCCTAATGGTTAGAAATTTGGACTTGTAACCAGAAGGTCGCAGGTTCGAGTCTCGGTGCTGGTTATGGATTTGTTAATTACAAACATGCAGCAGGGAGTGACTGACCTGAATGAACAGCGCTCTCTTCCACCCTCAATACCCATGGCTGAAGTGCCCTTGAGCAAGGCACTGAACCCCCTGTTGCTCCCCGGGTGCTGGATATACTGCTCACTGCCGTGTGTGTGCACTGGGATGGGTTAAATGCAGAGCACCAATTCCGAGTATGGGTTACCATACTTGGCAAATGTCACGACTTTCACTTTTGGCTTCACAAGATCTTAACTGATGCACTGGAGTGGTGTGGATTACTTGTGGATTATTGTGATGCTTTTATCAGCTGTTTGGACTCTCATTTTGACGGCACCCATTCACTGCAAAGGATCCATTGGTGAAGAAGTGATGTAATACTTAATTTCTCCAAATCTGTTTTGATTAAGGAATGAACTCTTGGATGGCCTGAGGGTGAGTAAATATTTTAGCTAATTTGTATTTTTGGGTGAGCAGTTCCTTAAAATATTTTTTGAACCTCAAGC
The DNA here is from genome assembly GCF_018340385.1 of Cyprinus carpio. Lineage (NCBI taxonomy): Eukaryota > Metazoa > Chordata > Actinopteri > Cypriniformes > Cyprinidae > Cyprinus > Cyprinus carpio. The sequence goes on from NC_056614.1 coordinate 3,980,935, forward strand.
ATCACAGAATCCCTTTTAAAATGTAGTTTTTGGAGTTCTGACATACATTACTGAGAGTTTATCAATTCCCCATGCCGTAACCACCCTCAGTCTCTGTTTTCCTCAGTCACTCCATCATACACTCCAAATCAGATCATCAGCCACTGCTTTCCTGTCATATATCTCATTACCTGTAGCTCACATAGTAAATAGCCTTGTGCCACCTTCAATTTTTTTATTAATCTACTCCCCATCTGCATTTTCCACCCACATTCTCCATCTCAGGGTGAATTTAGTGCGCTAAGTTGCCTTTAGGCTTGTGGTGTGGCTGTAATGAGAGATGGTTAGGTAGAGTTATGCTATACAGCTTCTTGTTACAGCAGGTAGAATGTGATTTGTAATGGCTACAAAATGACTATGTTTTATAACCCCTTACTTTTTATGCAAACGCCTCCAGAGCTTCCTCAAACATTAATACTTCATATATGCTATGTTCTTCCTTTGCAAGGACACTTCAGGCAGTAGGAAGATATAAATGTGTGGAGAATAATAATTGACCAGAAGCACTTGCTAGTCTTCTACTTTATGTTTTGAGTGACAGGAACTTGCTGGTGTTCCTCACACTGTTCAGTAACACTTTATTTTAAGGTCCAGTTCTCCCTATTAACTAGCATGTATATTACTAGCATATTAGCTGTCACAAAGCACATATTAATGCCTAATTTTGCATGCCCATATTTTAGATCCCCTAACCAGACCCCATACCTGAACTTAACAGCTACCATACTAATAATTAATAAGCAGCAAATAAGCAGTTTATTGAGGCAAAAGTTGTAGTTTATGGGAATTGGACCTTAAAATAAAATAAAATAAAATCCTGCCAATCATCTCCTTGTGTGTTCCACAGAAGAAAAAAAGCCTTACAGGTTTTTGGAACGACATGAGGAAGAGTAAATTAATTTTGGCTGAACTATTTCATCTGAGAACAGATCTTAATGTGTCAAACACCTTCATATAAAGCAGAAACACCTGTCTTGGCTGTTTTCACAAGGTGCCTATGTAATGCTAATGAGCGACTGAGGCTGTGAAACACTCACATGTCTAATTAAGATGCAGCACTAATGCACCTTTTTTTGGAGTGCTAAATGCACTAAAATTAGACTGCAGAAACGTTCAAAGCCAACTGGAATCATCTTCCTATTACATGGGTGGGATTTTAATGAGAGTTTCATATAATCCAATTAACACCGAAATTAACTCATTCACAAATGCCCAAGTGCTAGAGGTGTATATGCGTGCATACTGGTGATCTTAATGAGCTTTCCAATATATGGTATATCTCTCTTGATTAGTTGAGATTATTATTGTGTTTTATTAATTTTCACTTGTAGTAACTATATAAAAACAGTGTTTTTTTTTTTTCTAGTAGACCACAATTTTTTTGGTGTTTACAGAACACTTTTTTCGACATCCACTCTAAACTTGAAAGTGTTCCTGAGCTTGTGCTCCCACGTTTGCTGTGTTCTGAAACCAAGTGCCATTGTTCCTATTGAAGTAGTTTTCAATCCTGGTTCCGGGGACCCACACTCTGGCTACATCTACACTAATCCGGAAACATTTAAACATTAACACATCTCTTTCTCTACATTTTGGCATTTAGTCCAATATGAGACAGCATTTTTGTCATGCAAAACTGAGCTTTTTGAAGACACTCCCCCAAGTGGATATATTTAAAAACATTAGTGTGGTAGGTAATCGAAAACAATGCCGCATGTTTAGTCATGTAACACACATTGCATCGAAATCTACAGTATGTTGCTTAAGATATGTGTTACATGTTATATTCTTGCAAAGATTACAGAAAATGTACACGCAGTTGTGTGTACATCCTGCGGCAAAGCATAAGGATGCATCATTGTAGATATATTAAGATATTTTAATAAATAAATAAAAAAATGATCAGGCTAGAATAATAGTGTGAGAATATTATGTTGTCCATTGCTGGCAAATTTGACCAGTTATTTCATTTTATTTTTGATTTCTCTTCAGCCAACAAAAATAGTCCCACTATGGCAACCGTGTCAGATTTTAAGCCAAGAAACACAGACTGAAAACATGCAATGTAAACACTGAAAGTCTGGAATAAACTGTGCATTATTGTCAACTGAACATGTTTTTAATCACTCCTCTCAAGCACAATTCTGGCCTTTTCAGTTTTCAGTTTTTAATGTGTTTTTAGTTTGATTTGTTCTGGCTGTGGCTTGATTGTTTTTTTTGAGGAAAAACACTCTTTTTAATGGGAAGTTTTGATGGTTTGTGTTTTCAGTTTCCTCTGTACTTTTATTTGTTTTCTTATATTTTGATTAGTTTTTTTTTATTTCAGGAGCATAGTTGATTTAAACCCTCATTTTGGAGGAACAGCAGAATTATAGGTGCAGTGGGATAGCTGGAACTTGAACCCAGCATTATTGGTTTTCTGATTATGAACATTTATCAACCTAATTTGGAGAGAATTTATCCAGCTTTCTTACATAACAGACTCAACCCAGCATTTGAGTTGAGAAAAAACAACAACCCTCAGTGTGTGTTTTCTTGTACAGACAACTTTGGAGTACTGCAATCAATCATTTCACAAAAATAAAAAATCATATACACATTCTTAGGACAAAAAGTTAACGGGATGATTATTTAGAGCACTCACCGAAAGAAACACAAATCAAGGCCTGTGTTTTACATAGTCTTTCACAAAGCACTAAATGACTAAGTGATGTGAGGGAAAAGGAACACTTTAGGATGTCTTCGGTATTAACGTCATCAGGCTACTAAGTGATGTGAGGGAAAAGGAACACTTTAGGATGAACTTCAAAGCATAACATTTCAATCTTTTCCTTCTGGACATGTTTTTATCAAATTTGATATTTTTAAAATTTTAAATTTTTGAGTGTTGTGTGTTAAGATCTTATCAAAATTAAAAGCTTTTAAAACATTAACTCTATGAATCTTGGTCTTCAAAGATCACACACACACACACACACACACACACACACACACACACACACACACACACACACACACACACACACACACACACACACAAAAGCTCAGGTAAAGGCCATCCTCCAGATCTGCTGAGCTGTTTTTCTTTTATTTAGCCTGACTTTATTGTTTTCACTTACTCTTCCTGACCACAGCATTTATCATGACCATCTCCTGTTCCCAAGAGAATGCTGTCATGTTGCTTCAAATGTTATTTCTCTTTCTCTCTTCCTCTCTCTCTCTCTAACACCAAAGCAAAGCCTTGACTGAGTTGACTGTTCCTTTTTCTTTACATTTTTTATATCATCTCCATGATATTTTTAGAGGCCTGAGCAAGAGTATGCTTACTGTATTTGTGTTTGCATAAAATTTAGCCATTTCTTAAATTTTCTAATTTTTCCCAACCCTGATTAATATATATGATTCACATTTTTACAGAAAATAACTTGAAGAGCAATTTTCTTTCCTGTGTTGACCAATTTCTAGATGAAACAGGAAGCTGGGCTTGTGGAAAGGGCATGTCACTTTTTAAAAATATAAATATGCTTTAGCCACACTATAGCCTAAAATCCAACCAAGTCTATATTTCAGCAACTCTTTCAAAGTGAGTGATGCTAAAAGCATGTTCAGTTTATCTGACACAGATGCAAGTGAATCTGGCAACATTTTATTACATTGGTTGTTGTACATACCATCGCAGCTCAGAAATGAAATGAGTGGCGCTAAAAGTTTAATGCAAACGTGTTTAAAAAAAAATGTACCACCTACAATAAGCTTGACCCTAAACCTAACTGATAGTGTTTAAAAATGCAAATGTCTGTGTGAGAGAGAAAACCATGCCATTTTAGCTTGCTTCTACAAATCTTTGAGCTCTTATCATGACTTGTGTTTCACAGGACTTGTACCTGAACACTTTGCGAGTAATTTACGAGCAATTTACTAAATCAGAGAGGCATATGGTTAGCTGGTTATGTGCTACAAATGTCAAAATGTATTACTTTAATAATCATGTACTATGATAAAAGTGTTTTGAGGTCATAATACAATATTGTGCAAGAAATCACATGAAAATAAGTCTTAATTGATAATCTGCCCCGTATTCATCATGAAAAAGGGGAAAAAATTGTGTCTTCTGCCTATAATGGTCATTTCAGCTTGAAACTGCAGTGAAATGTATGTATATGTACAGTTAATGTAGCAAAAAATGTAGGTTGAGGCAATTTTCCAATAAGCCTGGGTTGCAAATATCTGTGTTATCAGTAAGTTATTACATATCTGTTAAAGTGACTTTTGTAACTCGCCTTTTAGAAGAATGTACTCTGGCATATTAGATGACCTCATAACAAACAAACATGGACTAAATGTTTCATGAAGTCTTCATTTGTAATGCCTGGGGTCCATAATTGTGGACGGAATCTAATACAGGCAGCATTCTGAGTTGTTAAAACAAAACAATAATTACAGCCATTCTGTTATCACTAAATTCCACTTTGCAGGCATTTTTGTGAGAAAGCACCTGCGGGCACCAGACCATAATCTTCCTCTCTTCCCTTCGCTCTCATTCTGCACTCTCCTCACCAAATCAGATGAATTATTAAAAGTTACGGTTCATTCAGGCGAGCAACGGCATGGCATTCTGCATGAGGGAGCGTGATGGATGGTGTGTGTGTGTGTGTGTGTGTGTGTGCAGCGTATGTACACAGGGGGCACTAGCAGCCAGGGAATGAAGCTCAGATGAAACCGCTCGCCTCTGCAGCTTCCCTGTCAACACTGCCAAACTGCCTCAAACAAATGCAGTCAGCATACTGTCATGAGAGAGATAAAGCATCAAACAATATCAAAACTGCCTGTCTGTCAACACAGAGCTGCTTTACCTCACACAGTCCTGCCCTGCACTGAGCAAACCGGCAATGAACTACAGAGAGATAAGCATTAGAAACAGAGATAAGTGTAGGAAAAACATCAAGTAGTAGTTTTTTAGTGAAAATGAATGTTGACAGGTAAGCTAATCCTGTCACTGACTTTTGGTTTTAATACAACTCTAAATTCTGCCATTATTTACTTGATATAAAAATAAATAGATGGTGTTTAATTGTGAATGATAACAAATGTGAACGTGAACGGTTGTTGGAAAAGAGCTGCATGATGATTCCTTCAAAAAATCATTTTGTTTTCCACAGAAAAAAATAACAGTATTTAATTTGGAATGATGGTTTTGAGAGTAAATTTGTATTTTTTTATTTTCTTTAATTATTATATTTGTGTGTGTGTGTGTGTGTGTGTGTTCCTCATAAATCCACAGTTTTGTGTGTTTATATGTTATGTGTTATTTGTATATGTAGCCTATACATCCATACATACATACATAATAAACAATAAGAGCACTAATTAATAATATAACTGTTATATCTTTACTAATAAGGACAAGACTATAATATTAAATTAAATGCAGAAAGTTATTCAAAATGTATATACTGTATGCATGTTCTCAGAAAAAAATCCTAATGCTTTGCCCCATAGACTTCCAATGTAAATTCATTAATGTAAACACATTTTTGCTTTTACAACCTGAGGGAGTTTAAATTATTTTCTAATCTAATCGACAGTACGTCACAGATGCTGTCGATGGAGTTATTTTGAACTTGCCACGTTCCTTTTAATCATTTCTCAGCGAGCGCCGTGCGTGATGATAACTCCAATCCAGCTCTGGAGTTTGGGGAATTCTCACTTCTGCCTTAGTTTGCAGATTCACTGTATTGTTTTGCTTTTTTAACATTTGTCAGATGCATAATTGAACATCCAGAGCTACAGAAAGATCAGATTAAAGGGGCTCATCGATCACACTATCACTGACGAATGACTCACTAATTCTCTTTGATTTCTCTCGCTCTCTTTCTCTCTTCTCATTCTATCCATCTCTCAGCAGATTCAATTAATGCTTTACCTGTCTGTTTCAGGGATTACGTGTGTTTAAAGAAATAACAAGGTGTGCGTGTGTGAAAGGAGCTTTATGGGAGACTCAACTGTTTGGATAAGAGCTGAGTTTAATCAGAGCAGCCTGACAGCAAGAAAAGAGGCTGTGTTAAAGAAAAACAGGATTGTGGGATACTATTCACTGAAATTACCAAGCCCAAGTGTCTTATTAGATGTTGCCCACAACCTTAATTTTATTTATATCCTGCCTTTACATTTCAAGCCCACACCAGTTCTATTGTCAAAACTGCTACTAACATGGACCTATGAAATCCAGTTTATTTTTTCCCAAATTCTATTTTTCTATTTTTCCTTTTAAATTGTTCTGTATTCTGTTTTTTCCCCTGGAATTTAAATTGTTAAGTTAAATTTTAGCAATCAAAATGCATGTCTAAATAATTGAAATCATGAAACTTATAAAATAATAATAATAATAAAAAAAGTAAAAGTTTGAACAAAATTACATTTTTAGGGGTCTATGAAATGTTTTTTTTATTAATGAATTAATAATGCATAATTTTAATATGCAAAAAGCATTCATAATTGAACTGAATTGAATTCATAAAAAGTTTAAAATTATTTTACCATCCAGAAAATCTGTGCTGTATGTGTTATTTTTCCTGAATTTATTATTTAATACAGATGTATTATAAAAAATGGTGGTAATCAAATAAAGGCATTAAACATTAACAGTTAAATAAATATTTTAAAATGCAATTAAAATAAAAATGTAACACTTATTTTTTAGCAAATGAGGTTCAAACAGAGGTTGTGCCTCTGTTGTGCAGCACCTTGTTTACTTTGTGTGATATTCCATTTAATGTTTTTTTTATTTTTATAATATTTTTACTTTAAGTACATTCTGCTGTGAAATAGCAATGCAATTCTGTCATACATTGTTCAGAGGTAATCCAAACTTTTATTTTGGTGTGTTGTAGTAAAGGCCTTTGGGTTTCTGTGTGTATCTGACAAAAATGCTGGTGAATTGAGCAGCTCTAGACTGACACGGTGAATGCTGAATATTTCACATCCATTACAAGAGCTTAAGTTTGTAGTCACTGCACCACTCATTCCTTTCATCTTAACTTCATATTACTGTAAAATAGCAGTCTCGTTGTGCTTTAAAGGGGTCATCGGATGCCCATTTTCCACAAGTGGATATGATTCTTTAGGGTCTTAATGAAAAGTCCATAACATACTTTGCTTAAAATTTCTCAATGGTAGTGTAAAAAACACCTTTTTACCCTGTCAAAAACAGCTCTGTTTTCAGCAAGCTGTTTTGTAGTCCATGTTGCTTTAAATGCTAATCAGCTCTGCTAACCCCACCCCTCTCTTCCGTGGGCTGATGAGCAGACTATAAACTTCAGCTGCGAAACTGGCTAACTAGCACATTATTAGGAAAGCAAAGATTCATAAAAAACCCCTTCCTGAATGATCCTGAATGATTCGCGCAGACATAGATGCATTTAGGCAGATCAGGATTGGCGCATTCCCTTCAAAACCGAAAGTTACATTAATCCTCTGGGTCTTCAGCGGCTCAGATGTCGGGAGTAAATGACGGCTGCTTTATTCATTATTACATCCAACAACAAAACACCTCAATTGCTTAATCGGAGACATTCTTGTCTTCCCTTGCATGGGAGTCAACACAATGGTGGACAGCTCACAGCTCACTCAGGGCGGGTCTAAGGTAAGACGGCCTTGTCAATCAACTATCGTGGGAGGGGCCTGTGCAGAACTACATCATTCTTAAAGAAATCTCAGAACAGCTTGATTTGAGACAAAAAAAAAAACAAAAAAACACTGGGTGTATTTTTATAATTGTAGGATGGATGTGTACACACAATTCCAACACACATTTATGTTCAAACAACTTGTAAACCCTTTAATATTCACAGACACATATCCATACTGTGATTTGATTAAATGTACAACCCCACTTTTCATTAATTCAACCAAAATTGGAAAACTGGAACTCTTCCAAATACCTTCCAAAACTCTGAAGACATGAATGTTCTTCTAGATTCAATACTTTGATAAAATAAGCCTTTGATCCAGGGACACGTCATCATTCACAAATGCTCAACAGACACACTGTGAGGTAAGCCATTAAAAAACATTTTCAACGAATATTTATGTAATCTATATCTTACAAAGATCCTTATGTTTTAAAATTAAATCTTCTGGACTGACTCATCAGCATGACTGTGAAGCCTTGAGCCAGAACAGCCTGAGGCTAAAGAAAGATAGAAAGTCCTCAAGAGAGATGGTGGATAAATATATAGATGGAGAGGAAGCGAATGAGTGTGTTTTTCATGCCCAAATGGAGAGACGGAGGCAGCCGGAGTATTATTGCTGGCTCTCAAATCTTCCAGATGCTAAACACTATCAAGTCTAATCGCCAGGAGATTTGGCAAATAAAAACGAAGAGCACAACAAATCAAAGCCTATTTGAGGAAACACTGCCTCCCTCGTCACCATAACATAAAGTCAATATGTACTATTGCTCCCAAACTACTGACAAACAAGTGTGGACTGGAGGAGAAACGCAGAGCAGTTATTTGGCCATTATGGTGGCAGGTTAGACTCTCTCTTGTGGTAGTAATGAACTCCATCAATCCCCATCTATTACCCACCGAGTGGCTGGCACTCTCTAGACGACAGCTCTCTGATGCCCATAAATCACAGAGAGGGTATCCTAACTGAGGCCAGTTACGATATATTCAGTGACAAGGTGTAAATATCCCTCTACAAAACCATGATATCAGATTGCAACGGTACTAGTGTATGTTTACATGACAACAATGTACTAAAATAGAAAAGTTTGTCCTTTGCATTTTTGAAAAGATTTGTGTACAGACTGCAATGTTGTCAAAATTATCAGGGATCTCGAATCACACGGATCCACAAAAACGACTAAAACACTGTATTATGCATGCCAGGCCAGTAGTTGGCACTGCCACTTTGTAAAGAAACACTTAGCAACTCTGCATATATCTATAGACCGAACATGTAATTTGCATGTGCATGACCTCACTGTTTTCACAAATTTCTGCTGGAAAAGGCATTTTATTGTTGACATGGAAAAGACAGCAGTATCACTTTGCAGTTTGAAACTTGTTTTCAAAAGTTTGCGTCTTCAAGCCCCCAAAACACAATTGTCATATAAATAAACATCCAAAACACATAAAACGTTTTCTGTTTTTAGTTGAAAACAGTGTTGTGTAAACAATCCCTTAGATTGACTGTCGTATTGTTGTGATACATCCACATCACTAGGTGTCAGTATAAGTTCAATAGCCAAAAGCCGGTAATAGGTGCTATGTTTCAAATTTCTGAGTCTGCACAGTTGTGATATATTTGGAGCCAGAGTCTGCGCGGTAGTGATTCATTTGGAGCCAGAGTCTGCGCGGTAGCGATTCATTTGGAGCCAGAGTCTGCGCGGTAGCGATTCATTTGGAGCCAGAGTCTGCGCGGTAGCGATTCATTTGGAGCCAGAGTCTGGGCGGCAGTGATTCATTTGGACCCAGAGTCTGCGCTGTTCATTTGGAGCCAGAGTCTGCGCTGTTCATTTGGAGCCAGAGTCTGCACGGTAGCGATTCATTTGGAGCCAGAGTCTGTGCGGTTCATTTGGAGCCAGAGTCTGCTCGGTAGTGATTCATTTGGAGCCAGAGTCTGCGCGGTAGCGATTCATTTGGAGCCAGAGTCTGCTCAGTAGGGATTCATTTGGAGCCAGAGTCTGCTCGGTAGCGATTCATTTGGAGCCAGAGTCTGCGCGGTAGCGATTCATTTGGAGCCAGAGTCTGCGCGGTAGCGATTCATTTGGAGCCAGAGTCTGCTCGGTAGGGATTCATTTGGAGCCAGAGTCTGCTCGGTAGGGATTCATTTGGAGCCAGAGTCTGCTCGGTAGGGATTCATTTGGAGCCAGAGTCTGCGCTGTTCATTTGGAGCCAGAGTCTGCGCTGTTCATTTGGAGCCAGAGTCTGCGCGGTAGCGATTCATTTGGAGCCAGAGTCTGTGCGGTTCATTTGGAGCCAGAGTCTGCTCGGTAGTGATTCATTTGGAGCCAGAGTCTGCGCGGTAGCGATTCATTTGGAGCCAGAGTCTGTGCGGTTCATTTGGAGCCAGAGTCTGCTCGGTAGTGATTCATTTGGAGCCAGAGTCTGCTCGGTAGCGATTCATTTGGAGCCAGAGTCTGTGCAGCAGTGATATATTTGGAGTCAGAGTCTGCGCAGCAGTGATTCATTTGGAGGCAGAGTCTGCGCAGCAGTGATATATTTGGAGCCAGAGTCTGCGCAGCAGTGATTCATTTGGAGCCAGAGTCTGCGCAGCAGTGATATATTTGGAGTCAGAGTCTGCGCAGCAGTGATTAATTTGGAGTCAGAGTCTGCGCAGCAGTGATATATTTGGAGCCAGAGTCTGCACAGTAGTGATTCATTTGGAGCCAGAGTCTGCGCAGTAGTGATTCTTTTGGAGCCAGAATCTGTGCAGTAGTGATTCATTTGGAGTCAGAGTCTGCGCAGCAGTGATTCATTTGGAGCCAGAGTCTGCGCAGCAGTGATTCATTTGGAGCCAGAATCTGTGCAGTAATGATTCATTTGGAGTCAGAGTCTGCTCAGTAGTGATTGTGAGGTGGAGCCACAGTATCAAAGTCCCACCCATACTCCCACAGTCCTAATCGCAAGCTCACAATCATGACACCACATCCCGTTTTTATAGCATCAAATAATGAACCAACAGCAACAAAACATTATCAGTTGATATAAAAAATAAAAAATAATAAAAATAATAAAACATAAAAACATCTTGAGCTTGTGTTAACCATGGACCTTATTTCAGGCATTTAACCAAAAACCCATTCAAAAGGCCCATTGACTTTGAAACTAAGGAGCCATATTTGTTAAAATGCTAACACATTTCTGTACATCCTCCCTGCAGCACCCTACAGAAAATTACTGATTAACATAAAACATGAAAACATGTTAAAGAACACAACATCTGAGCCGTTAAATAATTACACTACCTAAAATGAGATACCCTGCTGTCTTCTGTCCAGTGGTTTATTACTAAGCTTCTGCTAATTGAATTGAATTTAATTATCCTGGTTAATGCACATTTGCACACTCCTGAGAAAAGCCTGATGCTGATGAGGGCTGGGTCGTATAGATAAAGAATAATTCCAAGATAAAGGCTGATATCACTGCATGCCGTGTGAGATTAACACTAATCTTACTGAGGTCTCTGTGTATTAGCTGTGCAGTTAAACATGATGCAAGTATATCAACAGGGTCATGGATGCCAGCCGCAATAATGAAGTGCAGATCTCCAGGATTTTGCCTCCCAACATCTTTTTCCCCTTAACAACAACAAATAGTAAAGCAGAAGTTATCAGGGTTCATCTCCTATAGCTCACATAGACAATTTGATGATTCAATTGCAATATATCTTTCCAAATACAATGCGTTTTTATTGCAAAGTCAACAATCTTGAATCTCTGCTGATGCTGTAAGTTAGGGTAAAAATGAAACAGCTCAAAAAAGTACATGCTATTTCAAAAAAGACAACTACGATGTCAGCAAATATTCAACCATTCACTGGTAGAAAATTATTTTTCGAAGTTGTAAATAAAGATTATTGGAATACTTTTTACAAGATACTATTTCAGTCTTTCTACTTTAAAGTATCATGTTTAATTAAAGATGTTACTTGCAGACTCTTTGCAATGAAATTTACTAGCAATTTCTGAGTAAAAATTGTTCCTACACCAACTTTTTTCGGTGTACCACCAAGTTTGAGATCTCTACAACTTGCAATTTCTGACACCCTTGGTTTATGTATTCAATAGCCTGCACAGGTCATAAGGAAAGTAAATAAAGTCAATTTTGATTTGATTTTAAAGATGAAATAGAAGACGGGGAGTATTTTGGCAACCAGCTTGAGAACATTTGATATGCCTTCATTTTGCATTTGTTCGGTAACTCTAGTTGTGCAGAAATTACACACTCCACCTTTACTGTAAGTCAAGCTCTAAAAATACCAAGAATATCAATGCTGTATATGTGCATCTCTCTGCATAAATGTAGGCCCAAAATCTTTGGCTGCATGTCTTGAAAAGAGTCATGTTCACTACTGTCAAGGAATCTGTGGTAATTTATTGACTGACAGGTGGAGGTTAGAAAGCAGGCACCCTTTATTATAAGTTCCTGGTATCAATCAGCGTGTGTGTCCTGGGCAAACCTGACATTGAGGAGGAGATGCAAGGAAACGAGGACATCAAAGACCAGAGAATAGAGAGGAAATGATGAGTGTGAGGAGAAGAAACCATTAAGAAAAGGGTAAGTGATGGTTTGGAGCAGGGAAACTTTCAGCTCACGATATTTCATTAACCTCTTGAAACCCAGCAATTCATTTTTATCCTCTGTAGAGGCCTTCATTTTGGAGAGGATTTTTTCATTGCAGTTCATACATTCTACAAGAAAAAAAAACTGCTTCAGTTTAAGCACTTATTACAGTACATGCAGAAAATTTAATTTTATACTAATATTCATAAAAATACAACATAAACATATTTTCTGTAATTATGAATGAAAAACTTAAAATATTATACTTATAGTCAAACAAGCTCTACTATAGGCTCCTGGATGTAAATAGAGTGATACAGATGACGCTAAAGACATTAAAGGGATACTCCACCCCAAAATGGAAATTTTGTCATTACCCCCATGTCGTTCCAAACCCGTAAAAGCTACGTTCATCTTTGGAACACAATTTAAGATATTTTGGATGAAATCCGGGAGGCTTGTGACTGTCCCATAGACTGCCAAGTAAAATACACTGTCAAGGTCCAGAAAAGTATGAAAAGCATCATCAGAATTGTTCATCTGCCATCAGTGGTTCAACCGTAATGTTATGAAGCGACAACAATACTTTTTGTATAGAAAAAAAACAAAAATAACGACTTTATTCAACAATTTGTCTTCTCTGAGTCTCTCCACATCACCGTAGCGCCATTTTGTAGAATATGAGCTGAAAGCAGGCAGTGTATGCTCTTCTGTGTCAGCTGCGCCACAAGGATATGTTTTCTATGTGTATTTATGCTTTGATTTGAAAGAAAACAGCGTATCCTTGTGGCACGGCTGACACAGAAGAGCTTACGCAGTTTGTGTTCAGCTCATATTCTCCAAAATGGTGCTACGGTGATGTGGAGAGACACAGAGGAGAGGAATTGTCGTTAAAAAGTCATTATTTGTGTTTTATTCACATACAAAAAGTATTCTCGTTGCTTCATAACGTTACGGTTGAACCACTGATGGCAGATGGACTATTCTGATGATGTCTTTCATACTTGTCTGGACCTTCACACTGTTATTTATTTGGCAGTCTATGAGACAGTCACAAGCTTCCCAGTTTTCATCCAAAATATCTTAAATTTTGTTCCGAAGATGAACAAAGCTTTTACGGGTTTGGAACGACATGGGGGTAAGTGATTAATGACAGAATTTTTTTTTATTTTGGGGCGGAGTATCCCTATAACCTCATGAAATAACATCAAGAACTCACCTCTGATGAATATGATGAACATTGATTGACCTTTTGGGTTTACTGAACACTGTAGTAATCATTGCTCATCGTTTAGTTTGGCCTGCTCTGAGGGGTAGAAAGTTTATTGCTTAACAGATCAGCCAATGAGGATCCAGCTCCAATGGCTTCACTGTGGGATCTGAGCAATTAGACAGAGCAGACCAATCAATCCAAGCTTATCCAACTTATTCAAAGGCACAGATGGAATACAGTCATCGATCAATCAGATTACAGCTTGTCAGATCGAAAAAGCTAATTTTTATGTGCAGTATCAAATAGTCAGTGAACAGACTGTGAATGTTAAGAAAATCTAATTACATTAACAAAGAAAGAATTGTGATTTTCATTCAATCTTGCCATGTTTGCCTTATTCATAAATGATAATAATTACTTAATAATTACTCAGCTGCAAAAAGGAATGGATATTGATTAGGCCTAACCCACTAGAATTTTTTTTTTTAAAATATGTAATATGTAATTTGTTTTCCAACTGCCAAACTGATTGATTAATAAAATATTATGTTTGTGTACACGAGAGAAATCTAAATTAATAAATGATTAATTAATAAAAATATCACTGCAGTGATTAGATATTTTTGGAAGTTAGCATAACCTTCAACAAAAACCTAAAATGATTTTTCCATTGGCTTTTGGATTATTGCTAAAAAAAGCTCTGTGGCCAGCAAAAGTTTATAATTCTTACACATTATGTACAATATGATAATCTTCACAATTGAATGCAACTTTTATGAATTCTGAAGCAAAAATACAATCACAAGAAGCTTAACATTGGCTATAAATGAACTGCTCTACAGTCACGACTTCAGCATCACTAACACTAAGCTTCTGACAAACTCAGTATTTATTACAAATAAAAAATAAAAATCCTGAAAATTTAAATTAGTTTAAATTAACACTGACTTCAGGGCGATGGAAATGAAAGTGCTAAAATGCTAATTTGTTTCTGGGATTATCCTGCAAAAAAATTTGTCATCCCTGCACCACTACATTGTAATTAAGAAATTAAATTTGAGAGTTAAAATTAAGAAATGTCATGTTTCTGTTCAGTTTCCTGAAGTTGTTCCGTTTCTATTTTTTCTCTTACTATTTTCTGCATGTGTTTTATGAGATCAGGGCAATTTACCTCCTCCTCCCACACACACACACACACACACACACACACACACACACACACACACACACACACACACACACACACACACACACACACACACACACACACACACACACACACACACAATGACCTGTCCACTTCTTCCCACTCTCTCAAACTCAGTTCAAGTTTACTGCCCTCCTCCCACACACACACACACACACACACACACACAATACTGACTCTCGCACGGGTAACAAGCGCATTGCACTGAGCTATGAATAGACAATGAGCAAGATGATGTAAGTTCCTGTACCTGAATGCTTTGTTATTCAGGTTAACAATCTCAGTGGTGTGGTCAACTAACCTCCACTCACTTTCCACGAGACACATGAAAGGTTTGACAGCTACCCAAGAGCTGCCTGAAAGACTTAACAAGACACCTTTAAAACATGACCTTTAAAACGAGAACTGTGTGTGTGTGTTGATCACACTTTGATTCCACTGCAGCGAATATGGATATCCACTGAACCTCATTAAATGTCATTGTTGATGCTTCTCTAGTTCTTATCAGTATTTGGACACTGTGACATTTGTCTTTTGCTTTGCTCCTGAACTCCCATCCGTATCTCTTATCTCTGATAGCTCGGTCTCAATTAGCGTGAGCATCATTCTCTGGCATTTTGCACTCCTTATCAAACTTCAGGCAGCCTGAATCAAAATTGTTTCCCCATCCAAACATGATACATCAGATATTTTTGACACTTCTGAAATTAAAAGATCCTGCTCAAAATCTGCTTGCAAAGTTGCTGGCAGGTCTAACAGATGAGTTTCTTTCTTTTCTATTATTGAGTACAACAAAAAAAAAAAAAAAAAAAAGGAAGAGAAAAGATTTAAAGATGTTTGTGATTCTAGGTCACACAGAGCATTTTGATTTGTTTTCTTGGTCTAGATATCAAAAATACAGTTCCTTCGTCTTTTAGCTTCTGATTTTTCTGGGAATTATTTAAAAATCAAAGAAACATTTCTCCTGAATATGAAGTGAACTTTAATTTGTGCACTGACATTGTGCTCAAAGGTGTCAGATGTAACTCTCTATTCATTCAAAGGAATCTGGTTATTGAAAATAAATATCAAGAGTAGGTTATAATAAAACAATCATCTGTCTGAGGTGAATCGGTCTAAAATAAGCTGCTCTCTTATCTGTATTTTGCACTTCCTGATAAGAGACACAGAATTAATGAGGTCCGTGTTTAACCTGCCAAAGGCATCCGGCAGTCCTTTCCCTGCGAGTTTTATTCCACAATACGTCATCTGATAAAAGACACGTCCTTGATTCAGCTATTCTGAAAGCCAGGAAGTCTTGTTCAGTATGCATCAAATTTAGATAAAGGATTTAAACTCTGGCCTAGATCAAATAGCCTGGCCTTTTTACACTGTACAAAATTATAAACCCAACACTTTTGTTTTTGCCCCCATTTTTCATGAGCTGAACTCAAAGATCTAAGACTTTTGTACACAAAAGGCCTATTTCTCTCTTCAATATTGTTCACAAATCTGTCTAAATCTGTGTTAGTGATCACTTCTCTTCTGCCGAGATAATCCATCCACCTCACAGGCCCTGCAGACCATGTGTAACCACACCAGCCCAGGACCTCCACATCCAGCATCTTCACCTCTAAGATCGTCTGAGACCAGCCACCCGGACAGCTTCTGCAACAATCGGTTTGCATAACCAATAAATTTCTGCACAAACTGTCAGAAACCCTCTCAGGGAAGCTCATCTGCATGCTCGTCGTCCTCATCAGGGTCTCGACCTGACTGCAGTTCATTGTCATAACCGACGAGTGGGCAAATGAAAAATGGGGGCAAAAACAAAAATGTTGCGTTTATAATTTTGTTCAGTGTATGACCAAGTATATATCACTACTGTTTAATTCAATAAGACACAGACTAAAATGTCATTCAGTGTAACAATAGTTCATATACCAAAAAAATCTTGGGTAAAACTTTATTTTAAGGTGTCCTTGTTACACACGTTACATGTACTTACTATTATAGAAACAATAGAGCAGTGAAGAATTACATGCAAGTAACCATAAACCAAACCATAATCCTAACTAACTGTATAGTAAGTACATGTAGTTCATTAATATTACTCAGTACTTAAAGGTATTATAAGGAAACCTTAATATAAAGTGTAACCAAAACTTGTCAGGCATATTTAGACAAAGATTCTATTTAATGATCAGTGCAGCCTCCAAAATACTCATTTGTCATTTTAAATATTTACTAATCTTTGCCATATGATTCAAATCATAAAGTTTTACACCTTTGACAGCAAGACTTTTTTTCATTTAAAATAATAAAGTTTAGTATGATCACTTTTTCTTTTATATATTTAAATAAGTACAGGTCAGAATAAGCATGTTATTTTATTTTGACAATGGGACACTATTTTACACATATTTTGACATTGTTTTTGACAAAAAAATTTAATGTTTCATAGAAAGCTTTTTTTTTTTTTAAACACACTATATTTAATAAGCTTTCATATAAAATCGGAATTATGTAAATTGAATTCGGTGTAACAAAATGGAATATCTATTCAAGGCGAATCATACACTCAGAAAAAAAAACTGGTACAAAAGCTGTCACTAGTGTGGTACTGTACCTTTAAAAAAAGGTACACCTTTTACCTTATTTACCCCTAAAGAGTGCATATTAGTACCTTAAGAGTACATTTTAGTACTTACAGTGTACAAATGATTACTTTAGTACCTTTTGAACAGGTACCGCCCCAGTGACAAATTTTGTACCTTTTTTTCTAAAAGTGTACAATACATGTGCTGCCTTGCCAGCACTATAATAAACCAAATATATAGAAGTGTGCTTCTGTTAACTTAAACATTTTAAAGCATAATAAAATAGAGTAACTCTCAAATTCATCCATATCTTGAGCCCTACATTACCACACTATGCAGGATCCAGCTGCCTTTTGATCCTGACTTAGGGAATACATTTAGGAATCCAGAATTATTTTACATATCACACAAATTTCAAACATCTAGGACAATGGAAACACTTCAAACCTTAGTGGAATGTGTAGAGACAGAAACTTCACAGCCTGCATACAGCTAGTGTGGAAGTCCTGGAGGGATGGGACGTTCTTCATCATGCGTTTATCTGATGCTGAGACAGAAGAGGAATGAGAAATCAGTGCTGGAGAGAGATGCTTCTTTAGGAAGCCTATCTGACATGAAGTCAATAGCACTTCTCACTGGTCACCCTTTAGAAATGGAATTGCTTTTATTATCAACTTAATAGAACAGGTCTGCATAGAACAGATTTTAAAGTTTTATTGTTTATACTGAGATGCATATATATGGAGTTTTAGACTCTTGACCCTTTCATGAACAGCTTCAATAATGCTTCAAAATGTTAGATATGGGTAAAATCTAGTGTTATATGATAAATTATTAGTTATGGCATGAAAATATTCTGTTTGATTTGAATGTGAATACAACTTTTATCATTGCTGTTTGGATAAAATTTGATGAAATCATGAACCTGTTTCTATTGCCATAAAGTGTAAATGGAAATATACATGCTTGACATATTCACAATATTGCAACTAAATTTAAACTTGCATAATAAAACACCACTTAAGAGAACATTATACAATTTAATGATACAATGTAATTCTTAATGTCTGAAATTATTAAATGCATTGTGCAACAATAGGATTTGAAGTTATTGTTATACTTATAAGGTGCTGTTGAATTTTACAATTGTTTTTCACCAGTTTGACCCTGTAAAATGAATGCATTACAGCAGGTAACAGAAGCGCAATATGTAGTAAGCAATATGCTGTTTTTGTTTCCTTAGGAAAGGGCTTTCTGGGGTCCTTCGTGTCAAAGGGTTGCTTGTGGTCCAGAGATTGCTCTGGGCTCCCACTCAGCCACGTCAGAAGGCATTTTTCAGACTTTCACCACCCCAACAGAGAGCAAGATAAACAATGATTCACACCGAACAACAGCTTACAGCCCTGAAGGCTTGTGTGGTGAAGTATGGCCTTTTTTGGTGTATGAACTACCGTTGTTTCATATATAATTTGCATTTAATTCTTTGTGAAAGGGAGGTACATCAGTTTGTTTAACCAATTAGAATTGAGCTACAGGTGTGACTAACATTACCTCACATATAGTTTCTTTCCAAAAAGCAAACATTTTTTGAAAGAAGCCTCTTTATACTGTATATAAATGATTTCTGAAGGATCATGTGGCACTGAAGACTGGAGTAATGATGCTGAAAATTCAACTTTGCCTCACAGGAATAAATGACATGTATTCCTAATTACATAATTAATTTTAAAACAAATTCATAGAAAACAGTTATTTCAAATTACAATAACATTTCACAACATTACTATATTTAAAATATTCCAAACTTTTGGCCACATATATATACTTTAGTTTAAAGTAAATGCATTAAATTTAAAGTAAACATAAATACACTTTTCATATAGAACATCTCTTTCCAACACTTCCTTTCCCTTCCTTCAGCCACCCACACAAACTCAGACATTTGCTTCTTCCTGCATCCGAACTGTGGAAGCGGATGTCAGTCTTGCCTGAAGAACATTCTCTCCCCGTTGACTCGCTGCGAAAACCTGCGGTGCCGCATGCATACAGATCTCACTTTCATGAAAATGAAGTTGGCCTCCAAGCCTTTTGCGTTCAAAAAGTAATATCAGCTGGGAAATCTGTTACATGTAATCCTCTTTTAAATTTGAAAGGCAATATGAATGATCATTAAACAACGGTGATGGGAAGATGAACACTCGGAGGAACAACTGAGAGCTAGTGTTTGCGGCTGAAGACTAAATAAACAGGCAGAATTCAAAGTGTCTTGGAGGAAACCTCAGGCAAAGATGGGCTCCTGGTTACCGGTTTGGAAGTTGTTGGAACATTCAGACTTGGTATTGTAACTCTGTTTAGAACAGCTAGCGAGCTGCCTATCAGCATTTTAAGCAGGGGAAGGCAGTGGCTCCTCCAAAAACCTAGTGTGAAAATAATCCTCAAAAAACAATGCAAACATTATAAAATATGACATTAAAAAGTGTATAATCACTCTTTTTTTCTAAAGTAGTTGAAATTGCAGCAGGAGACAGTGTCGAGGTGGGTTATAAGTGAGAATGAGTGGAATAGTGGAAAGTCACATGAGAGAAGGCACATCTTCTGCGCTGTGATTGGCCTATTATGCGGTTTTCGTGTTCATGTGCATTCTGCATCGACAAGTCAGTCTGAATGAATAGCCCAGTAATGGTGATAATTCATTAATAATAAACAAATTAAAAAGTAAGTATAAAACTCACTCACTTAGAAATCAATGCTTTGTCAATTTGAAACAACTTCAAAATTATAATATGAAAGTTTTTAATGAGCTATCAGCTTGGTGATATTAATTAATAAATCTCTGTCTGTGACCAATGTTTACTGAGCTTTGATAATTAATGATCCAAAAATAAATTGCCTGCTGAAAGCAACAGGTGAATATTAGTTCACAAATAAATTACGAGAAATCTTAATTGTGCTCTTATATTATTATTTTGGAATAAATACATGCATATATATGCTTATGCTTAAAAAACATTAGCACAGTTTTAAAAAATGATTATTCACTATAATTTACAACCGAATCTGCATTTTTATGAGTTTAAATAAAATATTTTTGTTATAAGAGCAAACAAGAAATAACTTTGTACATCAAAACCAAACAGATTTGTGAATGTAAGAAGTGAAAGTAACATTCTTGACAAGACTACATGTCTCTGAGTAATATATAATGTATTTACACAAAATCAACTTCATTCAGTAAGATAAAAATATAATGAACTACATAAAAAGCATGTTTCCAGCACATAATATAATTACCAAAAGAATCAAACATATTTTCACCTCTTAACACACTAATGGACATTAATCGCTTCGCTGAATTCTTGTTGGCTAAAAAAATAAATAATCATCACCTTATGATCCATCTGTTTTTAAATCCACATGAATTGAATACCATCATTGATGGCAAATCTTGAGCTAAATAATGACACTATGGTCCTTTAGAGCTGCTTTACAGCAGAATCTGAACCGTCTCCATATTGGAGTTCCCATAATTGATTCTGCTGTTTTGCTGTAAAGCTGCTTTGCCACAATCTGTATTATAGCTGTAAAAAATAAACGTGACATGACTTGTACTGTTTTATACTTAATAAAGGAATATGCTATCACTAAACTCAACTGATTGAAATCAGTTGTCCAGTCCAGTCTCTTGTGTGTTTTGCAAGAGGAGTGCTATATGTATGCCTCACAGAGCTGCTGCATGTAGAGTTTTCCAAATCAATCACTTAAAAGGTTCCATTTCAGTTGTCTTAGAAGGCAGCTGTGTATGTAGTCAGCAGACAGCGAGGCAGTTCGATAGCTTCTGGATCAGAGCTGTGTCTGGGCTTAAGGCTTGTTTATGCTTATTTCCATTTAAAATGAGGCAGCCACACACTCACACATATTGCAACAAAAAGTCATCTAATCCAGATGTGATTTTAATCTCCCACCACATTGGCAGGCTTGAATGGATTATCAATGCCTCAGTGCATCGCGTGAATGTCTCATTCCAAGCAGAGCATTTCTGCCTCCTGCTGACATTTTTTCATCAATAAAAATTAACATTTAATTCTCAGGCGCTCTGATCCATAGCCGTGACTGTGCCAGCAGTTAATGGGGCACCAGCAATATTAGCCCTCAAAACCACTGGATCGATAGTAGTTATTACTATTATTATTACCCCTGCTGATAGTATTACTGTAATTGGTATTATATTTTATGGCCACCATTAAACAGGATGTCAGAGATATTATCAGCTGCATGTTTAATAGCGTGTAGGATGGGCGAAATGATGCCACATTGGTCACTAGACTTATATGCAAATAAGGTTAAGAGTTTTAATGCTATTGTGAGTGAGCCAATGATTTTTTTTTTTCACCAATAAGCAAGTGACTTGACCAAAGAAAAAAAAAACGGTGTACTTAAATATTGAGCAATAAAATGTAACTGCATGGTTTAGGGTTAGGTTTATGGTTAGGTTAGTACCTAGTTATTACCCAGTTATTGCAATTACTACTGTAAGTAGCAAAATTATAGTAGAAAACCTTTATTAATTTAGCATATTTAGTAGTGTAAGATACATCTTTGGAATGTCTTTTTATTTTTTTGATAAGTTGTTTTTTTTTTGTTTTTTTTTTGAAGTTGCAGTTTCAGTTGGCTCAAACAAAAGAAGTCCTGTTTCTTAATCATAATACAAAAAAAGAAAAAAAGAAAAAATGTATTGTCTTTTTTTTTTTTATAGTGTTGTGAGTGTTTTAATATGTTGTTGTTTTATGTGAAACCACAAGAGACAAACATCAGCAGGATGTGCAAGAGTTATTTCTGTCTCCTTGATTTTCTGCAGAGAGAGAGAGAATAATAGAATGAAAAATGTCAGGCTTTTTCATCAAATAATGAAAGCCCATCTTCAAGCACACAAATGCTGCAAATGCATGTATACACACACTTTCTGTGAACATCCTTCCATCTATCTGATACCGTCACAAAAGCACACATTTTCATTTTATATCTCTTTTGCATCTGATACAGGAAAACACTCTCCAAATCCTCTATAGAACTGCAGCCGAATCAAACATGCATCATTTTTGATATCAACAGCAAAAACAAGCCCAAATGATCAGAATAAGCAATGCAATTAGTGAAACAATCAAACTTTTTGAATTGACAGCCCAAATGTTTTCCAGCCACCCAAACCAATTTTGACCCGCACAATTAAATTCAAAACAGCCCAATCTGGCAACAATGCTCGACTAATTTAGCCCCTGCTGGTAGAGGTTGAAAATACACCATTCTGGAGGAACAAACTGCCACTGAGATGAATGTGAATGGTAACCAATAGTCTTCCCCAGGCATGTTAGACCTCTTTGGACACAACCCTATTTAAAACTCAGAAAACCAGTGCACAGATCCATTCTGTCTCAATACATGCACATCTCCTATGAAAGGAGTCTTCTTCATAGTTATTTCACAGCACCACATCAACATCAGGCAATGTCATAGCACAGAGAGGGAGAGCAGAAGGAGAGGCGTTGTGATGTACAACAGAAGATCATCACCACCTCCCTGTTAATGATGCTGTCACTGAAGCTTAACATGAGCTGTTCGCAGGCCGTTAACACGCCTGTATCCCTTATTATGAAGGAATGTGGGTAAGGTTGTGTTAAATTAAGCAGGTTGGCAGATCAGCTGAGGAAAATGAAGTGAAACTGCTTTGACCATCGAACAGGAACACAGCTGGTGATAAAAGCCCTGCCCCAGATACTGACCAGAAAGAAGATTTCCTCTAAATTTGGTCCTTACCATCTCCAGTTAAAGGGATAGCTCACCCAAAAATGACCCCATGATTTACTCACCCCCAACACATCCTAAGTGTATAAGACTTTCTTCTTTCATATGAATACATTCAGAGTTATATTAAAAAATGTCCTGGTTCTTCCAAGTTTTAATGGTAGTGAATGGTGGTCGAGATTTTGAAGCTCAAAAAAGTGCATCCATCCATCATAAAAAGTATTCCACACGGCTCCGCTGGGTTAAAGGCCTTCTGAAGCGAATTGATGCATTTGTCTTTTTAAACTTTAATCTCTAGCTTCCGCTTACTGTAGTAAGCAAGAGAGTGGTATTCTGGCGGATGATATAGGACGTAGGCATACCGTAAACTCAGTTGAGAATATGCTAGACTTGCGAGAACCAAGTTTTGTTTACAGCAAAGGAAAACAAGTCTCCTATTGGCTTATATCGAAATCCTCCTTACAAATCCTCGTTTTGTACTTCTTATTTGTGACCGGTGTTTGGTTTTGCACTCTCCTCTGTGCTTCCACGTTCATCACTTCTCACTGGAGCTTACGCTACAACTACATCATCCGGTGGAACGCCATGTCTAAAAGAAGGAATTCATATACACCTAGAATGGCTTGAGGGTGAGTAAATCATATAGGGTAATTTTCATTTTTGGGTGAACTATCCCTTTAGGTCTCAAAAACACAGTCTGTTTAAACAAACAATACTCAAAACAATGCCGTATTTTCATGTCGTTACTGAACACAGCCTGTAAGTACTCACAGTGCAGGGCCATAAAAGTATGCAAACCCTTGACTTTTTTGAAACAAACACTTCCAGTTATGCAGATCAGACCTGCAAAACAGCAAGAGGGTTTGTTTTTCCTGAAACTGTAAATCCATCTGTTCACACACTGTAATAGCTTCTGTTTTATATTTGAGTATCTAAAGGAAAGAGCTACTATATTGATGCTACAAACTGAAAGAGTGTGAATGGGGTGATTGTCTGGCTTGAAGTGTCTGACCACAGGGAGTTTGAGGTCACCACGGCTAATGGAACTTCGATGTCCATTAATCCGGCTATGGAGCTGTCTTTTCGCTTTGCCAATATACTGCAAACCACAAAGACAAATCAAAGATAAAAAACATCAGTAGAACTACCAGTAATACATCATCTGATTTGATGCTGCTAACAAAAGGATTAAAGGGATAGTTCACCCAAAAGTGAATATTCTGTCATCATTTACTTACCCTCATGTTGTTCCAAACCCGTATGAGTTTCTTTCTTCTGTTGAACACAAAAGAAGAAATTTTGAAGAATTTGGTAACTAAACAGTTAATGGTAGACACTGACGTCAAATTCAATGGCTACCATCAACTGCAGCACAAAAGAAGATATTTTGAAGAATGTTAGTAACCAATAGTTGATGGTAGCAACTGGATTCCAGAGTATGGAAACCTGTTTTGTTTACCAACATTCTTCAAAATATCTTATTTTGTGTTTAGCAGAAGAAAGAAACTCATATAGGTTTGAAAGTTTTGGAACAACTTGAGTAAATAAAGACAAAAAACTGTCCCTTTCCAAAGTCATATTAAAGTCACAACTGTTGGGTTACAAATGGGTAAAAACAGTACATTCTATGGAATGAGAAAACAAGTTCAAAGTTCTTTAGGATTTTACTTTTGGATTTGACATATTCACTGCAAAGTGGAGAAAGTGAGAACAACATTCTTTTTGAAAGATGCATTTTTGAAATGGGTCCTGTCTAAATAAAGGAGATTTACACACTGAATACATGACGCATCTGTGGCATGCATAAAAAGCAATTTGTCGAACAAGTAACAGCAGATGTTCAGTGTTTTTATTTCGGCGGAACATCTGCGTCGGTAAGATATTGTCCTGTGTAGACTGTCTGGAGAATCACGCTGAGATTTCCAGAGGCTGAACGAAAGCTCCAGCCATGTGACTCAATTTCAAACTCTCTTTCAGAGTATCCAACACCCTTTAACCGCTGTTCAGTGCACATGTTCAGAATGAGCACATATAAGAAGTTCCAATGAGTAATTCCTGAACATCTGTAGTTACATTTAACAGCATAATGCAGATATACAAATCACCAGAATTATTATGCCTTATACAGTGGCTCTGCTAAATTATAATTGGTTGACACACATTCCAAGGGTGTTGATGCATTTTCTTCAACTTCCTGGCTATGAAGTAGTTCCATAACACTTTGCTACATCATTGTCGGAATTGTTTCAAAAGCTTTCTCAATTTGAGTGCTTGTACTATGCATTATGTAGCGCATACTTATTCTACAAGTACAGGGGATGGACAAAATAATGTTAACACTTGTGAAACCGGCAGTATTTCTTTATTAAGGTGTTTTACCACCATTTGCCTCCAATACATCTTCCAACCTTCTTAGAACAGATTCATACTACTACTGAATAGTCTACAGTTTAATTTAGTCTGTCACATCATCCACCAATTGATGTTAGACTAGGGAATCTGCTTCTCACAGTGGTTTGATAATATTCAATTGTCTGGGCAGGGCAGATGTTGAGGTTTATCTTGATGCTCCATCTGTCAAAGCTTTATGAATATACCACTTTTTTTCACATTATTATTTGATGTCTGTTTTTGATTAAATGTTATGATCAAATTAAATTCATTAGCTTCGTTATTATTTTCATTGTAAGGTGATACATTTAAAAAATGTTGTGGTACAGTACATCATCCTCACACTTCTCAGCACTTCTTTTCTCAGTGAAAAAAGTTGAAAGAGACCTATTCCAACAGTTTGATTCCCAAGATCAATATTAGCCAAAAATCAGGATTAAACGCACACTTGACAATCCACCTTGGTGCATCTGATACACTGTTTTCAACAGTATGATTTGACAGGCATTAAAGGAACACTCCACTTTTTTTGGAAATATAATCATTCTCCAACTCCCCCAGGGTTAATAAATTGAGTTTTACCGGCGTAATAATCAAGGAACTGTGCTGCCGTACCATGGCCGCAGCAGGCGCAGTGATATTACGCAGTCCCTGAAAATAGTTTCCAGCAACTCTGCTATTGCTGCAACTACACAAACTAGTTGGGGACTATTTTCAGGAGCTGCGTGATATCACTGCGCCTGCTGCACCCATGGTACGGCAGCACAGTTCCTTGATTATTACGCCGGAACTGAAGTATAGTTCCTAATCATTTCGGCCAAGAAAATCGCAACTTTTAATTTTCCGCTGGTCTTAGTACACAGTATAACTACAGAAGAGTCAAGTCTTAAATAGGAAAAATATCAAAACTCTTTGGTCATTTTGAACGCGATGCTACTGGTCTAATAGGATTCAATGATGCATGATAAGCTATGCTAAAAGTGCTATCCCCAGACCCAGAGATCGGCTGTATGGATCCAAAAACGGTAATACTCAATTTATTAACTCTGGGGGAGTTGGAGAATGAGCCTATTTTCAAAAAAAAGTGGAGTGTTCCTTTAATTCAGGAAGGATAGCATGCAAATTGGGATAGCGAAATTTCAAATGAACTTCAAAACGCATTTCAAACCAGTAAAGGTGGGTTGGGCAGTTTAAAAGCACTAAATCTGCATTTTCAGGAAGTGGTTCCACTTAGAAGAACATTTTAAGGAAAAAAACTCTAAAATATGGCTTTGGGAGGTTGGCGTGTGGTAACCGCAGTTTAAGCGGAATAATTTACTCTATATTGTTGAATTATTGAAAACTTAATGCACACCTTGGGTGTATCAGCTTCTTTTCTTCTCATTGTGGTTGCATTACCACCTCTGGTTTCAATAATTAAACAGCCCATCTTCAATTATTCCTTACTAACACTTTTTTATTTTAACATTGCTATAATATTTCATTTCTAGCTTCAATCTGCAAAAGCCGGCAGAACCGAATATTACACCGCAGATAACATATTCATGGTGGGTTTGGGCCATGCTGTTACTATCTCACAGTTATTATTGTCAGAGTTCATAGCATAAACCATGTCTCTGTTTTGTGTCTACTATCTTTATCACATGCTTTAAGAAATATGAAATAGAGTAGAAACCACCTTTTATGTTTTAGATAAATAATTCAAATAATAATTTTCCTTCTCTACCACTAAAATATATTAGATCTTTCAGCTGCAGAAGGTGTTAGGCCTCTCATATGAGAGTCCCACGCAGAAGTGTGTAGTCTAATTGACTGTATGAAACCACAGTGAAATGATCTGTAATGACCTCTATGCTATAACTCAAGATTACAGCTATCAATAACCGCTATTTATCGCAGGAACACATAGTAAATCAAATGCAGATGGAGGGAAATAATATCTGTGATCGTGTGCATCTCCCCGAGGGCCAGTACGGTTCACTGAATGCAGAGTGGACAAAGCCAGCGACATTACTGCTTTTGCCGCTGCTGCATTATTCATGTGAAATGGTGATATTTCACGCTTGAATTATGAGAGCACGTATTGAGCAAACCGTATGTGTGCGGGGAACATTATATTCCTAATATGACACGGGGTCGCTCAGCCGGTGGGATGCATTTAGGGCTAATGTCACACAGATCCTCGGGCTGAACAACAGCAAATGAACCAATTTGCCTGGGAGAACAGAACGCATAGCACAGGTGGGTGTATGGAAATGCACCTGTAGTGCCTGTCATATCCATCTGTAGAGGAAGCAGATGCTGCCAGACACATACACACAGCAGCAGACATATTGAAGAATGTGTTTCTGATAAGACTGGAAGGAGCCATCTGATTGACATAAAAACTTTTGGGTGGCACAATGTGAAATCTGACATAAGTCTAAAAATAAATTGGAATATACGCAAGTGCTCAACACACATTAATGGTTTCAAAAAGAATATTTAACATCCATGGAAACTTTCCATTCCATAAAAGGTTATAGTGAAAAACGGTCCTTTAGATTATTAAAATGTTCTTCACACTAGGAAAAAAAGGTTGTTCTCTTAAAAGGTTCTTTTTGAAATCAAAAACAGTTCTTCTGTGGCATCACTGTGAAAACAACATTTTAGAATTTTCAGAGGTGAAGTATATACTGTAGTGGCTGTAAGCTGTCTACTAAATGCAACTTCCAAAAGACAAATACATTTTTTGACATTCAAAAGAATAACTATAAGTCCAAAATATTAGTGCCTCAAAGTCACTGCCTTTTGAAGGCAAAATAAGATACTTAGCCTATGTGATTCGTGCAGAACATATAAGTTTTTGTGTGTGGGTGGTTGGGGGAATACATACAAATTGTATAAAATGATAATTTGTCATTAATTTGACATCCCAAGAGTTACAGCATTTAATGATTAGATAGATAGATAGACTGTATTTAGGGACAGATTTTCTAAACAGGGCTAATTAGCAAAAGACCACAATCCTGTAAAAGCACAGATGGGAGTGGTAATCTTTGCAGATCTATTGACAATGTGCAAAACAAACAAACAAACAAACAAAAAAAACACACACAGATGCAGCCAGATAATTTCCATAATGACCAACACAATATAAAAGCAGCACAAGTGAGCAACAATCGCAGCTGCATCAAGCGCAAAATGGGTTTAAGACTTTTTTGGGGGCGTCAAATAATGGTGCAAACACAGGTAAACCAACCTGAATGATTCATTTAAATACTCTCCTCAGATAAATTTTGTGTCTGAAAGTGAAACTCACACAAACACACAGGCATAAAAAAATAAATAAATAAATAAATCAATGTCCCCACAATTTTATTTTTCATTTTGTGTCTTTAGCAATTTCTGACAGTAGGGTTTTTTATTTATTTATTTATTATTATTTTTTTTTTATCAGAATGTCTAGTTCTTGAGGGTTGTTGCTGTTTTCCAAATGAAAATGGAGGCTTTCATTGGCAGTCGTGTTCATGAGTGATTTTGCTTCGTTTATTATAAAAAATTATATTAAATCATAATTTTAACATCATGCCATGCATAGTATAAAATTACACCACCAGACTATCAAGACTGTCATGCAAACTGTCACTGACGCCCCTTAAAATAGGGCATGACAACCCTGTGAATATCTATCAAACATTTTATAGAATGAACTACAAAACGCTCTCAAACTCAGTGACTAGATCTTCCTCTGAAGTGCTAATTGTGTTTTCTAATGGATTATAGAAGTCATTTGTGTGTAATATACATAAGACTATTTCACTATTTCTTTCCCCGAGTTTGACTGAATGAGTGACCTCTACAGGTCTTTCAGAAATTGCATGAATGAAAGCACTGATCTTGTGTTATATGTGCTATGTAAAGTTTTTCTAACACAAAACAAGTATTTAAAGGGGCATTCATTAGTTCTCTAGCTAGCGGTAGCATCACAGTTCTTTGTATACTTTTATGGAATGCCAAGTCTGCCGAAATAAAAAATAAATAAATAAATAAATAAATATACAAATAAATGTAAAAAAGAAAAAAAATAATAAATATATATATATATAAATAAATATACATAGAAAAGCAAAAAAAAAACGAAAAGAAATAATTATTTATACATTTATTTCCTTATTTATGTATATATTTTTTTTTTCCATATTTATTTATTTCTTCTTTTATTTATTTATACATTTATTCATTTATACATTTATTTATTTCTACATTTATTTATTTTTACATTTATTTATTTCTACATTTATGTTTTTTCTACATTTATTTATTTCTTCATTTATTTCTTCCTACATTTCTTCCTGCGTAGGGTAATGAGGAGGGCGTGGTTTACCTCAGACATAGCAATCGAGCTCAGAGTAAGCGAAGGCGAAGGGTTGAGGCCACAGTGACACCCCTGTGGCGAAATACAATAAGTATCACTGACGTTGATACGGTCTGTGACTGCGAGGTATATGGTTAAAATCTTACTGTGTGACATGGATATGCTCGTCTTTATTCCGGACATGGTCGTAGAACATCGTTTGGTCTGGATTTGTAAAATGTCCTGGGCTAACAAACATGAAACAGGGACTCTGAAACGGAAAGCGCTTTATTTTTTCCATTTTTTTTCGGTCAAAACTCATGGAAAGGAAGCAGGGCACATAGGCTACAGTGAAGTCAACGCAAGCATATTGACCAATGCTTTTGAAACGAGACCATTGCATTTGAATGTAGCCTAATTTCCAAAAACAATACTGACAGCAACAGCCTTATTAAATGTATGAACGTCACGTTAATCCACATCGATAAATTCAGTTAGAGGATAAGACTGTAGCCTATAGGGCAGTTAGCCTACCACTAAAATCCAACCAGATCTTCATCAGAGCCATCAATACAGAAGAGATCTTAATGCATTTACACAGCAATTAGCCTACAAGTGCATACAAATATTATGAAGTGTCTTAGGCCTACATTTTTGAAGACATAAATATGACATGATGGAATCAATGAAGTGATAGCCTATGAAACTAAAACAGACACCAGGTGGCAGAAAGTCACTGTCTTAATGAGTGAGTTCAATCCACTCGTTTGATACACCGAATCAAAAACAACTCGACGTGTTGAAGCGATTTGTTTCTGATCATTTATATTTAGGCCTATGCATTATCTAAATAATTATAATAGACTAATAATAATAATAATAATAATAATAATAATAATAATAATAATAAATAAATGACCAAATGCTCAAAAAGTTGGCAGAGAGGGGTCATGTTCGGGGAAACAACATAATTGTTGATAGGCTATATTTTTCGGGGCCATGGGTTTAATGCGCAAACCTGCGTGACCATATAGCAACTATTCAGAAATGGAAATAACGAATGCATTAATATTTTGTTTTGAATTTAAGAAAAGTCGATTGAATATTTACAGGTTTTATCTCGTTATTATTTTCAGAATAGTAACGTCTTTGTAACCAACCACAGTGATCAAAAATCTCTATCTAATAGGCTACTTCAAAGATCAAATCAAATTAT
Organism: Cyprinus carpio; assembly: GCF_018340385.1. Classification (NCBI taxonomy): domain Eukaryota; kingdom Metazoa; phylum Chordata; class Actinopteri; order Cypriniformes; family Cyprinidae; genus Cyprinus; species Cyprinus carpio. The sequence continues at coordinate 4,012,005 of NC_056614.1, forward strand.
ATATTGTAAAAGTTTGTACAAAATTATGTAGCCCAAAAAACATAACAAAAAATAGTCTACATAAACTTTTTAATTATTATTATTATTATCATTATTTCTTTCTTTTTATTATTATTATTATTAGGCTATTGTTATCATCATCATCAGCAGCTGGCAAACCATAATGGAATCTATTTAAAGGGAATGATTGTGGTGGGGGAGTTTGGTCAAACTATTGCAGTGATAGCCTACTGCGAATATAACGGGTTGAAATAAAAGACGTCGCCGTCCACAGAGTTATTTCTATGTGCACTATTTCATCCGTGAAAACCTTAGTCCCCTGGCTATCATTTCAGAATCTGCAATTCAAAATAAATTTTGCCTGCCACTGCAGCAAATTCAGCAGCTTTTAGATATTGTTGTTGGTCCGACTTTGTCAAGACAAACCCGACGGAGCTCAGCCCCGAAATTCAACTGCTGTCACTCTTCTCTTTCTTTACTTTCCGCTGTAGCTGTTTGGGTCCGTGTATATTTTGGTCATTCGATTTTTCTATTTAAAAATAAATACATAAAGATAAATGAGAAACGGTTTGATTTTCGTTTTTCGTTTTGTTTAAGAAACGGAAAAAAGAAAATGTAGCTGGATTTTTACGTATTTTTGTTTGTGGGTAAAAAATGAGGTTATGTTTTAATATTTGTTTGAATGTGTGTGGGCGGCGCTGAAACGCCCCTTTCATCCCTTCTGTACCGCACCGACAAGCAGCAACCGCAAGCTCAGCAGTTCATTTTCACCAGGAGAGAAGCGGCAGACAGCAGAGTTTATTAATCCTGCGGATTCTTTGCTAGTGGTGCTTGCAAGATAAAATAATAATAATAATAATAATAATAAATTAATTAATTAAATAATAAAATAAAAAAAATAATATTATATTTTTCCGGCTGCTACATATTATTGACAAAGCAGACTTGACAACTTTATTCATAAAACACCAATTGAATTTTTTTCCGGCCCGGTGATCTACAACGACATGGAATAAAATATAGGCCTAGCTACTACTAATTTTTTGCCTACTTATTTTATTCTAGGCCATTCATAAAAAAAATAAAATGGGAAAAATCCAACCCCACATTTATAATAAAATGTATATTAAAATAAGTTTACCCCATAATTAGTCTACTTTAAATGTTTTAATTATAGGCTATAGGCTACTTAGAAGTTTAATAATAATAATTCCTTACATTTATGTTTAAATATCAAAACGAGGCACAGTTGTTTTTATATCGCTGTATTTCTGAAGTAGGACTTGCATGTTATATGCCTGATAGCAGCGTATGAGCGTACCAGCTCTGCTTTGTTTACAGCTGTTACTGGGGAAACCTCTCCTGCTGGCAAAGAATGAATTTGCATATTCATTAAGTCCGCCTGATCCACGCAGCAAACATATTTTGTTTGTTATCAAAAAATATCTACTCTAGAGGGACTTGACTGTTGTTATTGATTCTATTTGGAGTCTACCGGAAGTTAAGTTAGGTCCACAAAAGCGCTCACGCGCATTAACGTTTGTTTATGTTGATGCCGTTGAAACCGTCTATATTCGCAGTAGGCTATCACTGCAATAGTTTGACCAAACTCCCCACCACAATCATTCCCTTTAAATAGATTCCATTATGGTTTGCCAGCTGCTGCTGATGATGATAACAATAGCCTAATAATAATAATAATAAAAAGAAAGAAAGAATGATAATAATAATAATAATTAAAAAGTTATGTAGACTATTTTTTGTTATGTTTTTGGGCTACATAAATTTTTACAAACTTTTACAATATATAATTTGATTTGATCTTTGAAGTAGCCTATTAGATAGAGATTTTTGATCACTGTGGTTGGTTACAAAGACGTTACTATTCTGAAAATAATAACGAGATAAAACCTGTAAATATTGAATCGACTTTTCTTAAATTCAAAACAAAATATTAATGCATTCGTTATTTCCATTTCTGAATAGTTGCTATATGGTCACGCAGGTTTGCGCATTAAACCCATGGCCCCGAAAAATATAGCCTATCAACAATTATGTTGTTTCCCCGAACATGACCCCTCTCTGCCAACTTTTTGAGCATTTGGTCATTTATTTATTATTATTATTATTATTATTATTATTATTATTAGTCTATTATAATTATTTAGATAACGCATAGGCCTAAATATAAATGATCAGAAACAAATCGCTTCAACACGTCGAGTTGTTTTTGATTCGGTGTATCAAACGAGTGGATTGAACTCACTCATTAAGACAGTGACTTTCTGCCACCTGGTGTCTGTTTTAGTTTCATAGGCTATCACTTCATTGATTCCATCATGTCATATTTATGTCTTCAAAATGTAGGCCTAAGACACTTCATAATATTTGTATGCACTTGTAGGCTAATTGCTGTGTAAATGCATTAAGATCTCTTCTGTATTGATGGCTCTGATGAAGATCTGGTTGGATTTTAGTGGTAGGCTAACTGCCCTATAGGCTACAGTCTTATCCTCTAACTGAATTTATCGATGTGGATTAACGTGACGTTCATACATTTAATAAGGCTGTTGCTGTCAGTATTGTTTTTGGAAATTAGGCTACATTCAAATGCAATGGTCTCGTTTCAAAAGCATTGGTCAATATGCTTGCGTTGACTTCACTGTAGCCTATGTGCCCTGCTTCCTTTCCGTGAGTTTTGACCGGAAAATGGAAAAAATAAAGCGCTTCCGTTTCAGAGTCCCTGTTTCATGTTTGTTAGCCCAGGACATTTTACAAATCCAGACCAAACGATGTTCTACGACCATGTCCGGAATAAAGACGAGCATATCCATGTCACACAGTAAGATTTTAACCATATACCTCGCAGTCACAGACCGTATCAACGTCAGTGATACTTATTGTATTTCGCCACAGGGTGTGACTGTGGCCTCAACCCTTCGCCTTCGCTTACTCTGAGCTCGATTGCTATGTCTGAGGTAAACCACGCCCTCCTCATTACCCTACGCAGGAAGAAATGTAGGAAGAAATAAATGAAGAAATAAATAAATGTAGAAAAACATAAATGTAGAAATAAATAAATGTAAAAATAAATAAATGTAGAAATAAATAAATGTAGAAATGAATAAATGTATAAATAAATAAAAGAAGAAATAAATAAATATGGGAAAAAATAAATATATACATAAATAAGGAAATAAATGTATAAAAAAAAATTATTTTCGTTTTTTTGCTTTTCTATGTATATTTATTTATATATATATTTATTATTTTTTTCTTTTTTACATTTATTTGTATATTTATTTATGTATTTATTTATTTTTTATTTCGGCAGACTTGGCATTCCATATACTTTAAGCATTGATATCACAATGGTGTTTTATAAGCTACACTGCCCTCTACTGAGGTGGTTCAGCGTGTTGTATCAAGTGACTTGTAAAAATTTATGTAGATCTTCAGTATTTTAAGTACGAAATGTATTGTAAATAACAATTTAAATAAACGATTTCAAACAGAAATAAATCACTGTGTAATATAGTCACAATTACAGTAATTAAAAGAATGATGTGTTTAATACATTAACAGTGATAAGTGTTAACAAAACACATTCTTTGACACACATGTGCATATGTTTCAAAAGTTTTACTTTTCTTTTTTCACTCTCAGACGGATGCGAGGCAGGAGGAGCAGGAACATTAATATGAGCATACTGAGCCGAATTGAAAGAGGAGAAGTTTGCAGAGTCATGAGGAATTTGTTGCTGATGTTTCTGTTCTCGGATTGAAAGTTAAATAAATGAAACCTCCAGCTTGTCACTTTTTCTATTACTTTCTCTCCTCAGACAAACATGAGCTTATCGTGTTTTTAACTCTGTTTTCCAATATATGCAATTATCTGGCTGCTGCATATGCAGCTGTAGCTTTGGAAAGATTAAATGTAATACTTCATGCTGCAGAAGATGCAGTTTTTCCACGTTTACACAAACTAGTTTATTATATAGTATAATATTGTGCTATTTTCAAAAGGCACTTTTTATATATATTTATTTATGAAATGAAAAACACATCTATTCAATGTAAATCTTAGTTTAAGTGTCCATTTTAAATATCTATATGTAAAATCTAATGCTGCAGTAAATATATGCCAATAAGGGTACTTTCACACCTGGCCCATTGTTTCTGAACCTGGTGCGTTTCCCCCCTTAGCTCGGTTCGTTTGGGCATATTGCATGGCAAATCGCGCTCAGATCCGCGCCAAAACAATCGGTCCGAGATCGCCTGAATGAGGTGATCTCGTCTCGATTGAAAATGAACTCTGGAGCGGTTTGGTTGTAGTGAGAAAGCAATCTGATCTAATGGACCAACGAACCTATATCACAATGTATAATGGGTAATTACATAAGTTCCGTGAAAAGCATTAGCTTTGTTGTTTTGCTAATACTTCAGAATGAACCTGTGAATGTCTGTGGGTGAGCACGTCTTCGCCATTCAAAATCAAAGCACATTTTTTAATTTTATAATGGCATCTTATTGCTCTTCTTCCTAGAAGTTGCATTTTAAAAATGTTTTCCCAATGAATCCTGGACTCCTGCTCAAAATGACAAATTAATATAAAGACAGTTATAAAAAAAAAACAATAAGCCCGCGAAGCTTGTCGTACCATCCTGACGAATGACAGCCATGACAGCTAGGACTGGCTGCACACTAGACGATTTTAAGGCTGATTTTAAGCCCGATTTGCATCCCCAAACATTCGGGGAGTGTGGACCGATTTGCGGCTTTTCGCAAACGTTTTTTTTTTTGTCCAAAAAATCCTTTATTGTGTGGTGTCATTACGATTATTTTTCTGCTCCCGATTGAGAACTCAAATCGTAAATATCAAACATGTTTGATATTTACGACTCTTGATCGGGCTGCCTCTGACGTGATACCCGCGATAGCCAATGAGAGCGAGCAAGCGTCACCTACCAGATGTTGCGTGCTTGTATAGCTGAAACTTGGCAGCCACAAATATGCCATGAAAGCAGAGAACATCACCCATATTTTTTTATTTTGTTTTTCAGTGTGAAACAGAACGCGCGCCAGGAGAGCCAGCTGACAACGTTGATTGTCCTCTATTTGTTTTTCTTCACTAGTCACGTTTTGATCTTGCGAGTGTCCATGAGATCACGTGTCACTGTGAAATGGTTCCTACAATCGACAATTGTGTGGTCTCGCAGTCTGGTTGAATCATCAAGTGTGTGCGTTCAGAGGATTAAAATCGGTTGAACTGTCTTCATGTCTGTGGTCTCCCATGGTTTTAAAATTGTTTTAAGATTTGAAAATCATTTAGTGTTCGGCCCACCTAGGTGGAATCCCAGAAAATTAACCGTGGAATTTTGACCAATGAGAGAACAGTTTACTCGTGTGTGACTTTTATTAACAAATTTGGTCCATTTAGAAACATTGCCGTGTGAAAGCAAACCGCACTAAGAATTAAAAGCAAAATTTTAATAATTTTAATCCCTGTTTCGGAACAAAGCAATTGATTTACAGGTGTGAAAGCACTCTTAGACTGAAGTCACTCAGCATAATGGTATCAAATTTTTTAAAACATAATTATATACCAAAATGGGAAAGGACACAAGGCTGGGATTTAAATGTGAACACAGCAGTTTGATGCTAAATGTTCATTGATGGTGTACAAATAATGACTGTATACAAATTAGTTTTCTATAAAAAGTGTTTTAGTTATGTATATCACAGTGTTTCACTAAACATTGTAGAGAAATGAGGATGCTCATCGGCTGCCGCGTCTATAGTAGATATGCTAGTATCGTAGGGTTGTTTGTTGATGTGAAGAGTAATAATTAGACAGCTGAAAACACTTATTCACATGTTACCAGCAGAGGCAATGGGAGAAAAAGCAGAAAAACTCTGAAATAAGAGGAAAAAAAACACTGACAAAGACATAACCGAACAAAAACAATGGTACAGCACAAACAAGACAGCGTGATGATGGAGAAAACCCAAGCTGCTGCATTTTTATTGTGCAGGTAAATGAATTACTGTGCAGCTTTCTAACACTCTTGTAAAACAGCAATGCCACATCCTTACAGCTACAGATGAAAACTAAACAGTCACAATGTGTGCACATGCATGTGTGTGATTTACTGACTTGACATCAGTATCAAAAAGCTCCAATAACACTGGGAACTCTGTTGGATTATTTGTGGAAGCGTTTCATCCAAACATCTCTCAAGAGTTGCATGCTGCTCTGGTCTGCACAGAGACTGAGTGCTGCCCACAGGGAATAAAAAAAAAGAGAGATACAGATATTTTTTTTCCTTTCCTCCACCTCCATCTATCACAGAGAGAAAGAAAATTATAATAATTAAGAGTGCAATCAAGTAGAAATTTATATGTGCACAATTTGTGTGTATCAGGTTTTCAGTCCCATGACCAAAATTTGATATATGAGTTATAATTATGAAAAAACAGATGAAGGATCTGATTATGGATACATCCACCACTTTAATGAATCAAACACTAAGAGATTTTGAGAGAGTCATTAAGTCTCTAATTACAGAGTAAAAAAATGATTGAACATTGGATGAAAAATTACACAAAAGTATCTCCCCCACACTTTGAATATTGTGCATAATAAATAGTAAAGAAAGTAAAACATTAAGTACATTTTTCAAAAAACACAAATTCCCCTCATTGCAACACATTAAAATGGATTTGTATTGAAATGACGTGTACTTAATGTAACGTTATCATATATTCAAAGATGAGACTGAAGGGCTTTTTAAAACAAATGAAGACAATCTTTCCATTACAGCCTTTCTTTTCTTGTCAGTAGGAGTCTGGAGTGCAGTGTGACAGGAGAGAATATATTTCCTTTCTATTTTTATCGACCTACCGCCAAATAACAAGTGAACATCTCCTCCTTTCCATCTCAGCCTCAAAGAAATCATACTTCAGGCTTCATCTCAGCCTCTTTTCAGACAATATTTACTGAAGTGGTCCCTGGAGGGAAAGTCTCATAGCAGGTCTGTAGACCTGTAGAGAAGAATCACATGAACCGCTCTATTCACAGTTACATCTGCTAATTGAGATTGCATGAAATATTCGATGATCACACTGTGATCTTTAACCTGCGTCCAGACACAAAGTCAGTTTAATAATCACATAAACTGTAGATGAATTGATTTTATGAATAAAAATACAAATTATTCCTTATGTCGAGACATTTTTTGAACTGATGCTGGATTTGAGAAGGTGACATATTGATCTGACCCTAGTTTAATTATTTACAAATCTGGTAAAATAAAATAAAATTTGGTCCTTTTTGGCAGTTTATTTTGAGTCAATTATTTGTAAAAAAAAAAAAAATTTCTAAATATGTACACAGGTACACTGAAAAATTCTAAACCAACTTTGAAATGATTTTCACTCAGAAATCGCAAGCAAATTTCTCAGATAATTAGAAAATAATAACGCAAATAACGCATTGCATTAAATGTGAAATTTGGAACTAGAAAGACTAAAACAGGATTTTCCTGCAAACATGCACCAGGATATTTTTTTATTTTTATTTATAACATTGGAAAGCCATCTGTTACAGTAAATACTTTTACGGTTTAGATACTATCAATACATCTATATTGTTTGTTTTAGTTGAATAATGGCTCACTTTTGCCAGAGGTTGTAGATCATTGGCAACGATCAATCTATACTGTTCAACAGTCTATATTAGAATTCCCAGCCTCAAAAAGACCTTCATCAGTCTTTGATGCAAAGTCATTTGTTACATTGTGTAGCAGACCATTGGAGGAAACTAAATGTATCCATCTCAGAGTCTGAACCACATTATCTCCCATCACATCTACACCATGATTGATGACGTTCAACACTGGCATCAGTGCTTTAGGAAATTGATGTTATAATAGTTAACAAATAAGTGTACGAATATAGAAGCAAAAAAAAAAAAAACCTGTTCCGATGAGGATGTGAGCATTGCATTTCAGTTCACTTTTAATAAAAAGTATGTAATTTAATCACTTTTTGATAGTGGCCATCTGTTAGCTGTAATGCGCTAATTGGCAACTGAATCAGTCCATTGAGCTGACGCTTAAGATGATCACACACTCACACACACACACACAAGAACTCACACCAGCCGATGTTTATGTCGCAGTGGTTCGTACATGATTCATTTGTAAAGGCCTGTAGCCTGAGGAGCTCTTACTCATGTTTCCTCTAAACCGATTAAAACCTAAAACTCCACACACAGCTCTCCTCACAACTCTTCTGCATTTTAATTGTATTTCATTCAAGCCACGATGGAGGATTAAACAATAATGAACTGTTTGAAATGTTTCCCCCACTGACATACTTGTTCTTGTTTTAAGCACAAACTCACTTAATTTCGTTCAGTTAGAAAACTAAACTTTTTTGCATGTTGAGTAAAAGTATCTCAATATTTGTATTGAGAAGAAATACTCTGGAGATATAAATTTTTTTTTGCAGCATGCAACATTTAGTGCAATGCCATGAATTTAACACTTTTCGATTTTAGGACATATTAAAGTCGCAAATTCAGACTTTCGAAGACCTTTTTATGACTTTTTATGACTTCAGAAACCCCGAAAAAGCAAGTCTGTAGTGAATTAGAAGTTATTTTAATTTTGCAGGCTGTATTTCAATCATTTAAAGTCATGATGAAACAGAAGTAGTGAAAGAAACTTTCTTTTGTATTATGACACAGCCGAGTGTAATGGATTATCGAAAAATAAAAAAAGGTAGGGCAGGGATTTGGTTTTATATTTTAATGTCACAATGAAACAGAAGCATTCGGATTGGTACTTGAATGTGTGTGTAGTGCTTTATTTCGAAGGGGAAGTGTTTAATTAACTAAATCATGGGAGAAATTTGGTGTTTCACTGGAGGATCCAGTTATGACATTTTGTTTAAACATTACACAAAGATATGCAAAGATGAATAGTTCACGTTAAGATCGATAATATTAATGCTGAAAATAGACAGGGTGGGTATCACTTCATGCTGACTTTAAAGGTGATTCGGAACAAAAAAGTATAATTAAAAGCTAGAAATTTAGAGTTAATTACGCAACTTTCATAGTTTGCTTTCTGCAACACAAACATTTAGATATGATACCATGTATAAAAAAGTGACAGAACTGAATCATTTTCTACATTTTAAGTTGTACTTATTTGGGTTAATTGTTCAATAAATAAATAAATGCGTAGACATTACAAACCGAAGAAGCCTAAATAAAACAAAATAATAAAGTCATTACAGCAAAATAAATGTTTTACATAAGAGTCTGGTGAACTTCACCAGAAAACGCAATCCTTAACCCACATACTGTGAAAATGGATTGTTTTCCATGGTGATTGTGTAACAGAACATTTTTCTTGTGTTCTCCTACACATAAATGACTAATAAAATATGAAAGCAGAGGCCGAACAGCCTGTTTATGTAATTCTGTTCTTCACTGAAGCTGTGCATGCATTAACATATAGCCCACTTCCTACTGCAAGTAGAAAATAAAATAATATATCAAAAAATATATATTTACAGGGTGAAGTCACTCCATGAACTGCATTCTAATTCACTGGATGAATCATACTGTACTTGATCTCGAGATAAAAGTTCTCTGTACTATGAAAACATACTGTAACTTTCAGAGTTTCTAAAAACTAAAAAAAAATCACATTTGCAATCCATAATTTTTGATGTCAAAAAATAAACATTAATAATAACGTGACACTATACGCGGCACACAATACAAGGTGTATTTTCCAAGTTATTTTCCATTTTTTTTCCCTAACGAGCCACAACAGCGACACACAACGAGTGACATAGAATTCAATTTTAAGGAACTGTTTGCACACTACTCATTGATGATCTCATGTACTGATTATGAGTTTGAATATCACTTTGCATGACTTTATAGCCATACTAAATGCGACAATGGATAACTTACTTTCCGTATACTTTGATTTAAAAAAACGAAAACAAATGTACGTTAAAATTGTGTATTCACACAAAAATTTTATCAGTCATTCAGTATATGTGTTTTTAACAATGTTAAAATGGTAATATATTTATGAATTCAATTATGTGTTAATCCGTTTTGTTGATTGATTTTGTTGCGTCATGTAGCCTTGTCACGTCTGGTGTGGGCAGACAAATTGCTTGTCACTGGAATCTAATCGCATTGCATCTGGTTAGGACATGGTGTAATATTTACATGCATATTTAGTGTCTAGAAACTTGCCATCCCAGACAGGAAAAGGAAAACAAAGTAGGTAGAGATGAGTCTTGTGCAGTTTTTGAGGCACATTTCAGCTCAGATTGTTTTGTGAATCTGCCACCCTGTGATTTGTTATGTTGTGACCTCTTTAAAAGAAGCATGAAACAAGTTTCTTTCTTTCTGCTCAGCAGTTTGTCATTACTGTTTTTGACTTGTGTGTTTCATCTTCATGGCTCCAAGATACACGGATGATGTTGTGTGTTGACATGGCTGAGAGATGGTCCAAACCGCATTTTCAACTTTGAGAGAGACTCATCTTTTTATCTTTGAAGATAAAGACTTTTATCTTTTTCTCCTTGCATGTCTGCCTGTTGGCATTATGTTCTCTGTGTCTGTCTATTCCTGCTCTTCCACCACACTGTGAGCTGACGGGAAGACATTTGGTAATGTGTGTCCATCAAGCTGAGCTGCTGAGTTGAAATGCTCTCACACATACACTCGCTCGCTCGACAGCTCTTCTGACTAACAGCCTTTCTGCAGACAGACACAGTGTGATACTAGAGTCTCGACCTTCTCGGCTCACACAAACATGGCTCAGACTCAGACTCCAGCAGAGCAAACTCAACACTCACTACTGTCCTCTGACTAAACATCTGTTGAACAAGCGTAATAGTCACCTCTCATGGCTGAAGCATTACTTGTTTGCATCTATTTTTAGATTCAGATTTATATTTATGCATTTGGCAGACACTTTTATCCAATGCAACTTACATCGCATTCAAGGCACACTATTTTTTTTATCAGTTCATGCATTCCCTGAGAATCAAACCCATAACCTTGTTGTTGCAGGCGACATTCTCTAATAAATGCAGATCTGAGCTTCTCTTTTTTTCAAGCTATCTAAAATATATATATATATTTATGATCTTTCCAAAAAAGTTAACCATTTGGCCACTAATAAAAAGTACATAACTACATTTAGAGTTGCATAATTGGCCAGTGTTTAAATTCTTAAAGAAGTGGCTTATACATGTCACTGCATGTCAAACCTTTTGCTTCATTTTAGTCTCTTCAGTCTTGTTTAGGGAGTTTGAAAATGTGCACAAGTTTGATAATCACATATTAACAAGTAAATTGTTGTTCTATTAAAATTTTACAATTCATGGTCTATCCAATGCATTATTCATTAAGTCATTAAAAATGTATTAGTGCATATTAGTCACTCTCATTTGCATGATTAGTAAAAGGGAAGCAAATTGGAGCATGTTTTATCCCCACACACAAACTTGCCAAGTACTTGGATATTTTAATCAAAGATTAATGTGTCTGAAACAGAGAGATTTTGTGAAGTGAGATACTGGTTTTGGCAATACTCTTATGTATTCACACTCCAGTACATTTAATATGTTCACCTCAGGTGTATCTGGAATACAGTCTTCAAAGTCTGATTTTTTTTTTTTTTTAGATTGGATTGTTGTTTGTCAATCTAAGTCTGACTATTATCCAGAATATAAGGCATGTGTTTTTATCATCTGAAACATGCTGTGATTTACATAGAGTGCTGCATCACTCTGATTCTCTTGACAAATCACAATATGATTTTTTACCATGGTGTTTGGATTATTGCCAAAAATAAGCTCTGTGACCAGCAAAAGATTATGATTCTTACATGTTTTGTTCATCACGATAAGCTTAACGATTGAAGACAACATTTATGAAGTCTAAATACAATCGGCAGAACTAAAAAGCTAAACATAGGCCATGAACAAACTACACCATGGTCACATGACTTAGACTTTCACATTCTTCATTAAAAAACAACAAAAACAAAGAAAAAAAAAAACCTTTTCCCTTAATGTTTGAGTTAGAACAGTGCAATTATAAACACAACGAGACTGCGAAAGCGATGAGTAGATGAATTTACCTTTTTGAAATGAAGTTTAATGCCTGACACATTTGCTGTCCCATTTAGCCACTTGTTTGCAAAAAAATAACCCTCACAAGGGATTACTTCTGTATTTTATAAGATGAAAATATCTTGAGCCTGTGTTAAACTCAGACCTTATTTCAGACATTTGACCAAACACCCATTAAAAAAAATTCATTGACTTTAGGACGATGGAACCAGAAACACTAAAATGGGAACTTGTTTCCAGGTATATATAAAATCACACATAGCTATAAGTCGCAATGGGTCAAAATTGCAAAAACACACAAATATGTTGCATTGGTGTATGTCACATTTTATTATTTCATTCAGAAGTACTGTAAAATACACTGGTACATAAAACAAAACATTCACAAATGTTATAGAGCACTATAAACATGTATTTCAGTTCCCCTCACTCCAGACCTACACACACACACACACACACACACACACACACACACATATATGTATATATATATATGTACCAGTGTATTTTACAGTACTTTTGAATGAGATAATAAAATGTGACTTACAGTATACACCAATGCAACATATTTGTGTGTTTCTCCCCCTCAAGAATGCAATTTTGACCCACTGCGACTTATAGCCATGTGTGATTTATTTTGTGAAAAATATGGTAGATATCAACACTCTGAATTAATAAGGATTCAGCCGTGGAGTCCTGGACTTATGAATGATTGAACAGTAACAACAAGGAAACAAAACATGTCAGGAAGCCGTTATAGATTTGCTATGAAGGATTTCCATAATCAGCAGAGTAATTATGATTTGACCGGGGGAGATGTCTATATTTCAGGCCGCTCAATGAGTGCTATTGACTGCGGTGAGAGAGTGAAAGAAAAGCTCTGCCATCAATTACTGCAGGATCTATCCATGCTGCTGCTGCTGCCGCTGCTCAAATCTGATTGCAAGTGTGTTTATGCAGCTACACTGTAAGAGCGATCCAATACAGCTTATTCCTTCCTTTCTGTCAAGGCTTTAAATAAGAAGAAAATGTTATGAATCTTGATAAAATAAGAGTTCTATTTTACTGAATGTTAGCATGCATGTAAATCGAACTTATGCTTACATAACTTATGTTTCGGACAAAACATGGCCAGTTACTTTTTAGATTATTCCAAGTATGATAAATTTAATTATTTAATGAGCAATGAAGCCTTTTATTATAAAACTAGTTAGGTCATGCATTGCAATGATTTCACCAGTTAAAGCTTTAATCCAAGGCCTTAAGTGTTTAATACAGTAAGTGCTCATGCATATTACCGTGTTTCAGTGTGGTAAATAAGACAAAGCACACACCACACTCTCTCATTCTCTTTCATTCGGCCGGGCAGGAGAGCAGAACAAAGCTCTTGACCTTAACAGACAGTTCATACCAGAAGAGTATCTGTCAATGGGTCGTCACTATCACAAGTGCACTTAAAAGCTCACAGTTTGTCCACACTAGTGGATTTAGTAGCAGCTGGAGAAATGTGACACCGCCTGTAATGTGTAAGGGATGTGAGAGGATGTGAAGGGAATCGTACACACAAATTGGTGTTAGTCATACAGGAAGCTATTAGTGACAGTTCATTAAACCAAACTCTGTGTCGCCATGGAAATTTCTATTTTGGGTTTATTTATTTCCTTGTATGTGAGAGTGAAGTTTTGTTCACTTGCTGTTAGTAATCTATAACAATCTGTACTTTGACTAAACTGCTGAAGAAATTCAAAAATAAATCCCACAAAAATTGTCTCCAGTTGAATCTGATAAAACCTTGTTTTGGGAACATACTCAAAGGACTTTTTCTTTAAGAAAAGTAGCTCACTTAAAGTAAATAATGTTTTTGTCTTCCTGTTAAATACAGTGCATTCAGAAAGGAAATTTTTCGACATTTAATTCTGCATTTTCATTATTCAGCTCAAGTCAGTTCAGTGTTTATTCATTTCGGTTCAATAACAGTGTTGAAGTTGCAAAGGTCATCAATTATGAAATGGACTGGAATCAGCTATAAAGCAGCTCTACAGAAGATATTCTCTGTCATTTTTCAGCTCAATTCAGTTTAAGTTTGTAGCTTTAAGAGAGCAACCATGCATTTATGTTTTTATTTCCTTCATTATTTACATTTTTGTTTTATTGTTATTTATAATCATTTATCATTCATAATCATTTATATAATTGGTAATTTATAAATTTTTGGAATTAGTATTTTGCTATTGTTGTTTAATCTTATGATTATGAGGTTTCATGAAATGTTTGTCTTCATGAATAAAAAATCAGAGGGAATATTGCAATTTTAAAGGTCTTATGAGTTGTTGTGAAGCAGTTTGATATATCACTTGTTGTATTTGAGCTGCCGAGGCACAAATTCAGAGCACTAAAACATACGCAACTAAATTTATTTTTATAATAATCACATAAACGTTATACTTGAGTTATACTACTATTACTGTGCAAGCACTCATCTTTTTGTTTCCTCATCTCATTCTCACACAGCGATTCACAAGTTTTGAGCTCAAACGCATCTGACACAAAATACAATGCCAAGGCTTCATTTATACAGTCGATATATCACACACATGCTATTTTTTTCGCATCCTTTCACAAACAATGCCAGGAAAAACATACTTCACGTGTTTGTCTCCATATGTTCTCTGTCAGTATAACTGGCTGCATACCTATAATCCACCAAATAAACAGATTAATGGTCAAGAAATGTAGACTGTTCATTTTCCGATTTTTAATGCAAAAAGTACTAACATTAAACGAATAGTTGAAATAGTTAAAAGTATTATCATTTACAGGCCATCCAAGATATAGATGAGTGTTGGCTAAGTTACTTAAAAATATAATCCACTACAAATTACTAATTACTTCTTTAAAAATGTAATTTGATTACATTACTGATTACTGCATTTAAAAAGTAATCAGATTACTAATTACTTCAAGTTACTTTCAAGTTTACTTTACATTTCAAGTTATCAAATTTTAAAGTAACATAATTTTATTGACATACTGTAAGTAAACTGTAAGTACATAAATTTAAAATGTAACGCATTACTTTACTGCATTACCAGGAAAAGTTATTAGATTACAATAACGCATTTCTGTGTAACTTTGTTTTATAACTAAGATCGCTACATTTGTTTTGTTAAGCACAATTCTGTCATAATTGTGGCTTGGTGGACTTTGTACATGATTAGGCCACATAAGAACTGTTTTGTCTCCACTTAGCTGTCACATGAGCAAAAGACAAAAAAACCCAAAACAACAAAAAGAATAGGTATAACTTTCCCACTAACCTTTGCAAAGAGTAACAGCTCATTCTTCACTAAAGTTCATGCAATGTAATGTAGTAACTCATCTTCAGCAGGAGTGCATTGTGCTTTTATACTGACAGCGTTTCAGCTGTGTGGAAATATTCACATTCTGTCTCAAAGGTAACGTATGCTGTTTCTGCGCTATGATTGTTACCTAATTACAAGAATAAAAAAAAATTTCAAACAACCTTTGCAAACACCCCCTACACTAATCATGCCCTTACAATTATTCTTCTTCTTAAAAGATCTTATTTTTGGGGGCTTGACAAAAAACTAACATGTGGCAAAAACTTGAGTTTAGTTTACCTGACAAGAAGAAACTTTGCAATTTTGGCATCTTGACTGAAACCCAAACATTCTATCACATGGCTCTGTCTTCTAAAAGCACTGTCATCGTTTGCCCTTGTTTTACCCCCATCTCTGCATATTTTTGGAAGTTTTTACATTTTCTTCTGTAAACAAATCTGAATTTATATTTTCCCATGTAAAGGTCACAGCCGTCTTCCCACACTGGCTAAACAACCCTGTGACTCAGCCTTCTAAAGTAGCCACGCCCCCAAACCCCCGATATTGGTTGAGCTGGAATGATTAATGTATCTAAGTGGGCTATGTTTTGATGGTGCTTGGGAGGCTCAATATTTACATTATTGGTGGAGATAGAGCCATAAATGGCATACTTACAGTAGTCTGTGTTAAGAGATTGTATTTTGTAAAAAAAAAAAAAAAAAAAAAAAAAAAAAAAAATACACTTCACAAACAGACACTTCATCTTAAAGGTAGGGTAGGCCAGTCGTTCCCAACCATGTTCCTGGAGGCCTAATTGTGGTGAAAGTTTTGTGTATATAATTTTTATTATGTGTCTTATTATTGTCTTGGAGTCTCTACTAATGAGCTGTTGATCTGAATCAGGTGTGTTTGATTAAGGTGACATGGAAAACATGCAGTGTTGGGGGAACTCCAGGAACGTGATTGGGAACCACTGGGGTAGGCGATTTCGGAAAGGCTAGTAATATCAAGTTAGCTTTGAAAGCAATATCCCCACCCTCTCTGTGTAATCACTCTTCAAAGCCACGCCTCCTCCAAAACACGTAAACACGCACAGACCATAGACTGTATAAAAACATGGACGTAGTGTCCGTGACGTCACCTGTAGATTTCTGAAGAGCATTTTTGAAAATCAAAGTGGGTGGAACCGGCCATCGCCATCTTGGTAGCGCGTCACCGCACGTCATTCCCGGATATTCGAAAATGGGCAGAGGCGGGAGCTGGTGGCTCAAAACCACGCCCACCTAGCTCGACGGTGGTGACAGCAGCAGCAATCCACCTATCACTCAAGTCATTTCCGTGTTGGTTTCAGAGAGAGAGCGGAAGGTTGCCGCTTGGCACAGACAGTCCATGGACTAACCTGCGACACGATGAGAGATGGTGTTGGTGGAGATTTGAATGCACCGTTGTCAGATTACCTCATGTCTCATTCACCGTTGATAAAACATTACAGTAGAAAGCACATAATATTACAATAATAACTTTTTTCATTCTCGCTGGAACACACTGATTATAATCATGTCTGCTCAAACAGGGTGCACAGAGGTATGCAAATACATATTTTGACAGACAGGCAGGACATCGGATCAAACATTTTGATTGGATGAACATTTTATGGTCCCACGCCTTCCACACACAATACAATATAAATACATATAAATTAATTTAGACCACTTAACTTAGTGACTGACATCGGGATGTGAAGAGTCTTTCAACCAGCTGAACAAAAAAATGTTTTTGAATCAAATCACCTACTCTGCTCTTTAAAGAGAAATGTACTTTTTAAACATTTTAAATTGGAGATGTTTTAATTAGAAATTTTAAATAGCATATTCTGGTAAACAGAACCATAGATATGTATAAAATTTATGATCAGAACTAGCTCATTCAATATTTTAAGGGGGAAGGGGTTAAAAAAAACACTGTCCTGAAATCATAATAAAAACAAGCCTCCATAAAAGAATGAGATAAAAAAAAATTGGCATACTATTCTATTCTAATTGTTTAGAAAAAATTAAATGAATAATTATTATTATTTGAAAAACATTTATTGCAACACCAAATGCATGTACTGCAAACAATGTGCAAAACAACAACAAAACAGGAAATTATATCATAGACTGTGTGTCAAAGTCAATACATCTCTGTAAATATCAGATAATTTGACCTTTTTATGACAAGGCAAGGTTAGTTTCTGCTATAAAACTTCTGAAATCTAATATACAGTGCCATTTACATACTAGCAAACTACATGCAATTTTCTTGCTGAGACAAATCCTAACAGTGAATCAAATGAATCTTAAAGCTGCAGTCGGTAACTTTTGGGGCTCGCGTCTGGCGGAAGAACATTGTAGACGGAGGTACTTCTCTCTGTTTACATCTATGGTGAGTCACGCAGGTACTGTGCTACTCTGCAGTGTTACCGACCCCAACAGGCTAAAACAGTCAGAATATAAACACTTATTATAGGTGTACCGTAGTGATTCAGGATAAGACAAAAACACGGTTTGGAAAATGGATTCATGAAGTACTCGCTCATTTTATATATTTTTTACATTTTCAACACAAAAGAACATTGTGGCAAAGCCCTGCGCTGATTGGACCAGAAGAGCCGGGAGCGGTGGATTTTGTTTATGTTGGAGAGAATTAAGTAGCTCTGGCTACAATGTTCTTCCGCCAGACGCGAGCCCCAAAAGTTACCGACTGCAGCTTTAAGAGTCTATGACTGATTATAACTCTTCTGACATGATGTGCAGTGGAATGGCTTCTGTACTGTATACAGCCTCTCACATCAGGCTTCCTGACTGTGTGAAACACTTTCCACAGTATGAGCACTTTAAAAGGTCTTTCTCCAGTATAGATTATTTGGTGTTGTTCCAAGTCCAAATGGCCTTTCCACACTCCAAGCAGACATAAGCACATTCTTTGTGTTTTTAAAAATCTTTTCCCAAAGATAACATAAGTAAGGCTCAATTTAAAGAACATTCCTGTGAGTTTTTAGGGCTGATGGTGAAGTGAGGTTTGTGGCCTTCTGGTCACAGGTCAATACAAAGTGAATGCACAGATTAAATTCTTCTCAGACTTCTGGCATGAGTAAGGGTTTTCACCAGTGTGGATTCTCATGTACATCCGAAGCCTAACTTCAAGTATGAAACTCTCCTCACAATGATGACACGAGAAAAGCTTTTCTCCAATGTGGATTATTATGTGCACATTAAGACTTCCTTTAAATGGGAAACTCTTCCCATTAAGATTTCCTTTTTACTGGTGAAACTCATTCCTCACTGAGGGCACAGGCAAGATTTGTTGGCTTCTATTGCTTTTTGTGAGCAGCTCAAATCATTTTCTCCGGTCTGTGAAATAATGGGATTTCTGATAATGGCGTTTTGCATCCTCTTCATTCCATTCTTGAAGTTCCATAAGAGCTGAAAATAAATATCAATTTGTAAATGTCATTAAAAGTGGGAAAAATATGAAAATAAATTAAATTAGCTATTAGGCATATCTATTTATATATACTACTGTTATGATCATAAAATTAAAATCTTAATTGCAATTCAAGGCTACGAGCATTTTTTATTTTTTTTTAAATTGTAATAATTTGTTTAAACTTACATCCCTTATAATCTGGCAAACTGGATGAGGTACATTGTAATAAGACTAATAAATAGGCCAATGGCATTATTGAGTATGTATTCAAGGGGCAGAATGTTAAATTGTTATTAACACCACATTTTTCTTGAAAATGTTTTCAAAACCATATGAAGATTTCTATAACCTTGTTAGATATGTTCTTTTCATGAAATGCTCTTACTTGTCATTGACCCAGGTATGTTTGGTAAACTAACTAAATCTAACTTAAAATTAAACTATTTTCTCTCTAATCAGTCATGGAAAGTTCCCTGAAACTGTGTTGTTAATATTTATAATCATCATCAATCATTAATGAAGAATTGAGAATCTACCAACCTCTTTGTTCCTTCGTATCTTCATTTTTCATTCTGCATGCTTCTGGATAGCTGACATTTTCACTCTCCTCTAATAAACGTAATTTCAAAAGTACGTCACACATTTCTGCTCATTTTGATCTTTGTCTTTATGTTCAGGATAAGAATACTGCTGACATTCATTCGTCTGAATCCCAACTTGCATACTTATACACTAAAAGTATGTTTTGTGCTGCTTAAAATGTTGTACATACTTTAAAATATAGTATAAAGATGAGTTTCATTCAAATTTAAACACTGGATATTCTAACTTCACATAAAGACACAAAATGTCAATGTTTGTTTGTACTCTGTGGATTTAATGTACAGAAATCTTGAGTCAGTTATGCATTTCATTTTCTTAAAAGTAATGTTTAGAATCTCTTGGTGTGCCACATTGTTTTAATGATGTCAAAAACAGTTGGTAATACATCAATTTATGGAGGCATGGTTTGACAGCATTTGTCTTAACACCAATATTAACACTTCTGATAACACCCAGTTCTTTAGGATCAAAACAATTATTTTTTATTATAGTAACATGGCAAACAGATAATCTGTCATTGTTGTCTTTATTTTGCTGCCCATGACAATGAATACCAAACCGTGCTCTGACCTAAATCAAAGCACCTTTTACATGGTATCTGCAGGATTTTTACAAATTCACAACTGCATGTTTGCTGCTAAAAATATTACTCAATTTTCACTTTGATCTAAACCAAAACAGCAGAAGCGCATATTGAAAATGTAAATTCATTCTCTGCCAGCAGGTGGCCCTTTAGGTATGGCAGAAATACAGCTGTTTTCCCAGTGATTGCAGTACACAAAACAGCACAGCACCTGACTTTGAAATGTGCAGCGCTCATATTTATTCAATAAAATCATAGCTTTTGCAATTCTTGTCTTTCCATTCCCAAATTTAAGATCTCTTGAAATCATAATTAAGACTTTTCTTACACAATTTAAGACTTTTTAAAACCCACAGATATGAATATGCAGAAATATAAATGCCCAGTCCAGAGGTATCAACATTCACAAACTAGAACGTTTACATCTTATTTAAGCATGTGAACCACACAGAGACATGTGGAGCACTTTTTTTTATGATGGATGGATGCACTTTATTGGAATTCAAAATCTCAACAGCCATTATAAAGCTTGGATAAGAAAGGACATTTTTTTTTTTTTTTAATATAACTCTGATTGTATTCATCTGAAAGAAGGACATAGACACCTATGATGGTTTGACGGTGAGTAAATCATGGGGTAATTTTCATTTTGGGTGTAATATCCCTTTAATTTCATGTGGTTTTAGGGATGGTTTAACCACTTTCAACAAAAGTTTACATTTAATGACTAAAATGTCAAGTAAATATCAAGTAATGTAATTATAAAAAGTAATTATATCAAGTAAATATAACATATTCATAACACGCTGTGTATACATCTTGATCATTATTTACAAATACAAATAGGGCACCTTTGTTTACAAACCCGATTCCAAAAAAGTTGAGGCACTGTACAAATTGTGAGTAAAAAAGGAATGGAATAATTTACAAATCTCATAAACTTATATTTTATTCACAATAGAATATAGATAACATTTCAGATGCTGAAAGTGAGACATTTTAAAATGTCATGCCAAAAATTGGCTCACTTTGGATTTCATGAGAGCTACACATTCCAAAATTGTTTGGACAGGTAGTAAGAAGAGGCCGGAAAAGTTAAATGTACATATAAGGAACAGCTGGATGACCAATTTGCAACTTATTAGGTCAATTGGGTATAACATGATTGAGTATAAAAAGAGCCTCTCAGTGTGGCAGTGTCTCTCAGAAGTCAAGATGGGCAGAGGATCACCAATTCCCCCAATGCTGCGGCGAAAAATAGTGGAGCAATATTGCAAAGAGTTTGAAGTTATAATCATCTACAGTGCATAATATCATCCAAAGATTCAGAGAATCTGGAAAAATCTCTGCGTAAGGTTCAAGGCCAGAAAACCATACTGGATGCCTGTGATCTTAGGGCCCTATGAAGCCATATGTAAACATGATCCAGAAGTGCAGGCGTTTTCTCTGATCCAAGGCTCATTTAAAATGGACTGTGTCAAAGTGGAAAACTGTTCTGTGGTCATACGAATCAAAATTTGAAGTTCTTTTTGGAAAACTGGGACGCCATGTCATCCGGACTAAAGAGGACAAGGACAACAAGGACAAGTTGTTATCAGCGCTCAGTTCAGAAGCCTCTGATGGTATGGGGTTTCATGAGTGCGTGTGGCATGGGCAGCTTACACATATGGAAAGGCACCATCAATGCTGAAAGGTATATCCGAGTTGTAGAACAACATATGCTCCCATCCAGACATCGTCTCTTTCAGGGAAGACCTTGCATTTTCCAACATGACAATGCCAGACCACATACTGCATCAATTACAACATCATGGCTGCATAGAAGAAGGATCCGGGTACTGAAATGGCCAGCCTGCATTCCTGATCTTTCTCCCATAGAAAACATTTGGCGCATCATAAAGAGGAAGATGGGACAAAGAAGACCTAAGACAGTTGAGCAACTAGAAGCCTGTATTAGTCAAGAATGGGACAACATTCCTATTCCTAAACTTGAGCAACTTGTCTCCTCAGTCCCCAGACGTTTGCAGACTGTTATAAAAAGAAGAGGGGATGCCACACAGTGGTAAACATGGCCTTGTCCCAACTTTTTTGAGATGTGTTGATGCCATGAAATTTCAAATCAACTTATTTTCCCCTTAAAATTATACATTTTCTCAGTTTAAACATTTGATATGTCATCTATGCTGTATTCTGAATAAAATATTGACATTTAAAACTTCCACATCATTGCATTCTGTTTTTATTCACAATTTGTACAGTGTGCCAACTTTTTTGGAATCGGGTTTGTAGTTTTTTTTTTACTTTCACATCAATGCCATGATTTGTTTTTTTGTTTTTTTTTTGTACAGTGTGCCAACTTTTTTGGAATCGGTACATTTCATCCTGAATGGATTAAAATCTTTCCACAATAGTACAGACTTTCTCCAGTAAGATTTCTTTGGTGATGTCCCAAGTCACTGGTACTTGAGGCCTTTTTACTCTCCAAGCAGACATGAGCACTCAAATCAATGTTTTACCTTGTAAAAATCTCTTTAAAACATTTTCCCTAAAGAACAGGTTTCTTATTTGCATGGATTTTCAAGTGTGATTTAAGGGTTGCTGCTAAATAAAAAATGTGTACCATCCTGATCAGCGCTGAATTACCTTACAAAAGCGTGATACGTGTTGTTTGAGACTTCTCGCCCAAGTGAAAGTATTCCCACAATGCTGGCACACAAAAGGCCTCTCCCCAGTGTGAAGTCTGGTGTGCAGATTAAGGTTTACTTTCCGTCTGAATCTTTTCCCACAGTGAACGCACACGAAAGGCCTCTCTCCGGTGTGAACTCGCATGTGCATATGAAGTATTGCTTTTAGTATGAAACTCTTCCCACACAGATGACAACTGTAGGGCTTTTCTCCAGTGTGAGTTCTCATGTGCAAATTATAGCCTCCTTTAACAGTGAAACTCTTTCCGCACTGGAGGCACGTGTACGGCTTTTCTCCAGTGTGAATTCTCGTGTGCTCATTAAGTGCTCCTTTACGTCTAAACCTCTTCCCACACTGCGAGCATCTGAAAGGTTTCTCTCCAGTGTGGATCGTCACGTGAATCTTAAGGCTTCCTTTCTCTGTGAATTTTCTTCCACACAGAGAGCAGGTGAAAGGCTTCTCCTCGGCGTGAGTTTTAATGTGCCTCTTAAGACATCGGTCATATGGGTAACTCTTTCCGCACTGAAGGCATCTGAAAGGCTTTTCTCCATTATGAACTCTTACATGCACATTAAAGGTTTCTTTACGTGTAAAACTCTTCCCACACTGAGAACACGTGAATGGTTTTTCTCCATTGTGACTTCTCATGTGTTTCTTAAGGCTTCTTTTGTCTGTGAAACAACTTTCACACTGAGAGCAGGTGAAAGGCTGTTCTCCAGTGTGGACTTTCATGTGTCTGTTGAGATATTCTTCACATGGGAAACTCTTCCCACAGTGGTTGCATCTGAAAAGTTCTTCTCCAATATGAATTCTCAAGTGTGCATTATAGGTTTCTTTATCTGTGAAACTCCTGCCACATTGAGAGCATGTGAATGATTTCCTTTCAGTATTTACTTTTGTGTCATCCTTAACAAAACTCTTTCCTTTCTCAACACACGGTGAAGATCGATCTCCATTGTGAATCTTTATGTGCGAGTCAAGGTTTCTCTTATGTAGAAAACTCTTCCCACAATGAGAACACATGAAAGATTTGTCTCCTGCGTGAACTCTCATGTGACGTTTCAAGCCTTCTTTCATTGTGAAACTTTTTCCACACTGAGCACAGGTGAAAGGGTTCTGGGCTTCGTGAATTTTCATGTGCCTATTAAGGTATGTTTTACACTGGTAACTCCTTCCACAATGAGGGCAGGTGAAAGGCTTTTCTCCAGTGTGAATTTGTATGTGTGAATTAAGCCTTCCTTTAAACGGGAAACTCTTCCCACACTGAAGGCAGGTGAAAGGCTTCTCTCCAGTGTGAATTCTTATGTGTACATTAAGATTTCCTTTAGTGGCAAAACTCTTCCCACACTGACAGCAGGTGAAAGGCTTCTCTCCAGTGTGAATTTTGAGGTGCACATTAAGGTTTCCTTTAGTGGTGAAATGCTTTCCACACTGAAGGCAGGTGAAAGATTTTTTTGCTTCTGTTTTTGTTTCTGAGAAATTCCTTTCCATTTTTAAGATGTTCAAACCATTTACTCCAGTTGTGAAGTGATTAGATTTCTGATATAGATGTTTCTCCTCCACTTCATTCAGTTCTTGACTTTCTTCTTTGATTCTCATCAAATCTAGAATAGAATATCAAATTGTAAAAAACTGTTTAAAAAAACAAGCATAATATAAGAGATTCAGTATCTATTTTTCCACTTTCATTCTTTTTTTTTCTTTACTAAGATTCATATAAAAGGTCTAGTTAATGCAACCAAGTCTTGATGATTCTAACATTTGTTGTGGGGCAATATTTTTTTTTCTATTAACTTCCTAAATAAATACATTTAAAAAAGCATTATCTATCTAGATCAAAATCTATCTATCTGCATCTGTTTAAGATGCTTTGGGGAGTGCTTGTTTTTGTCGGTTTGGTGGAGAATTTCAATAGCGCAGTGTAACTGCACGGCCATTGCTTTGTGCAGTGAATAAAAAAACGAAGCTGCACGAGCCTATGGTGGTAAAGCCCGCCAAAATGGGTGGGGTCATCTGGCTATATAAGTGGCACATCGCCATAGGATCCTCAGGTTCCTTCGACTGAAGTGATGACTGAGTCGTGCAGCTACATAGCACAGCAAAGTATGCAGTACTCGTTCTGTATCTCAGGGAACCGAGGTTACATTAGTAACCGAGCACGTTCCCTATCAATACTTCACTCGTACTGCGGCTGTTTAAGACGCTTTGGGGAACCAGTACAATCCCGCCGTGCTATGCTAGAGGAACGACTAATACTTGAACTTGCATTAAGCATCCAAGGGGGCCCAGAGGGACCAAGTATGTTGCAGGGAAGCCCCTCAAAAGGCAGTAGGGCTAAACTCAGAGAGGTCGGCCCAGCCTTGTATAATCATCCCGAAATAGTTCAGTACAGCCTCGGAACTCACTGAGGGACAAGAGCGTAAAATGAAGGAGGCAAACGCCAAGCACCGGTTGTCATACGACAGAGTGCCCTGCTATGCAGAAAGGGAAGGAGGCAAACGCCAAGCACTGTTTTTTGATTTATGGGTAAATCAAAGGTATGTGTTAAGATGTACATTTTAAGTAAATCTTTTTTATTTTCTCATTGTTTCTCAGTTGTTGGTTTTAAGGTTCTTATTTTAAATATATTTTGGAGAGTTATAATATGGTTCACTATTTTACTTAAAACGACTGCATATAATCATTTTGTCAAAAAATACAGAAACAAATACATTTTAAGAATCAGTATAAAACAGTGATTGTTTTTTACCAAAACAATATGCTAAAAGAAGAATGTATGTTTCCAGAATTTTCTATTTCAATTTTTTCTTTACTTAAAATATATATATTAAAAAACGAATTAATAAATCACAGAATATCTGAAACACCAGTCTATAAACATAAATGTGATTTGACAAGCATCATGCTTCCACATTTCAACTGACAAGGGTCAAGTTTTCGTCCAGTTACATATATAATTGATTATAGTTACACATAAACTTCCATGGGCGAAATTATGAGAACTAGCCAACAGATTTTCAATAAATCACCGTTTTACTTAATTTACTGGCTTGTAATGTAGAGAAGCTTTCTAATAAAACTCCAAAACAACACTGCAGTCCTCAGGATCAACATTTATTAGACAAATCAGAGTCACATTTAGACATATGAACACTGTAAAACAACATCACGGTACTCCTGCCCCTTCAAGGAAAATAATGAAACTTTACTAACATACATAACATCATTTGGTCCTGAGTGAATGAAATGATCAAAGACAAAGATTAAATGCATGTGCTGAGTGATTAGATAAGTACTCTTTAGTTCATATAACTTTTCTGTATAAACATTTAAATAATTAAAAAAAAAAATTTGCTTAAGAGCCGAACCCAAAGTAAGATTTGAATCACACTTTTCACAGTTAAATGACCTCACAGCAAAGTGATTGATGTTTTTTGAAACTTTGCCGATGCGAAAGCCTTCCCACACAAATTACATAAAAATGCTTTTCTCCAGTGTGACTTCTCGTGAGCAATTTAACCTTTTCTTTACATATGAAACTGTTTCCTTGGCTTCCCTCCACTGTCAATTCTTATGTGTGCCATAAAGGTTAATCGCTAAAATTAAAACTCCACACTGGATACAGGTAAAAGGCTTCTGTCCAGCGTGAGTTCTCATGTGATACTTAAAGTTTGACACTGATAACTCCTCCCACACTGCAGGGATGAAAGGTTTTCTCCAGTGTGAATTCTTATGTGCACATTAAGTCTTCCTTTAAATGGGAAACTCTTCCCACACTGAAGGCAAGTGAAAGGATTTTCTCCAGTGTGAATTTTTATATGTGGATTAAGATTTCCTTCACTGGCAAAACTCCTTGCACACTGCAGGCAAGTGATAGAGATTTGTGAGTAACTCAAATCATTTTCTCCAGCTGTGAAATGATACTGATGTTTCTCCTCCACCGATGATTTTTGACGTTTCTCCTCGAGTTCCATCAGATCTAGAATGAAAATAAACTTTCAAAATCATTTTAAAAGAGACAAATATGAAATGAAAGGAAATAAAAGTGACCAGTATATATTGTACACAATCTTTTATGTGTTTTATATATATATATATATATATATATATATATATATATATATATATATATATATATATATATATATATATATTATATTAAAAAAAATCTTGTTCATGTTAAAGGATTTTTCTTAACACATTGGAAGATTTTTTTTTTTGTTTTTTTCATAAATTTTTTTCCAAACCAGTAAAAGCTTTGTTCGTCTTCTGAACACAATTTAAGATATTTTGGATGAAAACAGGGAGGCTTGAGACTGTCCCATAGACTGCCAAATATATAACAGTGTCAAGGTCCATAAAGTCATTGTCAGAATAGTCCATCTGCCATCTGCCACTGTAACGTTATGAAGCGATGAGAATACTTTTTGTACATAAAGAAAACAAAAATAATGAATTATTCAACAATTCCTCTCCTCTGTGTTTCTCCAAATCAGCGTAGCTCCATTTCGGCAATTTTGAGCTGTACGCAGATGGCGCAGCGCGGCTGACACAGAAGAGCGTACTCCATCAGCGTACAGCTCAGAATTGCCAAAATGGACCTTGACACTGTTATTTATTTGGCAGTCAATGGGACAGTCTCAGGCCTCCCGGTTTTCATCCAAGATATCTTAAATGGTGTTCAGAAGACGAACAAAGCTTTTACGGGTTTGGAGCGACGTGGGTAAGTGAATAATGACAAAATTTTCATTTTTGGGTGGAGTAACCTTTTAATGCCATCAAAGCTGGGTAAATATCAGATTAAAAAACACTTAACCCTTGTTTGAAGGAACAATGCTGTAACACTTTTTTGTACTTTATTAAAAAACATTGAAAACATCTAACAATGCATTCATAATTTCTGAGTTAAAACTTTTTTTTTTTAAATAAATAAATAAAAATAAATTATGATTTTTTTTTTTTTGGGGGGGGGGGGCATAAAGTAATATATATAACTGATGATATAACTGTCTTTAACATTAAAAAACCCTAAGAAAAAAATTAAAACCTTAAGCTGTTTGGCATAATGTTTTGTTATTATATCTTATATCTATATCTTGCTATCATACAACTGATTCATTGCTTGATTATTAATAAACTTTGTGTTGAATGATTGCACTCTTGCTTGTGTGATATTGATTTATCAACCATGGCATTATTATATGAAAATCATGTGATTAACAGACATTACTCTATTGATTGCACTCTATTGTAAAACTTTTTTTGTGAAGAAAAAAAAAATCAAAATTTTCTTGTAATCTTATACTTTAAAGAATATTTCGTACAAGTATTTTATGTTTCTCCTCACCACTGTCAGTGTCATGTCAATGCGGGCTGCAAAACAATATTCTCTCTAAAGCTGCTTTGAAAGGTTTTTATACTAATTATCAAGATTATACATTTAAAAGCACTCTATTTGTATTTTGTTCTTTCAATTTATTTTTAATTTCTTTTGGCATTATACAATGAAGGGGACCGCCCTGGGTAAACATTTCCAGATTAATTGTGATCTTCATTTGATAAATCTCAAGTTTGTCCACCCCATCCTAACTGCATAAGTTTTACATTACTTTTATAGTTGTTTCTATAACAGTGACACTGGGTGCTTCTCATTCATACAGCTGCATCCTAGTAAGGCTGCATACCTCATTGGCCAGGTCATCAAGCGGTCGAAGGATCCTTGGAATACAGCCTTAGTTTCGAATCCCTCATTCGCCATATTTAGGAGAATCCATCAAGTGTATCCTTTGCTTCTTCCAGTCACCCACAATGTCTTTGCATGTGTCCCAACTCACGAAAAAGAATTGGTGGAAAATGCACTGAAACTGAGCTGGTTCATTTTCATTATGGAAGAAATGCAAGAAGAAAAAAAATGCTTTTGGAGACAAACACATTAGACCTCTTTTTTGTAAATTAATCACATAACATAAATGACATATGATGTAAACCACTGGGAGACCATTAACAGTTGTCATTTGTGTGTGTGTGTGTGTGTGTGTGTGTGTGTGTGTGTGTGTATGTATATATATATATATATATATATATATATATATATATATATATATATATCAATATATATATATATATATGTATAAATTACACATACTTATGCCTACTGCTGAGTGATTACAAATGCAATTTCAAGTTAACTTCAGTTAGTATCCATAGAGTATAATCTACAAATAACCTATAATCTAAAAATCTGTCCCAAGTACAAAAGCCCTCAACATATTATCAAACGCTCCAGTCACTGCATCACTGTGAACATCTTAAAATACACGACACATTACCTCAGTATTCATCAGTGAAGAATAAAGACTGGACACCAACCTGTTTCTTTATCTTGGAACACCTTTGCATCTTCAGTTTTCATTCTGTATGGTTCTTCATATCCCGTGTCTTCACTTTCCTCTTTAATCTCCATTTTCAATACGATGTCTGACATGTTTCAGATGTTATGCTGTTACAGTCAGCTCCGAAATGTAATTCCCAGCGTCGTATTAGGCAGTACTACAGAACTCCACTTTAATCAGATTTACAACTTCGAAACGCGTGCAAAAACCCATAACTCTTGTTTTCACGAATGTGTCGCGGATATGTGACGTCATACATACGGCGGGACACAGGGTGATGAATGGACGTTCTCTTTTAAGCAAACAAGCAAACATTAGTAATTACATATTGAGGTTTGTATTGTGGTGATTTTTTGTTTTGTTTTATGTTGTCATTATAAATTAATTGACTGTTTAGTGTTTAACATTTGCATATATGCTTTGTTATTTATTTGTTATTTAATGTATTACCCCATTTAACGTTCTGTAATCCTATTTAAATAGCCTACTTTTAAATATGTTTTGCACTATGAAAGCCACATAATTATACAAGTAAAACAGCAATATAAGCAAATGCACGTAACGTGAAAGGGAGCCTTTAGCCTAGTAAAAATGCAGCTTAACTGCTTTCTCACTCTTAGCTATCTCATATGAAATATTAATTTTATTTCGAATTTTGAAAGTGGTTTATAAATAGTTACATTTATGGCTTATAATATAGCTTAGCTAATGGAAATTTTTAAGAAGGTTCAATTTCCCATAGCTATTCAGAAAATAAATAAATAAATAAATTGACAGTATACCAGACTCAATCAATACCTGACTTCCAAGAGAAGCAGAAATTGACATCATGTTCAAACTGTAGTCAACTAAACAAAATAAAGCTTTTCAGTCATGACGACATTTTGTAGAACAACCTAAAGATTCATTTACCATAAGTTCACTCTTGAATTTCCTGTGGTTGCTCAAGTGAAAAAAGCACCTCTCTGATAGCCTAATTATTACATACTGTTAACCATAACATTTTGAGTATAGAAATAAATGCTGGAACAAATGAAATCATAGTATTACATATATGTAGCCTAAATAAACCCACAGCAAGTCTAAATAAGTGAATCATGGAATCATTTATTCAACCAACTCATTCAAACCAGTTCATTCATTTTACATATATAGAATCATTTTCTCCAGGTGTGAAGTGAGGTTTCCAGTACTGATGCTTCTCCTCCATTTCATTCAGTTCTGGACATTCAAGTCAAGTCAAGTCAAGTTTATTTATATAGCCCTTTAAAACAACATAAATGCTGACCAAAATGGTGCAGAATAAACAAAACATCCATTGTACAATACAATTTAAAGACTAATAATAAAATATGAAATGAAAGCAAAAACAAAAAAATAATAGAATGAAGACCGGAAACATCATGCAATTTAAAACAATGTTTAAGACTAAAAAATAATAATATTAATTTAATAATTAATATCAAATTACACATATGCCTGAGAAAAAAAAAAGTGTAGGGGAAAGTCTAATAGACAAAGGTAGGGAAGGAACTCACATTACTTTGTGAGTTTCTTCAGATCTAAATGAGGGACATAAATTAAAAAAATCCACGATATCATACAACAGTCCTGTTCATGGGAGAAAAATAAAAAGAAAGAAAGAACGAGCCTTGTTTAAAAAAAAAAAAAAAATTCTTGAAATGAAAACCATATTTGGCCATGTAACTGACCCTGTTATTATTACAGTTTCATTCTTTTTTAAAGACTTGACAGAAATCATCAGATTAATCATGGTTATTATATTGATAGCCCTGTTTTCTAAGAAATAAATAAACCTAAAAAATAAATACTTGTTTTCATATCTCCTTGCCTGCAATATCAGACTTTTAAAATAGTTTGTGATAGTGTATTATCTTTCTAGGGAGATTCTCCTCATTACTGTCATCGGGTTGAAAGGTAATATTCTCTCTAAGGTTTTTTTTGGAACAGTATTTATTTGTGAAAAAACTATAGAGATGAACATAAATTTAAAATGTATTTGATCAGGTTTTTCCACCAAACAGGACACAATAATATATTCAATAATATATTTTAAATCAGCAATAAAATCCAAGATTAATGGTATTATAAATTATTCTTATCCTCAAATAACACTAGGTAAACAATCCCTACATTTTAGGTTAGTCCAATGTAAGGAAAAGTTTGACAACACAACACTTTATGCTTGATATCTGGAGAGGAGACAAGAGGCCCTTGTTTAATGGATGTCAGTGGAGAGATTTAGGTACATTGAATAATCTTTTGTGAGAAAAAAGCCTATCACTTAATGAATTGAGAGCCTGTCTGGTAATTTTCAGTCTGTTTGCCGTTAAAGGGGTCATATGATGCAATGTCAAGTTTTCCTTTCTCTTTGGAGTGTTACAAGCTGTTCGTGCATAGATAAGATCCATAAAGTTGCAAAGAATAAAGTCTCAAACCCAAAGACATATTCTTTATAAAAGTTAAGACTTGTCCACGCCCTTCTAAAAAAACACAGTGTTTAAACACGCCCCCACATCTACATCATTGTGTGGGAAGATTTGCATAACGCTGTCCAAATGTTCACTCAAAGAAAGAAGGTGTGACTTTAATTCTCGCTGTAGTGTTGTTGCTGCCACCGGCATGTTGTGGAGACACTTTGTGTTTCATTGTGAAAGCGAAGCTACTTTGTTTGGTCTTCCAAAAGAGGACACAACTAGAAATCAGTGGTTAAGTTGTATTTACAACTTCAACCCAAATATTCAGATGTGTGTAGCCAGGGGAGTA
The DNA here is from genome assembly GCF_018340385.1 of Cyprinus carpio. NCBI lineage: Eukaryota > Metazoa > Chordata > Actinopteri > Cypriniformes > Cyprinidae > Cyprinus > Cyprinus carpio. Next base: position 4,044,043 of record NC_056614.1, read on the forward strand.
AATTTTTTAAACAGTTATGGGGGACAATAAACAAAATAGATGTGTGTAGCCAGGGGAGTACATTTTTTAAACATAATTTATTAATTTTTTTTTTTTTTTTTTTAATTTATTAATTTTTTTTTTTTTTTTTTTAATGTATTGGTTTTTATTATTTTAACTTTAATGGTTTTGTTATTTTTATTATATTTTATTTTTTTTATTGTTTTTATTATATATCTCTAGAGCAATTTTTGAAGGGGACACAAATAATCCAGCTAAAATTGTACTTGTAAGGTTATGTATACACAGAGCAGAGGAAATCCTTACTACTATTAGTGTAGCAGGGAGACCGTGCCAAATTAGACAAGTCAAGCTGTTGTGGTCGTGCCGTTACAGCGCTTGTGTCCATTGTAGGCATTATATCCATCAGTGTTGCCAAGTCCACGATTTTCCTGTGGAATTGGGCTATTTTATCACTGTTGCCACGGGTTGTTTTGCATGTCTGCGGGTTGAAGAGACCCCAGTGACGTGTATTTTAGCCCCTGGAACGCGATTTTTACCAGGGAACCCCCCTCGAAACGTGGTTAGTTTGGGATAGTTTTGGGGTAGTTTTGAGTAGCAATTGGGCGTGTTTTGTTGTGAAAACCTGGCAACCCTTTCCGTCAAGCAGGGGAAGTTATTATTGCAAACATAGCGGACTCATCAAAAAATACATCATGTATTAAAGAGAAAATAATAATTTCATCCAATGTTTAAGTGAATAAAATAGCCTTGACAGCCTTACTTACTAGAGTTCCCCAACCACTGACTTTGTTCTCTCGACTTGTGCGTGTGTAGGTGATGTAAAAGAGGAAAGCGGACATTTGGACCAAAGCACTGTGAGGTAAGGGAGGGGGAGATTGAAAATGTTTCTAAACTTAAAATGCATTTTTTCCCCGTTCGTGTTGTTTTGTTACTTACACAATTATTTAAAGTAAATATAAAAAATAAAACATTGTTATTTACAATACACAGCATGGTTTTTAACCATAATTTTTAACCATAATCTGAGGGTTATCTTCCCCCCGGGATTTCCGCCTATGTGTGTAACGCATTTTACGAAGGACTGTTTCCTGAGCCTGGGAGGGTAGCCTACTATGCTTCCATGGCACAAAGGTTGTTTCTATAAAGCTCCAACTTTGCAAAGACAGTCTGGTGCCTCTGACTCACAGCAAGTAAGTATGTTTTCATATTTAAAGAATTTGCCATTGATGATTCAAACGCGAGTTTTGAGCAGTGTAGAGTAGCGCTTGTTGTTTTTCTTTTCTCTGATCACAAATGCAGGCGTGGTTTTATGTTTACACAGTGCGATATGCTATGCAGTGCGTAAAAAGACAGTATAAGTCATTATAATTTTTAATTATGTGCCCACTGGATGCAACAAATGCCTCGTTGGTTTTGTCTATGGTTTTGTCTCATTGCGCCGGGACACAACATCACAGTATGGTAAGGGGAAAAACATTTCCGTCACATGCTTGAGGTATTCGGCCAATCACAACCCACTGGATAGCTGGCCAATCAGAGCACACCTCGCTTTTCAGACCGATAAGCTTTGTAAAAATCTACGCATTTCAGAAGGCGGGGAATAGAGGATAAACAATAATGTACAGTATGTGGAAAATAATGTGTTTTGTTTTGTTTTTTTTTTACCTTAAACTGCATAAACACATTGCATTACACCAAATACACAAAATAGTGTTCTTTTTAGCAACATCATATGACCCCATTTAAATAATTCTTTAGGAGAGAGCTGTATTTAGGGTTTACAATACAACATAGCTGTTTAAAGTCAATTCAAGGACAAATGCGACAGGTAGTTTTCAGTTTACTATTCATTTATTCCTATTGTATCTGGAAGCAGTGACTGACTGACTGCTGTGCAATTCAGAAAAGATCTTTCCAAGAACTGTTGTAAGACTATAGCTGTGTTCTGACTGACAGTGTCCCTAACCTTCACACGTGAAAGCATGTCAACCTGGATCTGTGCATGAAAATGTCAGTTTATCAGCTCCTGAAGAGAGGACAATTTTAGTCATGTGTACAAACATAAACACAACCTTTAAAGAGCGCCTGACTCAGGAGCTAAGACAAACAGCCGTGCTTGAGAGCACAGATGCCTGAGGTGCAAGTGTGTCTTTAAAACACCAAGACACGCTCTGAGAATTAATGAATCTTAACAAACATTGACAAATCCCTAACGGGCGGTGATTTTTAACCTTCCACGAAACAACCTTGAATTGAGTACTGTAACCTAACATTTCTTCCTCCACTGTGGTTTGTTTGTAGTCTCCTCAAAAGATGCCTTATTAGTGGTATTTGCTAAGAGAAGCATAACCATTTCTACCATTTTGAACTACATCTTGGCTTACATTTACTGTACATTTACATTTACTTTGTTTTTTTTGCTTCCAATTCATACATTGTAATTCATTCATGTAATTTATTTCTCAATTTAAAAAAATTATATATACCATATATTTAATATTTATTATTCATGGCAAATAAATAAATAAATAGGCATAATTATTTATTGTAATTTCTTTAAAAATTCAAAGTTTTTAAATGTGTAAGAAAGGTGTAAGTAAAATATGTTATTTCTTTTTATAATTAAGCCTTATAACATTTTAAAATTGTTATAACCCTGTAAAGCCTGCATATGTAATAATAGTCAGAATAGTCACTGACAAATAAACATTTCTCACAAGTTCAAAGATCATATGACACTCAGATTTTAACATACATCTTTTTTTTCTCCCTAAAAACCTAGGTTACTTCAGTTACTTTCATCTTGTAATATTTCAATATATAAGTTATCTATTTACTTTATGAAAATCAGTAAGATTTCACAGCAAAAAGACACATGTATTTTAGTGCTAGGCAATGATTAATCGCATCCAAAATAAAAGTTTGTGTGTACATAATATATGTGTGTGTGTGTGTATTTTACACAGACATGCATGTATATATTTATTAAGAAAAAATATGATTATGTTTACATAATAAATTTATTTATATATATAATATAAATTATATGAATATAAATATATACATGTAAATATTTTCAGAATATATACTGCATGTGTGTGTCTTTATATATACATAATAAATATACACATATATTATATAAACAAAAACTTTTATTTTGGATGCGATTAATCATGATCAATCATTGCCCAGCACTTTTGCCTTTTACTTGCTAAAACTGATAAACTATCAATCAGACAGTTAATCAGAAGGCATGTGGTAGATTATGTACAAAAGGTTTTTGATCATGTTGATAATTTAGAAATTTTTGTTTGATATCAGTGTACAGTAGGCTTTATAGGGTTAAGTCACATTTAAAATGTAAATGTGTAATGGCATTAGATAACATATCAACATGTGAATCTTTTACTTGCTAAAAAAAGTATAAATTATCAATCAGACGATGTAAGGCATGTAGCAGATTGTGTACAACAGGTTTTCAGCAAAGTTTTGATCATGTTGAACATTTAGAAGCCTAGGAAATGTATAGTATCAAATATGATACTGTACAAAAAGCAAATATGTACCTACGTATTTCTTTATTGTGGACCTTCCTATTTGTCACTGAACTGGTGACATTTGCGTGGCAAGCACAACTCGCATATTTGTTTTGCTATATTTCTGAGTTCACAGAGGGTTTTTTTAGATATAACACTCAGCACAAGCCTGCCATGACTGCATCTGCATGCGTATTAGATTATTTATTTGAAACACAGAAGATATTTTGAAGAATGTTGCCAGTAGTATTTTTGGAATTCAATGGCTACCATCAACTGTCTGGTTACCAAGATTTTTCAAGATTTACATCGAGGGCTTGGAAGAAGGCTTTCCAGAGACGGGATGTGAATTGAGGACCTCTATCGGAGACTATATCTTCCGGTAGTCCGTAGAGACGGAAGACCCAGTTACAGAGTTCGGCAGTTTGCAGAGCAGTAGGCAGTTTGGGTAGAGGAATAAGGCGACAGGCTTTGGAGAATCGATCAATCACAGTAAGAACAACAGTGTTACCTTGAGAGACAGGTAGATCAGTGATAAAGTCTATTGCCAGGTGGGACCAAGGTCGTTGTGGGATGGGGGGAGTGGTTGGAGTAATCCGGCTGGCAATTGGCGGGGAGTCTTGTGCGCATTACAGGTTTGGCATTGTTGGATGAAGGCTATGGTGTCTTTGGGTAATGATTCCCACCAGAACCGGTTCTGAAGCAGATGAATGGTAGCCGTGATACCTGGATGACCGGAGGCGGGCAAACAGTGCGTGTGGTTGAGTATTTGATCGCGTAGAGTGGGTGGTACGTAAACCTTATCAGGAGGACAAGTTGTTGGAGGTGCATGTTGAGAGTTGTGTTGTTGGATAAGTGTCATGATGTCCCATTGTACGGGTGCAATGATTACCTTGAGAGGGAGTATAGATTCAGGTTCGGAGGAGATCTGTTCATCTTCGTGAATACGGGATAGCGCATCTGCCTTTGTGTTCTTGGAGCCCGGACGGTAGGTAACTGAGAAGTCGAATCGGGAGAAAAACAATGACCATCTTGCCTGCCGTGGATTGAGGCGCTTGGCTGAGCGCAAATACTCAAGGTTCTTATGATCTGTTAGTACAGTGAAAGGAAAGTTGGCCCCCTCCAGCCAGTGTCTCCACTCCTCGAAGGCCGCCTTCATAGCGAGGAGTTCACGGTCTCCTACGTCGTAGTTACGTTCAGCAGCATTGAGTTTGCGGGAGTAAAAGGCACATGGGTGGAGTTTAGCGGGTAGAACTCTGGCGTTGAGAGAGAATAGCCCCGATACCAGTGTTGGAGGCGTCCACTTCGACGAGAAACTGAAGAGATGGGTCAGGATGGTGGAGTATGGGTGCAGTCACAAACCGTTTCTTTAGTTCTTGGAATGCTTGGAGAGCAGCCTCTGACCAGTGTAGCCGATGGGTTCCTTTTTTGACCATTGACGTGAGGGGGACTGACCACAGAGCTGAAGTTTCTGATGAAACGGCGTTAGAAATTAGCAAACCCCAGAAAGCGTTGGAGTTCCTTTAGTGTTTTGGGTTCGGACCATTTGAGAACGGCATTGACTTTGCTCTCATCCATGGCGACCCCCTCTGGACTGATGACGTACCCCAGGAAGGTGGTGGAGGTGGTATGGAATTCACACTTATCCGCCTTGGCATAGAGTTGGTGTTCAATGAGTCGCTGCAGCACAGCTCTCACATGTTGGATATGTTCCTCCAGGGTATCTGAATAGATCAAGATATCGTCAATGTATATGATAACAGTCCTATTTAGCATGTCTCTGAAGATGTCATTGACAAAGGATTGGAAAACCGAAGGACTATTGACCAGTCCGAACGGCATCACCCCGGTATTCGTAGTGCCCATTGGTGGTTGAGAAAGCTGTTTTCCACTCGTCCCCCTCCCTAATGCGGATGAGGTTGTATGCGCAGCGCACATCCAATTTGGTGTAGTATTGTGCAGTTCGTAGCTGTTCTAATGCAGAGGGCACCAGTGGAAGTGGATAGCGAAACTTTACTGTTATCTCGTTGAGTCCACGATAATCGATGCAAGGGCGCAAACATCCATCCTTCTTACGGACAAAGAAGAAGCCAGCTGAAGCAGGAGAGGTGGACGGACGTATGAACCCCTTCTCCAACTCCTCCTCGATGTACTTGGCCATAGCTTCTGACTCGGGTAAGGATAATGGAAATACTCGGCCCCGGGGTGGTGATGAGCCTGGAATTAGATCAATGGCACAATCATGACTGCGGTGTGGTGGTAATGTGTTTGCTTGTACCCTTGAAGGCTGAAGGCGGGTGCGAGATCGTGATACTCCTTGGGCAGATTGGGAATGCTGGTAGAGTCCGAGTCTAACGTGACGACTTGCACAGTCATGGGAGAGATGGTCGGAAGGCATGATTTCTGACACTGGGTGCTCCATCTAAGAATTTGTCCCTCTCTCCACGACACCTGAGGGTCATGCAGTCGGAGCCAGGGCAAGCCCAAATAACAGGAGTGTTAGATACAGGGAGCACGTAGAATTGAATGGTTTCTTGATGTAGCAGACCGGTTAACATTTGCAGTTCTTGAGTGCGGTGAGTAATCAATCCATACCCCAAAGGGCGTCCATCTATTGTGGCTACAGACAGAGAATTTGTACATGAAATTAGAGAAATGTTATTCCTTTTGGCAAATTCTTCAGAGATAAAATTCCCAGCTGCTCCTGAGTCAAGTAGAGCAGTGGTAGCCACACGAACGTTGTTAGTCTTGATTACCAGAGGGACTGAGACACAGTTAAAAGATGCACTCACCGATTTAGGAGTGCAAGAAGAGCGACGTGACGGGCAAGTAATTCGTTGATGTCCCGGAGCGCCACAGTAGAGACAGAGTCGGTTAGACATGCGGCGGTGTGACGTTCCTCAGCCATCAGATGATAGGAGTTGATCTGCATGGGTTCTGTAGTTTCTGCGGATCGTGTTGTCGTAACGGGGAAGAGGCGTTGAGCGCTGACAGGGCGAGAGCGTTGTAGGTTATCAATGGTGATGGTTAGCGAAATGAGATCACTCAGAGTTCTCCCCTCATCACGGCAAAGCGAGTTCGGTTTGCAGCTCGTGATTAAGCCCCTTGCGAAACAATACTTTCAGCGTGTCACTCACCCATGACGTTTGAGCAGCCAGTGTACGAAAGTTCATGGCATATTCCGCTGCTGTTAATCCTCCCTGCGATAATTCAAGCAGACGCTCACCCGCTCCTTTCCCCTCTCGGGGGTGATCAAACACCTCACGGAATCGCACCAGAAAGTCAGTGAAAGTGTGGGTGAACGCTGTTCCATCCTCGCGCCATACAGCCGTTATCCATTCCAAAGCTCTTCCCGTTAATAATGAGCAAACGAAGGCGATCTTACCAGCATCAGTGGTGTAAAGGGTGGGTTGTTGCTCGACGAACAGCGAGCATTGCAGTAGGAAGCCCTTACACTTGGTAGAGTCCCCGTCAAATTTTCTCCGGGTAAGCCAGTCGTGGATTAACTTGCGCTGGCGTTCCTGGCGCGTGGGCAATGGTGGCCGCTGCCGGTGGTGGTGACGTCACGGCAGTGCTGTGGAGGTTTTAAACAGCCTTTACCAGTACCTCAGTGATTGAAGTCAAATGATTCAATTGATGCTGGTTAGCAGCGATTTGACTTGCCTGGGCGGCCATTGTAGCACACAGATGATCGTAAGCCGCTGGATTCGGTTGTGGCGAAGTCTTCTGTAATAAGTCATCACCAGACGGGGAATCCATCTTGCAAGCTTTATTGAACAACTCGTGGTCGTACAGGCAGTGATCAGTACCAGCAAACACAACAGTAGAGGTAACCAGAATCGTCGTCAAACACAGGCAATAGATCGGGGTAGCAGGCAATATTCAGAGTCAAATAAACAATCCAAGGTCAAGAGGCGGGCAGCAATGGTTCAAGAGACGGTAAACAAACAGAACTGGTAAAACAGGAAATCAAACACGGGAAATAACGCTTGGAAATGTCAGCCGGAGCAAAACAAGACTTCGCGTTAGACTGATGGAGTTGTGCAGCTTATATAGCCGTACAAATAAGCTGCACCTGTGTGATGATCAGAGTCCGAGGCACGGGGATGATGGGTATTGTAGTTGTGAATCAGTTTAAGTGAGTGTGGGTGCGTGAGAGTCAATATTCAGGAGATGGAGCCCTCTGCTGGCCAGTAGCGGGAATCATGGGGTTCGTCTCCGTGACAATAACAGACTTTATGTATACCAATTTAGTAAAACTATAATTGCAGGGTATTTTTATTATGTTCATAAATATGTAAACGTATTTGTAGTATACTTAGCATGAAATAAATGTATTTCAAATAAATTTTAGTATATTTTTTTCACTAGGGTACTCACCCTCACATTTTACCAAATCTGTATGACTTTGTTATGATTTGGGAAGATTATTTAGGGAAACTTAGCCATATGAGCTGCTTTCACAAATATATATATATATTTTCACTCCCAGTCCAATTTTATTGTCAATATATACAGAAGAGTATAAGAACATGAAACATCTTACAGGTTTTGAAATTATATAAGGGTGAGTAAATTGTAAATGTCTATTTGGGTTCTATTTAAATTCTGTCCTAATGCTAATGCCTTGCTCTTTCTCTGTAATGATGTCTTCTACTCTGAGAGGCTGTCAGGATGCATCGAGTGCTTGGAGATGACAGTCAGCATCATGCTTACGGCAAAGACAGCCTGTATTCATCATCGCAAGCCTTCATCAGACCCGATTTACATTAAGAGCTCAGCCCATAATGCAGATGTGATCATTTTATTCCACAACCTACCAGAGCTTGTCTGTCTGCACAAGCTTATCCTTACAAGATATGTTCACCCGAAATTGAAAACTGTCAACTTCATGTTTTCCAAACCCTTATAATTTTATCCGTGGAACACAAAATATGTTCACGAAAGTTTATGAGGGATGTAGTGATGTCCTTCTTTCGAGGATCTTTTCAATAAATCAGTTGACCCAGTTCACAAAACTGGTCTTAAAAGGATAGTTCATCCAAAAATGAAAATTGTATATCTGTTAATTTACTTACCCTTAGGCCATCCAAGATGTAATTGACCTTTTTTTTATCAATAGAACAGTAATTAAGATTTTTAGGGAAAACTGTTCACAATTCATACACTGTCTGTCTGTAGTTACCGGTTCTAGAGCATCAAAAAAAAAAAAACACCTTATACAGACAAAACCTAAACCATTGCTTCAAGTGATACATTGAGGTCTTATGAAGTGAAACAACCAGCTTGTTCAAGAAAATTAATTTTATTTACAAGGTGCAACATTATTCCCTTTAATCCACTCCCACAAATGCATTCCCAAACATCAGGCATCTGAATCCAAGAAAACATGATCGCGTTTGTTATTGTGTTTTGTCCAGAACAAGTCAATTATTACGTAGGAAAGAAGACCCACAAGTTAGAGCAACTTTGCATACTTTGTGCCAGTTTGTGATGATTTTGTTCTTTTGAACAGATGGGATAGAAAAAGTGCTTTATTATGTACTATTATGTGAAATAAGTTAAATTCACCACTTTGAATGGAGATATACTGTATATATCTCCATTCAAAGTTGTGAATTTAACTTATGCAGAAAATTTCATACATAGGTATACCTATGTATGAAAGAATCTATTTTTGGTGAACTACCCCTTTAAATCCAACTTATATATTTTTTTTAAATGCATGTGGGCATTTCAGAGTTTTAACTCAATGCAAGTTAATTCAGTAAAGATCACAGCATGGAACCATTTTGAGAGCTGTTTGAAGCTATTTTCTATATCACAGATATGTCATATCTAAGAATAAACCCTCCACAGATCAAAACACAAAAGATACTTTGGGCATCTCCATTTTACAACAAAGCTCAAATCAAATTGATGGCATGACAATAATGCCTTTGAAGTCTTCTAGTATTGATTACAGATGAAATGTCATTACAGGTGTTTGCCAGTGATGAGATCATTGTAAGCTCCCTGTGCCCGAACTGGACCCAAGTCCCTGCTGACATTTATCCCTGTTTAGTATGCCATGATGAACACTCAGATAATCACACTTCATCCTTAAAATCACAACATTCATTAGAAATGACATTTGCGAGCGACAATTAGCAAGGAAGGCTCCATTGTCAAAAAACAGAAAGCCGAATTATCAGCGATTTAGAGGAATCAATATTTGAGTCCATTACTGGTACCCAGCAGCTCAGTGTGAACCAGACCAAAACAATCAACTGAATTAAAATCTAATGTGCCAAGATCATTACACAAAAAAATAGCTCAACAAACATGGCTAACATCAATGCTGTCTTCATTAATTCATAATTGGGACATTTTGCATGTTATAGAGAGACAAGAGGGGCACATTATCTCACTCATTGCCGAATGGTAATTTGTTTTTCCCTCACCAGATCACCACCCATTTGCCTCCTCAGGTTTTATGGTCTTCTTGTTTACTTTCACTTGGTGTTGGTGTTTATATTCCAATCATGTTTAGGAATCCAAGACAAATGCTATTACTTTACCACTCCTGCATGCCAGGCAGTGCATTTCGGCTTGTTAAAAAATGTTTTTCTATACTCAGTGTTGTTCCATTAGACTGTCTGTACATGGGTTATGTGTGTCAAACTTACCATTGACAGATTAAAGAGAAATACTAGATTTAAAATTTAAGCTGCAGTCCGTAACTTTTTTTTTCTTTAAAAATGATCCGAAATCAATTTTTGAGCAAGTACATAACCAGCCAGTGTTCAAAAATATATCTTTACCTTATCCCAATTCACAATGGTAAGCTTATAATGTTTTCTAATTTGAGTGATACTCGTAGGTTTTCATGGGAAATTCGAGCATGCTGCTGCATCGTGTTACGGCTGTAAACATAAAGAAGTTGTCCCGGCTAATAATCATTTATAGCCTTTTCTTACAGCAGCTGGAATACTAAATTGTACCTTTTGATGGATTGTAATCCAGAAAGGATCGTATGTTTATGAAACACATGTAAGTGGCTGAAATTAGATTATATTCTAGTTTTAAATGTGCATCTGATTACAGATAGCCTATGTGGGATTACACAAGTTTTGTATTTTAAAGAGAACCAGTTCTAAGGAAGAATAATTTGCTTTTTGGGTTAAAATAATTTCTTTATATGAAATTCGAATGATATGACAATTAGTAACTGTACAGAAAATTAAATCTACAAGTAGGCTAACACTAATCCACACTATATACCTGAGTTGTGCAATGCTAATATTGTTAACATTTACAATTTGAGAACAAAGTATAACAATAATAATTTGCATGGTTTGATGTGATATGATCTAATTAACTGATCATTAGATTTAATCACCATTGGTAGTGTGAAATTTTTGTAACGCTTTTTTCCTCAGTTGGTTAGAACAAATGTGGCAGACATGTTACTTGTTCAGATGACAATTTCTGGTAAACATTCTTACTTAGGCCATACTTCTAAGACGTAGAATCTGTGACGTGATTCCGAAGTACAGTGAATATCCAGTTTATCAGCGAATGAGGATTCTGAAAGAAAACGCGCCTGATGTCTGTTTGCTAGCAACAAACGCTACTTTCATGCATCTGATTATTAAATAAACTTTGCGCTCTTATTTCAAGGTTTTGTTAATGCTGTGGTTTATTTAACAGTTTCTTTCATACATTCGGTTCAACAACATTGTTAAAACACAGTGATCATTCAATGGAACTGTGCGTATGCTTTAAACACTTACATTTCTGCTTTGTCCATGCAATAGTAAATATGCAGCTTTCGACTGCTCAGGAAACGTCGTCGGTAAAATGCTGAGTGCCACTGAAAAATTACAGAGAAGTAAAACTACTTCACTTTAGCATTACTGGCCACGAGTCCTAAGGAGAGATCACACAACAGCTGCTCAAAATTGTGTGAATGAGATGAACTGAGCGCGAGCGCAATCCTGTGACAGTCACAGGCGGTAAATAGTGGAGCGCGTGAAGGAGAGGTGGAGGCTCGAACAATGTTCAAGGTCTTCATTAATTTGTGCTTGTAGTATTTTAATGTGTATATATTTTGAAAGCATTGAATCGTTATAGAAATCGCAATTCCTTAGATTCTTAGCGTTTTAAATCGATTACTGTCCGAAATCAGTGATTCACAATTCAAAAATCATGTTTTTTAAGTTCGATGCAAATGCATCGTCAGGGTTTGTAATTGATGCATCGAGAAAACGAGTGAATCGTTACACCCCTATCATATCGTGATCTATATTGCATATATAAAGTAGGCTAGTGGTGCAAAGCTGCTTTGTTTACAGCTGTAACCAAACTGTATCGCTGCTGTTCTATAAGCACCACCTGCTGTCAGAAAGCCGATTTGCGTTCTCATTCAACCTGTCTGCTGTTTTTGTTTTGTGCAGGTATGTGTTTATGTATAAAATCTAATGTAAATCAGAAATTGTTCATGCTACATGTATGTAGCATTGGTTGCCTCTAATTTTAAATGGCTACAGATACTTTGGCCTGCCCTGTAATAGAGAAAATAAACATCTTGTCCAGGTTATCGGAATCAGCCATGAAAAATCAAGGATGTGCATCCCTAAATTTAATAATGATTGAGAATAAAAAAATAAAGACATAAATATTAATAGTTATTTTTTCAATATTTTTTCAAAGAATATATATTCTTCAGCGTAAAGCTTCGTGCACACTGGGACAATTACCGCGCACACTTATCGCCAACGTTTTTCTAGATGTTTTTCAACATGTCTAGTATGTGAATACCCAAGCAATTTTTCCTGGCGATGAGCTGAGTGAATGTTCAGATTCACTCCCTGACAGTAGATGGCGCTTAATGAAAAACAGAAATACCCCAGTACACATCGAATCCTATTTGATCTGCAATTCCTCTCCATAACATCTCCCTCTTATAGAGATTTTTGTAGTCACTGTCGCGTTTGTCATAAAGCTCTTTGTGTTCAGACACCAATGAGACCAGCAGCTCTACATTCATATTGCCTCGATGCATCTTCTTCGTCTACTTACTTCCTCTTTGTTGTTTTGTATCAGTGTGTGCTTGAGCGCCACCAGGTTGTAATTTACTGTAACTTCAGCAGCTCCAGGCATGTGAACAAAAGCACCAATCTCATTGATTGGTTAGTTTTAACGCAGCGTGTCAAACCAAAAAAAAAAAAAAAAAACATGTGGTTTGGGGCGATTTTTTTGTGTTTTACGCTTTTAAGCGTGCTTTTTTGGTTTTTTGTGTGATTATTCTTTTTGGTATGGTTTTTTTAGTGTTGGTGTGTTAAATCTGTTTTGTGGTTGATCGTGATAATCGTCCTGGTGTGCACAAGACTTCAAATATTATTTTTTACCTTTTAAAAAATATTTTATTTTCTCTGCTGCACTCCCTAACATCACTAGAATTATTTTATCCAAGTATAGTTCAAGTCATTTGGTGAAAAGCTCAATACTCTTGTTTTTATTGTAAATAAAGCTACATAGTTTCTGTGTCAATGATTGGTGGTGGAATTGGCTGCGATACAAGGGGCACCAGCTTACGATCTTGCCTAGGGCACCAAATTGGTCAGGGTCGGCCCTGACATGAAGGTAAACACATTGACTCTGTGAGCAATAACTGCGCTAATGCTAGTGACAATTAACATCTTACTCATGAAGCAACAAGAGTGCTACGAACAGTTGTGTTATTTATTTGTTGGGCCAAAACATTATTTTTTTAGTGTGTACAACTGCTTGTCTCTCATATGTTTGTGGCCTAAAACTTGCCATTTTAACAGACCAGGTGATGAATTTAATAAATGAATTTAATTTTAGCCTGTGTTACCCATGACAACCCTGAGAGTGTTCTTGGTTCAGAGAATTTTCTTATTAGATGAAGCACAGTCAACATGTCCCGATTACAGGCCAGACACAGCTGATAAAGACCAAGACCTCTCATCCTGGTCACACTGACTCTGCTCTTATAATGTGGGTAATTTACTTGCTCTCTTCTCCTCTCCTTTAGGACTTAGTTCACAATGGAGTGACACAAATTGACTTTGCCAGAACAATAAACCAGACTAAATAAAAGAGAAATTAAGTGCTTAAGTATTTGTGTACATTGCAGGACAATCATTTGAGATTTAAAATGGCTAATGGAGTTAATCTTATTTTTAGTTCCTTATTTTATTAGTGGCATCACTATTGGTCATATGTAGGTTTAGGGATTTTAACAAAATCTTATCCCAATTGATCTTTAGTGCCTTTATGGATGCGCAGACAAAGACAACTAAATTAAGTACTTCTGACTTTTAATTCAATTCCAATTCGGCATCTTCAACATAGAATAACCCCTATGTCAAAACATCATGTAGGCATCATGGGACAGTGTGTTATTATGACTGCTTTCCAGTCCTTAGCTGGTGTGCCAAAAGTAGTTTTCTGCTAAGGCAAGAGGATGGCATTGGAACATATCTGTCTCCTGGTTGTTAAAAACTCGTTAGCGATGTCCTGACAGGAATTTAATGAGGTTGGGCTGATCTGCTGTGGAGGATTTAAATTAGAAAGGCTGGTGTCTGAGAGGAACCAGATTTACAGCCAAACTCAAATGAGAATCTCCAGGAGTTAACCAGACAAAACATGATTATGGAAACAAAGAAGTGAGAACATTGCAAACTAGATTGACCCTAGTGCAATGACGCAAACTAGCCAAGATCGTTTTAAAGACAAAACTTAAAGTCATTTGAATTCTTTAAAAAAGTGCTCATAAATAACCTCTTAAAGTTAATATGATCTCATATTTAATATTAATCAGACTTGTCTTCAGTCCCCAATGGCAATTTATTTAATGAATTTATAGGGCTGTTTAAATTATTAAGTATTATGACATAACACTAGCTACATACGTTATAAAACTGTAGGCATGTGCATGACACCAATTTATGTAAACACAATTTAAACAATGATCAGTTATTAATAAGAGCAAAGTGACTTTTTACTAAATTAACACTTCAACAGCTCTACAACTCATCTCAAATGTGGACCTAATTTTTAGTAATTAATAACAACATGATTTTTGGCAGCAAATTAACTATTTAAATTTTTTAAATAAACCGCATTAAAAAAAAAAAATCCATTGCTGAGGGAACAGTGTGCATGTTTACCATGATTATCACATTAATCTGCAGGCAGTGTAGATGTTTTCATTGAATTGATCAGTGAGTTTTGAAACAGTAACTCCAAAGCCTGTAATAATGGTTGCACACAAAGAAAACTAATCTAACAACTTTATTCAACAATTTCTTCTCTTCCAGCATTCTGACCTAGAACCCAAAGACGCACACCATATATAAGACACTCTTTGTAAACCTTTCTGAAGATTTCGACAAAGAGGATGACTTGCAATTTTTTGCCCAGCCTTACTTATTTGAACCAGAATATACAGATAATGAACTAAGATATGTGTGTTCTACGTCAGAATGCTGGCTTCTGAAATCGTTGAAAAGTCAATATTTTTGTTTTCTTTGTGTAAAAAAGTATTCTCGTAGCTTCATAAAATTACGTTTGAACTAATTATGTCACATGGACTATTTTAACAATGTCCTTACTACCTTTCTGGGCCTTGAACGTGGTATTTGCATTGCTGTCCATGCGGGGTCAGAAAGCTCTCAGATTTCATCAAAAATATCTTAATCTGTGTTCTGAAGTTGAATGAAGGTCTTACGAGTTTGGAAAGATGATGACTTTGTTTCCAATTTTGTGTGCCATATGCATCAGACGTTGAGTCAAAGGTCCGCGGGAGGTATGCCTGAGACTGAGACGAGTTCAAACCAAACAACACTAATAATTACACAGCAGTGTCATATGTACTTACTTTCAATGCTTTCAAAGAATGTACTTTGAGAAGCATAGAAATTCATCACAGCCTCATTTTGACATTTCAGTCTCTCCCTGTTTGCTATTGGTTCGACAAACAGATAGTCCCGCCCCAAACTCTAAACACTAATTGCTTGAGTCGATGAATTTTATATCTTATACCCTGCAGGTTAATGGCTCTCTTTTAATTAGGACGATCTGCTGAAGATGAAGTTGGGAGCTTCTCTGTGAAGGTGACTTCTGTGTTTATATCAGTTTAATATTTTTATAATCATTCGTTCTCTCATTAGTCAATGTGACTTAGTTAGCAATATCACTTTTATTTTTTGCTGCATTTAATCTCCACCTCTTTACCTGCGTTTCCTTTTTGTGTATTTACCACAACTGCAAGCTCTCTTGAAAATCTCTCCCTCTTTCCCTATACACACTAAGGGCTAAATCACATTAAATCCTAATGGCTGGATTCAATGGGCACCCAAGAGCAGCATGTCCCATTATTTCCTCCATTCTCAAAGATATATTCAGCAATAACCAGCCGTTACTGGGAATTAGAGGACCTGCCTTCCGGCTGCCACACACATTGTCCATTGAGAGAGGCTGATTATTGGGTTTATTAGTTCACTTTATGAGTACGCGATTCAAAGATAGTCAGAAAGTTTCTTGGGATTAAAGAGTGGAAATAAGGTACTTAAATGGTAATTTGCTGCTGGAAACCTGAAGAAGGGGGAATAAATTGTGTAAATGATAATATGGGTCCCACTTAAGCTTTAATTGTATTCATCTACATTTCTTTAAAAAGCATGAAAAGGCTAAAATCTTAGTGTTCTTACAGAAGAAAATACACTTGAGTTGAAATGAATATGAAATGATTAAGGGTTGTTCTCTGTTACATCTCTTACATAGATCAGTGGGTTTTGTATATATTAATTTGCAGTTTTATATAATAATAAATGTATGGGCTAGTATTATGACTGTAACATCAGCTTAGACTGAGAAGAAATAGAAAAACAAATACATGTTAAGTTAGCTTCTGGGATTAAAGTGAAAAAAAATCTTCTGACTGAACATTTTTCAGGCCAAGCCATATTTCCTTTAACAAACACTTTATTTAAATAGTCGAGACCAATAGCGTTTTAAGGGGAGATTAAACCGCTTTAATATTGCCAGTTTGCATATTTTTAAAAGCTATTTGTAATCTTTGAAAAAAAATATACCTTTACAAATAATCAACCATCTACCACACATCTTTTCAGTGCATGTTTTTATTTATCTTATAACACCAAACAATGTTTTGTGAAACTCTTAATAATGAACAGGAAAAAAAAAAAGTAATAGCATCACCATTAAATTCCAAAAAGTGCTTTTTCAAAAAGTGCATTTTCAGTGCATGTTTTATGTTTCTTATAACACCAAACAATTTTTTGTGAAACTATTAATAATTAACAGGAAAAAATCCGTAACTGCACCACCATTAAATTCCAAAAAGTGCTTTTTCTTGTGCAAATGTCTCTAGAGTGCTTTTCACTTTTTCTGCTTTTTGGCTGTGAAACCATATTCCTGAAGCTTGGCTACACCTGACACCCCGTTTTAGTGTTTGACTAGCTACATGTGCAGGAGTGGCTCCAGGAGAGGTGGAGGGGGTGGAGGCTGTAGCAGCAGTTTTTGCCTTTAACTCCAGGGGTGGAGGAGAAAGAGGCTGTAGCAACAGCTTTACCTTTAACCTCCAACAGTGGAGGAGGTGGAGACTGTAGCAGCAGTTTTGCCTTTAACTGCAGGGGTGGAGGAGAAAGAGGCTGTAGCAACAGCTTTACCTTTAACTCCAACAGTGGAGGAGGTGGAGACTGTAGCAGCAGTTTTGCCTTTAACTGCAGGGGTGGAGGAGAAAGAGGCTGTAGCAACAGCTTTACCTTTAACTCCAGCAGTGGAGGAGGTGGAGACTGTAGCAGCAGTTTTGCCTTTAACTGCAGGGGTGGAGGAGAAAGAGGCTGTAGCAACAGCTTTACCTTTAACTCCAGCAGTGGAGGAGGTGGAGACTGTAGCAGCAGTGCCTTTAACTGCAGGGGTGGAGGCTGTAGCAGCAGCTTTTTGTTTAACTCCAAGGGCGGAAGAGGTGGAGGCTGTAGCAGCAGCAGTGCCTTTAACTGCAGGGGTGGAGGCTGTAGCAGCAGCTTTTCGTTTAACTCCAAGGGTGGAAGAGGTGGGGGCTTTAGCACAAACAGAAGAGGTGGAACCTTTCTTTACTTTTCTAACCCTAACTGCTGAGAGGACCTTCACAGCTTCCCTCAGTTTCCTTTCCTTTTGCTTGGCAAGGTTCACCTTCTTTTCTTCAGATGATTTTGGTATGTCTCATAAGAAGACAGGCAAAATCTCCTTAATGCAGGGGTAATTTGCATTTTAGATGCAGTTTTGCCCATTACCTTCATGTGGGACTTGAGAATGGCTAAGCCTTCATAAGTCTCAATGTTCAGCCTAACCCTGTCTTTCTCAATTATATCATCCATCATGTTAAATGATCCTTCGACAAGAGGGCCAGTGAACAATGACAGAAGAGCCTTTACCAACTTCCCTAAGATGGGGGAACCTCATTCCTCCTTCTGGCATCTTCATGGCGAAAATCTTACTCCAACAGTCAACATCGATTCGTGCATTGTTCTCCTCAAAGCATTTGGCCTGTGTCCCTAGATCTGTATTAATCTGGTAGGCTCGAACCTCTTCATCCAGTTGACCCAACTCCTCTGACTTCACAGCATTTGGCAAGGCCTTGGCCAAGGGTGTTGAATGCACCTTGGACTGATTCATGGAGAATCAATGATGGTGTCAGCGCAGATAAAGAGGTGATGATGTTGTTGTTGAGGGGCAGGTTTTTCAGGAGGAATGTTGCTGCCTTTATGTAGCCTTCTCTGAGAGAGCTGTAGACCTTCTGCACCCAGGGCTTCTTTTCTACTCTAGCCTTGTTTAAGGCAAAGAAGCTGAATCTCCCCACAGACAACCTTTTGTCAGTGTACTGCAGGTCTCTCTGGTGAACATTAAGCTTCAACAAGCCCTTTGCACTCAAAGGAATAGTTTCAGGCTTCATAAATTTGGAGAGAAGTTCCCTAACCAGTAGCAGCATTTCAGCATGCAGCACATGAATCATGGGCTTTTCATGTTGCAACTTCTTCAGGAACACCTGAAAAGTTGGAAGTACACCTGAAAATCACAATAGAACCAGATTAGAAATGGGTCTGAATATTTTATTCATTGATTAATAATCACATTCATAGTAATGTAACATACTCTTTTTGGAATATTACAACCCTTTAATATTATTTTTTAGATTTGTTGTTGTTTATTTTCATCTGTATTATTTAATTGTCTAGTTTTATTTACATCAGTCCTGAAATGTTTTAATTCTGGTTTTAATAAGTCTATAACTTACAAAGTGCTGTATAAATAGTTTATTAGTAGTAGTATTAGTATTAGTAGTATTAACCAAAGTGATCTGATTAACAGTGATCTAAAAACTGTATTTATGGTTAACTCAGATTCCATTCCAGGATTCCAAGAGAAAAATAAGCATATAATAAAATATAACAATAAAGGGATTTCAATAAATAAGAAATCTCTGTACTTTTCTTAACACCTAAAGTGAATAAAAAGTGAACATACCTCGATACAAATCAATAATGGTTGTGAGCTTGTCGAACTCTGAAAAAAGCATACAGATGCGTGTCTTTCGTTTTTTGTTGACATCACTTCCGATCCTTGCAGATTTTGCCATTTGCTGTTGCAGACAAATTATCCTGGCCTTCTCATCAGATGTAACTGCATGCTTATCAAGAAGCTGGTTCAGGAGCCATCTGCATCACAAAATAACATATACACATAAGGATTAAGGAGAAGAAAAAATCAACAATGCTATTTCTAATTGCCAATACTTCAACAGTCATGACATACTTTTTGTGTTTACAGGTCAAGGCACTTCCTTTTCTTTATATAAAGGTTATTTAATAATTTGATTGCATCTGGAATGAAGCCGAGCTTCATTGTTCTAACATTTAACCCTTTGAGTCACTATATCTATAACTTTATAAACCTGATTGATCACTGAGCCATCTCCACCCCTTGGTTTAGATTTGTTGTGTAAAAAAAATCCACTAGATGTCTGCATCTTTAAATATTATTAATAACAAACAAAAAAATGTGTGTGTGTTTCATTAAAAATCCAAAAAAAAGGCCTACTAGTACAGAAATTAGATGATACAAAAATAGAAGTACCTGTGTTTGTGTTGATCATGAGAAGACAGGACGCTGTAGAAGTGCACAGTCAATGGATCCATAAGCTCCCGTATTCTGTTGCACACATCCAACATTTGCAGGAACCTGCTGCTGATGGGACGTATTAGGCTCTTATTCTCCAAATGAAGTAAGGACTGAAACTCAAAAAAACTTCTTTCTGTTTGGGTGATTTTTCAATGTCATAGTATACATCAGAGCAAAATTGTTCCACAAATCCCTGGAAAGGATTTAAAAGGGCCTTGGCTGCATTCGAGACCATATGGACAGTGTCTCCGCTGACATCCAGCAGTGATGGATTTTTCTCTTCTGACTAGTGTCTCTGCTCCAGACTTTTTCCCTCTCATCACACTGCAGTTATCCAACAGTATACCAACAACCTGATTCCAGTTCAGGCTATATGACTGGAGAATATCTTTCAATGTGTTTGTGATTGTTAAGGCATCTGCAATATTCAGTTTCCTCGAGGCTAGATGCTGGGTTGCCACTTTTCCCACATCTTCATCATAGTACCGAACAAGAACATTCAGAATCCTGTCCATGTTTCCATCTGTTGCCTCATCTACATTTAAAGAAAACATCTTCGTTTTCAGCTTAGATGACAATTCGGATTTCCAATAAGCAGAAATGCCATGTGTGCACAAGTAGGAGGCATGTGCATTAGACATAGACAATCTTGAAAGTGCACTCTTGTCTTTGACAACTGATTGCATTAAATTAACTAGCGGTTGTGAGACTGTGAACGACAGGTCATGCTCCGCTATGAAAGAACATATGCGCACTTTTACATCGCACACACGGTCGGCCATAGATGCATGAATCTCCGTTGTGGTACTTGTCGCACCAGGCAGGGAGCATGTGTACTGTAGAGCACGAACGGCAGCATTGTGACTAGCTTCTGATTGATGGCGAGCTAGCACTTTTTTGCCATTATTGCCATATTGAAATTTCCTGTGGCATACTGTGCAAAGACACGTACCTGGTTGTTTGATTTTTTTAGCCCACGAACTAAAAGGCTTGCCATTCTTCCAATTTCGCTAAGCCAAGCCCAACTCCATTTATTTTTTACACTTTTATCAATCTCCGAAACATCGGAGCCTTCCTGCATTATAAGTGTGTCCATGCTATCTTAAATGTAATTATACCTCAGCCGTAGCCTGACATGTACTTCTTCAAAACTAAACCAAAACCCGGAGTGGATCCATACCGGAGTGATAACAAAACGCTTATAGTGAAGAGAGGAACGTGCATTCGCTCCACTCCAGGCTTTGATCACATCCTCCTCAGCAGGCTGAATACACTTTGTCTTTCCTTAATTTAAGACCTATTTAAACTAAAATTAAGACATTTATTACACTATTTGAGAAATGTAAGCCTATATATACAGCATTAAAATTATGAAAAGTGAATTTAAAACATTAAGGACAGGCGGAACAGTGTAATTGACGGAAATCCGTCGATGACTCGCTACAATTAACGGAAATCCGTCGTAACGACGGAGAACTTTCTGTCACTACACTATTATGCAGGTAAATACATTGAACAAAATTATAAATGCAACACTTTCGTTTTTGCCCCCGTTTTTCATGAGCTGAACAAAAAGATCTAAGACTTTTTCTATGTACACAAAAGACCTATTTCTCTCAAAAATTGTTTACAAGTCTAAATCTGTGTTAGTGAGCACTTCTCCTTTGCCGAGATAATCCATACACCTCACAGATGTGGCATATCAAGATGCTGATTAGACAGCATGATTATTGCACAGGTGTACCTTAGGCTGACCACAATAAAAGGCCACTCTAAAATGTGCAGTTTTATTGTATAGGGGGTCTTGGAGTTCCGAAAACCAATCAGTATCTGGTGTGACCACCATTTGCCTCTCGCAGTGAAACACATCTCCTTCACACAGAGTTGATCCGGTTGTTGATTGTGGCCTGTGGAATGTTGGTCCACTCCTCTTCAGTGGCTGTGCGAAGTTGCTGGATATTGACAGGAACTGGAACACGCTGCCGTATACGACGATCCAGAGCATCCCAAACATGCTCAATGGGTGACATGTCCAGTGAGTATGCTGGCCATGCAAGAACTGGGTTGTTTTCAGCTTATAGGAATTGTGTACAGATCCTTGCAACCTTGGGGCCATGCATTATCATGCTGCAACATGAGGTAATGGTCGTGGATGAATGGCACAACAATGGGCCTCAGGATCTCGTCACAGTATCTCTGTGCATTCAAAATGCCATCAATAAAATGCACCTGTGTTCGTTGTCCATAACATACGCCTGCCCAAACCATAACCCCACCGCCAGCATAGGCCACTCGATCCACAACGTTGACATCAGCAAACCGCTCACCCACATGACGCCATACACACTGTCTGCCGTCTGCCCTGTACAGTGTAAAACAGGATTTATCCATGAAGAGAACACCTCTCCAAAGTGCCAGATGCCATCGAATGTGAGCATTTGCCCACTCAAGTCGGTTATGACGATGTACTGCAGTCAGGTCGAGCCCCCGATGAGGACGACGAGCATGCAGATGAGCTTCCCTGAGATGATTTCTGGCAGTTTGTGCAGAAATTCTTTGGTTATGCAATCCAATTGTTGCAGCAGTTGGTCTCAGATGATCTTGGGGGTGAAGATGATGGGTGTGGAGGTCCTGGGCTGGTGTGGTTACACGTGGTCTGTGGTTGTGAGACCGGTTGGATGTACTGCCAAATTCTCGGAAACACCTCTGGAGACGGCTTATGGTAAAGAAATGAACATTCAATTCATGGGCAACAGCTCTGGTGGACATTCCTGCAGTCAGCATGCCAATTGCACGCTCCCTCAAAACTTGCAACATCTGTGGCATTGTGCTGTGTGATAAAAGTTCACATTTTAGAGTGGCCTTTTATTGTGGCCTAAGGCACACCTGTGCAATAATCATGCTGTTTAATCAGCATCTTGATATGCCACACCTGTGAGGTGGATGGATTATCTCAGCAAAGGAGAAGTACTCACTAACACAGATTTAGACAGAGTTGTGAACAATATTTGAGAGAAATAGGCCTTTTGTGTACATAGAAAAAGTCTTAGATCTTTGAGTTCAGCTCATGAAAAACGGGGGCAAAAACATAAGTGTTGCATTTATAATTTTATTCAGTGTATGTAATATATTATTTAATTTAAGATTTATTTTATTTTTTCAGTTCATTTTTCTATTTTATGTTCATTTATATATACGTGTCTATTTTATTCACATTTTATTTTTAATTATCTGTGTTGTTGTTGTTGTTGTCTCTGTGTACTGGAAGCTTGTGGCACCAAAACTTATTCCTTGTATGTGCAAACATAATTGCCAATAAAGCTCTTTCTGACTTCTGACTTAATGCAAGTGATATAAATCTAGTCCAGATAGAAAATCAGCACAACAGTCAATTTCATATTTCAGATGATTATAAAAATCCTGAACCCAGTCTATCATTATAAATAAAGTACTGTATTCAAGAGAGCCATGTAATCATAGGCCTAAATAGCCTAGGCACTTGGCTTTTAATCCAAAGACTTTTAATGTACGCTCTAACAAAGAGAAAAATTCACAAAAGAATTGCTATGGTAGTAAATTGTGTAGGATATGCTAGATTGTCAAGATACTAGTTCATTTGATCACCGTAAGTTCATATGATGAATTACGCTTAAAAGGGCTCATATGACATTGCTAAAAATAACATTATTTTGTGTATTTGGTGTAATGCAATGTGTTTATGCGGTTTAAGGTTCAAAAAACACATTATTTTCCACATACTGTGCATTATTGTTTCTCCTCTATGCCCCGCCTTTCTGAAATGCGTCGATTTTTACAAAGCTCATCGTTCTGAAAAGTGAGGTGTGCTCTGATTGGCCAGCTATCCAGTGTGTTGTGATTGGCCGAATGCCTCAAGCGTGTGACGGAAATGTTACGCCCCTTAACATACTGTCATGCCTTGTGTCCTGGCTCGACGAAACAAAAACAATTATAAAACCCATTACAAACGAGGCATTTTTTGGATCCAGTGGGGACATAATTACTGATTACGATGACTTATACTGTCTTTTTACGCGTTGCATTGTGTATTGCGCCATGTAAACAGAAAACCATGTCTGCATTTGTGATCGGAGAAACAACATACAACAAGCATTACTCTACACTGCCCAAAACTCTCGTTTGAATCATTAGTGGCAAATTCTTTAAATATGTAAACGTACTTACAGGCTGTGAGTCAGAAGCGCTAGACTGTGCAAAGTTGGAACTGCCCTATTTTATAGAAACAGACACCGGCTTTGTAGGCTACTCTCACAGGAAACAGTCCTTGTCCTCCGCAAAATGCGCTGCACACATCTGTATATTTGTGTTTAACTGTTCTGTAACAGTGTTGTAAATACAACTTAACCACTGATTTCTATTTGTGTCCTCTTTTGGAAGGCCAAACAAAGTAGCTTCGCTTTCACAATGAAACACACAGCGTCTCCACGACATGGCACCTGTGGCAACAGGGAGAATAAAAGTTACGCCTTCTTGCTTTGTGTGAACATTTGGGCGGCATTATGCAAATCTTCCCACATCATGACGTAGACATGTGGGGCGTGTTAGAACGAGCCATTTTAGGTAGGAGTTGTTGACTCTGAATATCTCTTTGGATTTGAGACTTTAGTCTTTGCAACTTTACAGATATTTTTTATACACCAAGAGCTTGTAACACTCCGAAGAGAAAGGAAAAATTTAAATCGCATCATATGTCCCTTTAAGCAAATTTTAAATTCATTGAGTTACACAATTACCATTTAAACTTTTGGGGCAGAATATCTGTTTGCCTGCGGAAGCAAATAGGAGGAGTGTAAATTTTTATACCCGGAGGGAAACATTATGAATCGAACTTACTTGACAACAGTTTCTATCAATATATCCCAAAGAACACAACAGGCCTAGATAATGGATAGTCACCTAATCTTATGCAGTGCTCAAACTTTTCTTGCAATCATCCCACCTCTTATGTGTGCAGGTAATTTTATAAACAAACGTGGACAACAACATTGTTCAATCGGTTGCTGTGGTAAGGAACATTGATACCTGCTTGAGGCTATCGTTAAATATTGAGAATAAAATGAGGAACATCAGTAACAACATGTATTATATTTTTATATGTTGTTTTAGATCATGCATGCTCACTAGTGTCTGCAAAAAAAAAAAAAAAATTACAAAACACATGCAGCAGTTCTTTCACACAGGCTCTCTCAGACACCCCAATGAATGCACTGTACATGCCCTTCATTTCTGGTTGAACTGGTTGAAAAATAATTCCTTTTCAAATTTTTTTTTTTTTTTTTGTAATTTGAAATTTTATTTAAAAAGTTTAGAATCAAGCTGTTTCCTAATTTCATGGCAAAATGTGCAGCGAAAATTGCTCTATAGCATCACCTATTGTCCGACCAGTGCTAATATCTGCACTACTGTCACAGATAAATTCCGTATTTAGCTGCTGTATATATTCACTGGTGCTTTTATGAATTGACTCCCTCATCTCCCTGTGAATTAACTGCCATTTTGTCTTTTATTATGAATGAGCTATGCAAATATTCTTTAACAGATGTAAACAACAAGCATCTGAATAGAGCTTTACTTGTCATTTTGACATGCAATTGAACAGTTTTGTGTTACCATTCACTATGCACTTCAATGTTTCTAAGTCCTAGGCTTTACATATGGTAACAACTTTACATATGGCTTTACATATTTACATATTACACAGTGGGTGAAGAGCCTTAGCAAAAAATACTATAATGGGTCACTACAATATCATAGGCCACTCTTTTGTGATCCAGTATATTGTACTCCATTTTCTGTGTTATACACTTTTCAATGTGCTGAATGTGGCAGCCGTGGCCTTATATAAATTCACCAATGCATTTACATATTCCTCTATTTTCTTCCAGGTGTTCTCTTGAGCATTCTGGGAAGCAATGCTGCTGCTTCATACTGTGAAAATGTTTAAATTGTTCACACTTTTCAAACTGATCTCCTGTTTTTCAAAATGTTCTGGATCTACTGGTGTTTCATGAGACTGGATGTTCACTGCACATGTCAGAATGCTGTTTGTTGACTACAGTTCAGCTTTCAAGATGGCCTTTAAACTTATCCTGGAACTCCAGGACCTGTTGGAAACCTCCCATTCGTGACTTGACCAGATGACCATGGATGGTGAAGGAGGGAACCAAAATCTCCTCACAAACATAAGTGTTGAGCCCTCATTTGTTCTCCTCATTCATATATGACTGATAAAAATCCATTTTGGTCAACAGTGTAAGCCAGATTGGATTTGTTCAGCCCAAATCCTGTATCCTTGACTTTGTTGAGCCCCCTTCAAACCCTGATATACAGGCTGCATGCAGTCTCTTGAGTAAATGAAAATATTTAAATATCTCATTGTCTTTCATTTAGATAAAACTACAGTCTAGCATGCAGAGCTGAGATCTGTACAGGATTTCAATGCAACTCAGCTCTTTAGTCTCCAAAGAGCTTGAAACGGTTTGACCATAGAAATTTTAATAGGACAGCTGTTGCATATTTATGATTTACACTCATGCTTTTGACTCTTAAGCAATTGGTTCATTAGAAAAATACGTCATATTCATAGATGGTTTTTATTTAAGTGTTTTGAAAGCTTTCCGAAACAACTGCCTTGCGTCTTAGACATTACGTGACCTGACAACATTATACTAAGGGGTTTGCAGGTTTTTATCTTTAAAATATAAAAATATGAATATAATAAATTATAAGATAGTGTCCAAGGGGATTTGTAATAGCCTACCTGGAGAAAGTTTTACATTTGCATTCTAATGTTAATGACAGTTGCTTGGCTGGTGCAGAACCCATGTAAATACGTGGTCTGATTCTGAAATCTTTGCTTTACTTCATTTTGGACACTGGCAAACTGGGCACTGGTAAAACATCTATTATATGAAATCTTACATAAATATAAAGGTTCTATATTAGCATCTATGGTTCCATGAAGAACTTTTAACATCCATTTCACAGAAGGTTCTTTATAGTTGAAAAGAGTTCTTTGGATTTTTAAAATGTTCTTCACACTAAGTTTTTAAGAAATAGTTAATTCAAAAATGAAAATGTACTCACCTATGGATCCTCTGCAGTGAATGGGTGCCATCAGTATGAGAGTCCAAACAGCTGATAAAAACACCACAATAATCCACAAGAAATCCACACCATTCCAATCCATCAATAATGTCTTGTGAACAAAAAAAGCTGCATGTTTATAAAAAACAAATCCATCATTCAGGTGTTTTAACTTTAAGCTGTCACTTCTGGCCAAAATATGAGTCCATAATCTAAAATAATCTAAAATAACGTTTCCTCCAGTGGAAGTCTATGCTCTGTTGTCCTCTCAAATCAAAGTTGAAATATTTATTTAGAACTGTATTGGCTTGTAAACAGGTCTTTATCTGAGCATATTTCTCTCCTGATTCAGACAAGATTACTTTTTCACTGGAGAAAGCAATATTATGGACTCGTACTTTGCCTAGAAATGATGGTTTAACTATAAGTTAAAAAAGCCTTAATGATGGATTTGTTTCTTACAAACACACAGATTTTCACTTCACAAGACAATGAATTGATGGACTGGAGATTTTAACTTCTGGGCGAACTATTCCTTTAACAACTGTTCACTAAAATATTTTAAAATTGGTTGTTCTCATGGATGTGAAAACTAGCTATAAATCATTTATAAGTTGTTAAACAAGTGAGGGCACAGCCCACCTACCTCTTACTGCAGACATACTGTTATTGCAATGCTGGAATATCTTGGTTAGGGGACATCCCATGACATGCTGCGTCTGCTCTTTGGCAAGCACACAGCTTTGTACACATAAGTGCTAAATCGTTTCCAGCACCATGTTTGAATTGTTCATTTCAAACAGCTTGCCTATAATTGCATCAACATCAGTGAAGACAGTCGACATCTGTTGGAAAGGAAGCACAGAACAAACACGACTTTATATTGAATTTGTAAACATGACAGTAAAGGAAAGAGAAGGAAAACAGAGGTAGATGTGAACTGGAATTTGCTGATAAGGTGGATTTATAGTCTGTAGATGGGGACCAACATGAGTTATCCATCATGGCATATGGAGGTTGGGGTTTGGAAATAAAGCTTGGTGATTAATTGTTGATGTGTGCTGAATGCCGGCTGGATTCCATTAGTTATGTTACTATGCCAAGCACATTGAAATATATTTATTCAGAAAGAAATTTGCATTTGACTATCTTGCAGATACCTGGCTCATTTAGGCTGTCGTTTGGTGTTACAATCAGGTACTAGTCGAACACCACTTAATAACTCTCTTTTAAAAATGGGTTTGCTGCAGCTACTATAAAATCCATTAAATATTGTGCATGGTTCTGACTGTTTTTCTTAGATGGTTAATTGTCTTACGATGGATAGCAAACATAATAGCACTTGTATTTGACTGAATCAACCAATTTTAATGTCGCATTTTAGTAATTGTGTGACATGATGAACTACAATTCCACTTGTTTCTGTCGCCTAAAAACATCTGGTACTCAAAATAAAAAGGTTTTAACTCCAGTTCTAGCAGATCAATATCTAATTTTATTCTCAATATCACCACAGTCATAATGCACCTTTGCTCTGGTTTTCATTCTTGCAATGTTTTGCAAGAAAGGGAATCTTATATTAAGGCTTGTTTACATGATATATTATATCAATAGTTCTCAACCAGGGGACCAGGGCCCAGTTGGGGTCCTTAATTCCCAGAGTCTTGAAAATCTGGATATATGAGGAAGTCTACATTTAAAAGTGTGATTTCAACACCTAGAAATGGAAATGAATAAAATCTTACTCCATGGAAATTTTTATAATGAATATAATAATCTGCATGTACTAAGCTCTAAAATATTTTATATTAAATACAATTTTCATTTTATTAAATACAGTATTAGGTAGAAATTGTGATTAAAACATATATATATTTTTTAACTCTTATGCTTAATCCATATCCAAATCACAAACCACAAACAACTAGGGGGCTTGCAGTTAAATACTCATTTTACCTTAAATGGATAGTTCACCCAAAAATGAAAATTTGATGTTTACTGTATCTGTTTACCACCAGGGCATCCAGGATGTAGGTGACTTTGTTTCTTCAGTAGAACACAAACAGATATTTTTAACTTAAACCGTTGCAGTCTCTCAGTCCTATGATGTCAGTGGATCACAGCTTTGAGAGTAAAGAAACATACACAAACAAAACCAAATTAAACCCTGCGGCTCATGATGATACACTGATGTGTAAAGACACAAAACGATCGGTCTGTGCAAGAAACTGAACATTATTTATATGCTTTTTTACCTCTTTTCA
Organism: Cyprinus carpio; assembly: GCF_018340385.1. Classification (NCBI taxonomy): domain Eukaryota; kingdom Metazoa; phylum Chordata; class Actinopteri; order Cypriniformes; family Cyprinidae; genus Cyprinus; species Cyprinus carpio. The sequence goes on from NC_056614.1 coordinate 4,073,165, forward strand.
ATTATTATTTTTTTTTTGTGTGTAATTTGAAATTTTATTTAAAAAGTTTAGAATCAAGTTGTTTCCTATAATTTCATAGCAAAATGTGCAGCGAAAATTGCTCTATAACATCACCTATTGTCCGCCCAGTGCTAATACCTGTGCTTCTATCACAAAAAAAATTCTGTATTTATTACTTATTTTCACCGCAATGTCTGAGCGCATTCCTGTCTTCTTCTTCAGCCTGCGAGTTAGGCGTCTTCTTCTTTTTCTTGGTTTACAGCGGATCGCAGACTTATAAGTGCATTACTGCTACCTATTTGTTATTGACTTCCATAACATGGCAATAAAATACTCTGGAGGTTAACGGCTACCAACTTTTTGGTTATAAACATTCTTAAAAATATCTTCTGTGTTCAACAGAAGAAAGAGACTCTCTTATTGTGCACAAATTACTGGCACACATTACCAGAAAGTCAATGTATTTCTTTGGAATCCAGCATTATAATGTAATAACTTGCGGAACCTCTAAAACAAATTTTTTTTTCCTCAGATATAGCACAAAACTCTCTCACTTTTTCAGGCCTACCTTTTTCAGTCAGGGGTTTGATTCAAAATGTCTGTGATTTCCATGAGCAAACATCACAGAATTCAAATCTAGGGCTATATGCTCCAGCCAAACAACTGCTATTGAGACTGCTAATAGATCCTCCTCACTTGGCTCCATTCTGTCATGAGACGCACACTTCTCATGCTCAATTCCCAATGGACAAATTCAAATCCAGCCCAACTTATTTCTGGTTTCACTCAGAAGTACATCAAATTACAGAAGTAAATGGGTTGCGTGTTTCAAGTTGACTTTTAAAATGTCAAACCCAGTACACCAACTCTCATTTAAATCCAGAATGTTCACTCTCATTTATATGGGTCACCTTGGCCCATAATTCCCTCTGATTCTCATCTGTCCTCACTGCAGCAGAGGCTTCCACGGCCTGAGACAGCCGAAACTCAATGCAGAGGAAAGAGAGGGAGAATGAACGATAGAAAGGAAAAGGATGAGAGGAAAAAATGCAGATTCTAGGCACATGATCATCTATCTAAAATCAGTAAAGTGGCATCACATTAGCGTCTTCCTGAGTCCTGTCTTATCTTTGGAGTACCACAGCAGATGCATGTAGATCACCACTTGCGGTTCAGAGTAAGGATGTGCTTTATCATTCCAGGAGAAAATGTGGCATTCATCTTCTCTGAATTGCCTCTCTTCTTATCAATAGGCGATACTACAGATAGTGGTGTCAGAATGCAGGTGGTTGATTTTGAGACGGCTGTGCACAGTGGTGCTTTTTCAGGTCAGAGAGAAGAAGGCTGCAGTGTGCAAGCTTATTCAAATTCATAAACAGCAGGATGGAGCACGAGAGAGTTTGTTGTCAAGTTCGGCATCTTTGTATTGTCAAAACAGAACATTTTAATGTCAGATATTAAAAAAATGAAAGTGATAAGGATGCAGCATTCACAAATACCTTATAATAATAACAACCAACTTGAATTAATTGCATGAGTTTAACCAAAGGTGGAGTATTTTTACTTTGTTAATGTACTTAAGTATATTTTTCAAGTAGATGTACTTTATCTGAGCATTTTTATTTTGAGGAGCTTTTACTTTTTAATTCACTACATTCCAAAGAATAATATCAGATTTTTGCTCCACTACATTTCCCAAAACATATCGTTCCTCATTATTATCAATTAGATTATTTTCAATTAATCTATTAAATCAGTTCGCAAATTTCACTGAGCAATTAATTTGCAAATCAGACTGATCGGATTGCAGATGTTGTCGAGTGAATTCACAAGTTTGACTTAAAGGTATAGTTCACCCAAAAATTACAATTCTGTCATTAATACTCACCCATACCAGTAGCACTTATGTTCATCTTTGGAACACAAATTAAGATATTTTTGATGAAATCCGAGAGCTTTCTGAGCCTTCATAGACAGCAAAGCAACTTTTTGAACTTTTGCCATCTGGTCGGCGCTTCAGAGCCGGAAATACCAGGACAGTCAGGCGCAAGAACAGTTTCTTCCCCCAGGCAATCTACCTCATGAACAGTTAAATGTTCCCCACTTATGCAATAAAAAATGTGCAATGTCCTTATATTTATCTGTTACCACCTCCATCCTAGTACATCCCTTCAACTCACTCTATTCTATTCCATTTTATCATCTATAGCACAATGGTCATACAATTAATTTTTCGATTTATTTGCAATATTTGTCTATTTATATTTCCTTTTTATATTTATTTTTATTTTTTGCCTATGTGTTGTTGTTGTCTCTGTGTACTGGAAGCTTATGTCACTAAAACAAATTCCATGTATGCGCATGCATACTTGGCAATAAAGATCTTTCTGATTCTGATTCTGAATGGTTTAAGGACAAGAAAGGCAATAAGTTAAAACAGTCTGTAACATCAGTGGTTCAACTTACGTACTACTTGCTACGAGAATACATTTTGTGCAGAAATAAAGACTTTATTCAAAAACGTCTTTTCTTCTCTGTCAGTCTATGAGGCGTGTTCACGTAAGTACCACAATGCATTAAAAATCAAATACTTTTGAACTTTTACTTGAGTAAAATTGAAAAGGAGTACTTAATACTTTTACTGGACAAATATTTTATTAGGATATCTGTACTTTTATTCAAGTACTTGATTTGTATACTTTGTCAACCACTGAGTTTAACTACCTCAGTCAAAGACTTTGATACAAAAACGACAAGTTATAAAATATACTAAGCATGAAAAGTCTGTCAGCTGTCTGCAAAACTGAAGCGCGAAGAATAAACACTTCATGGACATTTATGTGATTATCTAACAGAAACTTTATAAGAATACCTGCGTGATGCAGTAATGACATTCCCTGCCTGGCTGTTTCTGGCAAAAAAAGACAAAGCTAGAACAAAACTGCTCTCATTCTCTCTGGATACCAGAAAATTTGTGTGTGAGCAAATGAGAATTTGAATTTCAAGGCAGCATAGAAAAGAGACACAAATCCTCTAGTTAGTATGTAGTTAGTGTGTACTTGTGGCTTTAATGTGGCAATTATGAATAATTAGTTTCTGAAATACCTAACGTTGAAATACAGAACTATTAAATTGCTTTTGCTACTTTATTTACTTTAATGTTGATTGTTTACATGTGTTCATCTTTTCGTCAAATGAAGATGCTTTTCTGCTTCTGAAAATATAAATGTAAAGGCCCTTTCATTTGGAACATCATAAACTTGTTAATTAAATGACAAGATTTAAATAAGACTGCACTAATAACAGGATTAGTGATTTGAGCATTTTCCAATAAGGCTGCTAAATTAATTCTGCTTTTTTATGGCATCCCTAGTGACGTGAATTATTTATCAGTTAACATTCACAGGATTTTTGGATTTATGAAATATGTGGTTCAAATAATTATCATGTATTAGGAAACTATTTACTCTGTTTCCATGGCAACACCTGACACATTTGACATGGTTTTTCTAATCAAATATCACACTTTTACTAGTTTTCTGCCAGAGCGAGCATGAAAATATATTTTTATCTCTGTTTATCTTTGCATGTTCCAAGCTCTCATTGGCACATTTATGAGAAAAGTAGCAATGTTTGTTTCATGAACACATCATTCTTTTGAGTCACAACAGTTCACAAAACTGCTTTGAATGATTAATTTACAAACTGAACCAATCCATTTATCAAGACTGATCAATGATTATTGGTTGAGGGATATGAAGTATCTCAAAATTTTCAGTAAAAAAAAAAAAAAGAAAAAGAAAGAAAAGATGCTTTTTTTTTTTTTTTTTTTTTTGCAAACTGAAACCTTCCGTGCCCATTTATTGAGATGTGTAACTTATTAGGTTAATTATGCAAATTAGATTCAAGGAATCTAACCAATAAAGATAGCACACAAAAATCAAGTTCATGTTAATGGGAACAAAAAGAACCTCAGAAATCCACTGCAAATTTTCTAGTCACATATGTGACCCTGGACCACAAAACCAGTCTTAAGTTGCTGGTAGCAATAGCCAAAACTGCAACTGTATGGGTCAAAATTATTGATTTTTATTTTATGACAAAAATCATTAGGGCATTGAGTAAAGATCATGTTCCATGAAGATATTTTGTAAATTTCCTACTGTAAATATATCAAAACCTAATTTTTGATTAGTAATATGCATTGCTTAGAACTTAACTTGGTTAATTTTAGAGGTGTTTTTATTAATTTTTTGATTTTTTTGATTTTTTTGATTCCTGATTTTCAAGTTTTTGTATTTGTTGTAAATATTGTCCTATCATAACAAGCTTATTTATTCAGTTTTCAGATGATGTATAAATCTCAGTTTTCAAAAAATTGACCCTTATGGTTTTGTGGTCCAGGGCCACATATGTCATTAAATTTCTTCTTTTTATTAAATTTTCACTGGTTTAATAAAGAATAGGACTGAAACTGTCCTGTCGGACATCAGCTGGGTGAATTTGTCTCTCAGCTGGACTCTTAAAATTAGCTTAAAGAGTGTCATGCTTAAATGAGCAAATCCTGACCACTTTCTCATGCATTTGTGGGATGTGTGTGTGTGTGTGTGTGTGGTTTTAGAGCCATGAAGGCAGAAAGGTAAAGTGATTTGAAGTGATTATTTTCCACTTAAAGCAGGTTAGACCGTTAACTGCAATGTGCAAAGAAAGTAAGCAGAAGTGCTGACGATCTGGTAATTATTGTGGAGAGAGAAAAACTGTTCCCTTCAAAAACAGTGAGAAAGGGAGTGATCCATACTCATACGTTCTCTTTTATTGTACCCAGCTTTCAGTTTAGAGGGGTGTTTTTGGTTATGATAATGTGCACTGATAAATGATGCAGAATACTAGGAATATGCATTAATAAAGTAAACATCATCCATTTTGATTGTATACTGATTTTAAAACTGGATGTTTATCATTACCTGTGAGCTGTGATGTTCACGTGATGTCCTGTTCCTGTCTGAAGTTGGACATTTTGACTTAAATTGAATGAGATTTACAAATCTTATTTTATTATTATTATTATTATTATTATTATTATTATATTTAAAGCTATATTTATGGGCCTTTTATTTTGAGAGGACAGTGGAGAGATGACAGGAAAGTACTGGGGTGGAGAGAGGGGAGTGGGATCAGCAAAGGACCTCGAGGCAGGATTCAAACTCGGGTAGCTGTGAATATATACAGCACATGCACTTCATGCCACAATTAATTCCACAGAGAAAGAGCTTGTACAAAAATAAATAAAATAATGTATAATGTATAATGTATAATGTGTGTGTGTGTGTGTGTGTGTGTGTGTGTATATATATATGTATCATGTACATATTATTATTATATTATGATATGTATTATATGTATACATAACATATAATATATATATATATATATATATATATATATATATATATATATACTGTATATATGTATCATGTACATATTATTATTATATTATGATATGTATTATATGTAAACATAACATATAATATGTATATGTACATATATGTATATAAATAATATACAAAAAAATTATATATATATGAATTTATGTACAGTGCCGTGAAAAGGTTTTTGCCCCCATCCTTTTTGTTTTGTTTGTTTTTTATTTATTTATTTATTTTGCATATTTGTCCCACTTGAATGATTCAGATCATCAACAAATTTTAATATTACACAAAGATAACTAGAGTTAATAAAAAATGCAGTTTTGAAATAATGATTTCATTTATTAAAGGAAAAAAAGCTGGCTAAACCTGCCTGGCACTACGTGAAAAAGTAAATCTACCCTTGGTAGCAACAACTGCAATCAAGCATTTGTGATAACTGGCAATGAGTCTTTCACATCGCTGTGGAGGAATTTTGTCCCACTCTTCTTTGCAAAATTGTTTTAATTCAGCCACATTGGACGGTTTTTGAGCATGGACTGTTTAAAGGGATACTCCACCCCAAAATGAAAATTTTGTCATTAATCACTTACCCCCATGTCTTTCCAAACCTGTAAAATATTCATTCATCTTCGGAACACTATTTAAGATATTTTAGATGAAAACCGGGAGGCTGGTGACTGTCCTATAGACTGCCAAGTAAAATACACTGTCAAGGTCAAGAAAAGTATGAAAATCATCATCAGAATAGTCCATCTGCCATCAGTGATTCAACTGTAATGTTATGAAGCAACAAGAATACTTTTTGCATGAGAAGAAAACAAAAATAACAGATTGCAGAATTCATGGTTCCATCAATTATGGCAAGTCGTCCAGGTCCTGAAGCTGCAAAGCAGCCCAGACCATCAAACTACCACCACCATGTTTGACTGTTGGTATGATGTTCTTTTTATGAAATGCTGTGTTGGTTTTACGCCAGATGTAATGGGACACATACCTTCCAAAAAGTTCAACTTTTGTCTCATCAGTCCACAGAATATTTGCCCAAAAGTCTTGGGGATAATCAAGATAGTTCTTGTTAAATGTGAGACGACACTTTGTGTTCTTTTTGTTCAGCAATGGATTTTGCCTTGGAACTCTCCCATGGATGCCGTTTTTGCCCAGTCTCTTTCTTATTGTTGAATCATGAACACTGACCTTAATTGAGGCAAGTGAGGCCTGCAGTTTTTTAGATGCTGTTCTGGGTTCTGGGAACACAGAAACAATGGGGAACAAGAACATTTCAAAATAAGAGTCCACAAACCCAAAGACGGGGAACTTAGACTGGGATCCATACACATGCATTATCTTTATGTAATATTAAAATTTGTTTGATGATCTGAATCTTTTAAGTGTGACAAATATGCAAAAAATAAAAAAATAAAAACGGGAAGGGGGCAAAAACCTTTTCACGGCACTGTATCTATGTACATATATATATATATATATATATATATATATATATATATATATATATATATATATATATATATATATATATATATATATATATATATGATCTGCTATTTAGTGTACTGTAAATTATAAATCATATTTTGTAATTACCTGTGTATGGATGAAATAAGGTGTTCTGTCATGGTATGGCTCAGAATGATGCTCATTTATCATGCTGTTCAAGCTATGTGTGTTATGCTATCAAACTTTGTTTCAGTTCTCAACATTTTTTTTTTTTTGTATATTCTAATTAAAATATATATTATTTATGTGATGAATGGCCACACTCTCTGTCATTTCACTGCTACACTGCAACTTTTTCTTGTATTGTTATACAATGTGTCATTTACCATTTGTGCCGTGCGCCTTTTTCTGCAGGAGAGTGCCTGAGGCTAACTCAGTTCTTCAATAAATCACTGAGCACCACACATCGAGATCCTCTATTATACACACACCGCAGACATACACACTCCCGTACAGTTACTCTGCATCAACACTTCATTTGCTTTAATTGAAATCAATATTAAGCTAAATTAATCCTGTGACTTTCTTGAGCAGCTTGTGTCTGTTGTTTGTGAGCGACTGTGTTTGTGCATCATTGAGGTCAATTGACACGGTTGTATCTCAGAGAAGGTCAATAGAAAGGCCCAGCTCTGAAATCATCTGCCTGAATGTAATGGCTTTAAATATTAATGACTTGTGCTGTGGTAATGGAGATGATTATGGCCGTTTTTGCCTGGTGAAGGAGACAGTCCTGGTAAAATCATGAATTTATGTGTGTGTGTGTGTGTGTGTGTGTGTGTGTGTGTGTGTGTGTGTGTGTGTGTGTGTGTGTGTGTGTGTGTGTGGCAAAGAAGTCAATAATCTCTGGAGAATGCTTAGCATTAGCATTTCCATTCATCTCAATGGAAGTTGCTTGGTTGGAAGTAGTAAACCTGCCATATTTGCTCACATAACCATAGATCTTTCTGAGCCTTTTCTGTGACTAAGAAAGAAAACTATATTATGACATCACTGATTGGCTGATGCACACAGTGCTGTAAAGTTCAAAATGCCAGAACTTGTGCCGAAACTTTTTTTTCTTTTTTCAATAATAGCAAATAAAACAATAAAAAGAAAAAGAAAGAAAGAAAATCAAAGTAATTAGTTTTATTACCAGGGAATGCATGAACGAGGGTTATTATCCTTAACTAACTAAAAAAAAAAAAAAAACATTTTCATGACTTTAAACTAACTAAAACACAGGAAAAAAAAAATATATATATCTATATATATAGATATATCTATATATATATATATATATATATATATATATATATATATATATAATATATATATATATATATATATATATATATATATATATATTTAAATGTAGACTTATTCTATTTCAGCTAGATTTACATCGCATAATTTCTCATTTTCTTTTATGTTAAATTACTAAAAAACCTTAAATTAACTATTAATACTTATCAATTATACTTAAACAGCACTGGAATGAACTGATAAATGTTTAGTCTTTTAATGTATATTTTGGCCAAAAGCATCTGTCAAGTGTTTAACAAAAATTATTTGTATTTTATCATTTCATTTATTTATTTATGAAGCCATTTATATATAGATGTTTCTAACAAATTCTAAGTTTATTTATAAACTTGCACACTGTCCACCTTGAATGGATTTTTCACTAAGCTCGTTACAGTGCATTATGGGATTGCCTTCCCCAAGAAAGGTACAGTACATGGAATATTGCCTTGGATTAGGCTTTAAGTTATAGGAACTACCCACGAGCCTAACGATGGAAACCAACAGCTTAGGCAAAGGTTTTATGGGTGTAGGTCTTTATCCTGTGCTTCTTTGAATTGCAATTATTATTCGTTTAGATTCTAGCTCTGTCAGTCAAATAATAAAATGATTCTAAAATTTACACAGAAATGATTATTAGCTTAGTTCTGTTTTTAATTTGGAGTCTCACTCAGCTGGGTCACAGATCTCATGAACACAAGCTCACCAATATAATCATAGCCAGAGGGTACAGAGTTAATAGTTTATTTTTTCTTAGTCACATTCATGCAGGAACACCTATGCTGTTTAAAATGCTGAGTACAGAGGCAGCACACTACTTTATGGAACAGAGCCAGTGAAATCATGCCATCTTATTTAAAGGGAGGCACTGCTCCTTCCAGAAGCAAAGGTCTGGTGCATTGTGGGTGACATCTGACGGTAATGTACTGCAGGGTGTGTTTAAGTGTATGTGTGTATTGTGTGTATACTGTGGATTCATTGGTGCTGATGCATCATTAGCTGGATTAACCCGTAGGCCGCTCTTATGAAAGGTCATTGAAAGGTCAGCTTGAATTTTATCTTACCTTCTCTCTCATTCTTATTCTCTTCTTGCACGCATTTCCCAGTATCTCTCTGTTCTAGCTTCACCACATCTTTCCTTCATCTTTCCTCCATCTTTCCTCTCTTTCTTCATCTCACCACGCTTCATCTCCTCATTTGCACTGCAAATTGAATAAAAGGTAGTTTAAGAAAAGTTTTTTTTTTCAGTACCTCAGAATCCCATCACAGTTCCCATGACTCTCAAGAGACTTTATGTTTAATGTCTCACAAACCACAGAGGAGGTGAAAGATATAGACTTTCTTTTTTCCTTCCATCACTTTAATAAATAGTGCTTTGTACATTCGCCGGAGGTTTGTTCGTTAGCATTCTGGTCTTATTTCGTGTTTCTGTTTTCCCCAGTGCAAGACAGAGCTGAGATTAGTTTATTGTGTTTGTTGTTCTGACATTTTCTATTCATTTTATCAGTAATTCAATATAATGTTCGGATCATATATTCCTCTCTGGTGGAGAGAGGTTCATCAGGATTTTTTAAAGGTTAATTGAAGGTTAACTATGATCAATTTTACAAAGACACAATAAAAAGTGCTTGCTCATGGTAGGAAAAATATGCTGCCCTAATATCATCCTTGGTTGGAATAAAATGGACGTATTTTTATCTCTTTTTCCACTTTCTGACAACTATAAAAACTAAATGCGGAGCAAAAGATGTGTGTAGTACATTTAGCTCAAAAGGGAAATGTATATAAATAATTACAATTAATTATGATTAATTATAATTATTTATATGAGCTGCCAGTAGTAACTGTAGCAGAATTAAATTGCAATCAACCAATCTGTTTGTCCATCGAACATTTAGCGTAATTTCATATAAACTCTAAGAAAGGATATTTTCCTGGCCACAGAAAATACTTTCATACAGTATTAATGCATCAGAGCATGTAGCGAGGATCAGAATCGTAAGGAACATTCATTTATAAGGCAGAATCAGAAATTCATGTAATTTGTGCACAAGAGTTTTATTAACTAAACACTAACGCAAACTAGTCTAACAAACAAACAAACATACATACAGTCACTCAAACAGGGGAAAGGGCAAATGAGATTTGATGGATGATACCATCAGGAAAACCAGAGAATGACGCTAGAAAAAAAGTCAGTTGGCCACAAAACCATCAGCGCTGTTTATAATGGGGTCTATAGCTTATACTAAACCTCTGTTTCTTTTAGTTAAATGTACAATACTTGCATTGTCTTAGCCTGAAACGAGTGTCGGGATGCAGTCTCGGATGAAAGTCTTGATTGTTTGGAGGTTCGGTGGTGTAGGAGTCGCAATCACCTTCTTCCGGGTTTGAAAAGTGATGAATTCCAAAGATGTTCTGACTCGATGGTGATGGGCAGTTTCTTCCCAGTGTAAAATGAAAAAGCGTTAAGAGAGACATCAGCTGAGATCCTTGGATCTTTGGTGAATGGAAAGTCAAGGCCGAGGGCCTGGCACGTGCTTAGGGTTTCCTTTGAAGCATTCTAGCTCACATCCTCGTTTTCTCAGAATCTAACAGAACCGCAGACTGAGTGAGCTATGTGTTGGAGCACACCGGGCACGCCCGTACCGGCTTCAGCTCTCCACACGGACCACAATCAGATTTTAGCAGAAGACTTAGCAGAAGAAGAAGTGTTTGGGCAGAAGGGTTAGCAGGAGAAGGAGTCAGTTTGTGACATGGACCGCAATTAGATGGGCTTGTCCAATGAGAAAGGCTGAAATTCCAAGCGAGAGGTTGGAAATATTGGAGAGTTTTACGGCCCTTTGTCTGAAAGCATGGTCATTTGCATATGGAACTCTATTGAGTGTTAATGCAAAATGACTTGCCTATGTACCAATATATAATATACACTCTCGTTTAGATCATCAGAGGACAAATTCATAGATACTAAACATGGTAAGATTACATATACTGTAGGTAAGATTACGTGAACGAGTGGTTCTATCATAAGCATGCATATACAAAATATATGCATATACATAAACAGTATACAATACAAAAGACAACAAACAAGAAGAGTAAAATACACAATGTGTATATGTGTGTTCATTCAAAGAAAGGTTTTCCTATGAATTAATTAGAAAAGAGTGCCTTTTTATGGGCATTATATGTCTGTTTTAGAGAGACTTGAGTAAGAGTTGCTCTGCCCGCATTCATTTGAGCCATAAAACAAGTGTTATCAGATAGTTTGTCTTTGGTTGCCATGGAACCAAAGGCCTGTTCTGCCTTTTTGAAGTGTTAGTTGCGGGGTTCGGGGGAAGGGTCAATAGACCCTTTGATTAGATGAGGGGGCGTTAGATACTATTTTTTAAATATAACAAATAGTTGTGTGTCTGATTGGTCCCAATGCTACAATGTGCAACTGACACTTTATCTATGCAATTTATTATATGAACGCTGCCTCAGAGAATGATGGGAAATGTGGTTTTGTCACACAACCTATTGGCTCATAAAGCAGCTCAGCAACAGTGCATAAAATGTGAAAGAATTAAATCTTACAGATGAAATGTAAAAGCTTGACATTCACAAATACATGACGTAATAGATTCTACATCCCTCTACTGCATGAAGTGCTTTTTGGTTTCATCAGTCAGTGAATAAAGAAAAATAATAGTCCAGGCACTTCTTAAGATAAAAACATTTAAAAGCCTCAATTTTAATTTGGCTTGCCACACAAAGACATTAAAAACTAGCCACTGCATAGTAATGCATTTTGGCAGTGTGGAAAGGGACACTCTAGGAGACTTCAGGAGTCTGTGTTGTTTGGCAAGCCACATTAAAATAAAGCTTTTTAACCTTTTTTATATATTAATTTCACAAAGAAACTTTAAGGCAGCATAAGTCTTTCAAAAACAAGAAAGTGGAGAAAAATGTGCTTAAAATAGTGCAAAATAATCTGGTACTTATCCAAACAACAGCATAACAGATCCAGAAATGACAGAATATGAAGTATTACGAATGTATGAATTTAAAAGCTATGCTTAATAATCTTGAATCAGGAGCGTTTATGGTTTTTAAATGGATATTCTACTAATGAACCTAAAAATGCAGCCACGTGACAAATATTGCGCACATAATGGATTATGAATCATACAGAATATTGAATAGAATACAGAATATTGGAGACTCATGAACTGTAAATAGATATGTTCCTACGCAAATTGCCGTAAAGTGTTGAATGTGGCAATTTACTGTATGCAAGGATAGTTATATGAACAATTTGCACAGGAACTCATTCTGCTTGTGGTTTCCATTATAAACAGTCTCTTTAAATTCATGAAGTTATGGCATAACAAGAAAGGAATCTTAATCATAAAATGTTTTCCTTTGTTAAACAGCAGTGTGACACGGCCATTCTGTCAGACTTGTGCAGAGCCAGATATTGACCAGTCAGACACTTCACAACTGGACCAGAGAGATAGACTGTCTGACACACCACAGTTCTCCCACACACAACTGAGTAACTATCATAACGACAAGTGATGCTGTCTGTGTACCAATAGGAAATGTAGCAGTAAAGATGACAGTGAGTAAGTTCTGTACTTCTGGAGGGTCACGTGCCAGTCAATTCAGTGCCGTTAATTAAGATAAATGGGAATTCTTCTAACAGATAGCTCTCTCTAGTTATTATACATCTTCTTGGATCAGACGGTCAAGTGTTAGGACAATTTTACACTAAAATGGAAGCAAACTGCCAAATAACCTTTTCAAAACAATAACTGGATAAACATGAAATAGATGAAAATTCTGTCATCATTTACTAACCCTCACGTCGTTCCAAAGCTGTATGGGTTTCTTTCTTCTGTTGAGCACAAAAAAAAAGATATTTTGAAGAATGCTGGTTACCAAACATTTGACTGTAGTCACTGACTTAAATAGTATGGAATATATTATAAATATTAATTGTAAATATCATGCAATTAAGTTTCTGATACCTTTTATTCAGGTCACACTTAATTATAAGTGTATTATTTCCATAATAAGTACTTTTTTCACAAGGAGTGGTTTGAAGAAGAAGAAGAAGAAGAAGAAGAAAACTTTGTTTAACTTTTTGTTTATATTCACTGAGACAAACTCCGTAATGTAAGGTAAACATTCCTCCAAACGGAACATTAAAATGTTCTCCTCAAATATCTCCAGAAAATGAAAGCGACAGTGGTGTGACAATACAATATGAATGATGCTCGGCCTTTTTACTGAGAGAGATCTTCAAATGGCAGTCATTTGTTGAGAAAGCAAAAGACATTAGAGTTGAGACTGGAAAGTAAAAATAAGTTTACTATGACGTCAAGTCACATTTATGCATATTGTGCTTTATGCAATACACATCCACGATAAACAGGAAAAAAACAGTGTTAATGTTTTAAAATGAGTAAATTATTAAACAAATTCAATTTCAGCAGTAAACCAGCTATGCAAAAGAAAATAGTTTAATTATTCAGCTCAATTTTGTTCAGTGTTAATTCAATTCAGTTCAATAACAGTGTCAGTATTATAAAATTGATGTAATTATCTAGCTCAATTCAGTTAAATCGTAAATATTACTAAATATACAGATCATAATGTGTAGACAGTTATGGATAATGAAGGAAAATAATAATAATAATAATTAAAAGTGTCAAACAGACTTTTGAACTCTTTCAACATCCCAGGATTCAGCTCATGAAGTTGGTTTAATGACCAGGTAAGCAGGTGTGGAATCTACACAAAAAGAATCTCAAATATGACAGCTTTGATTTGAAAAATTGGGGTATTTTGTGAGTCAAGGAAAGCTATTAAATATGATTTTTTTTTTTTTTTAAATGTCAAACAATTCTCTGCCATCTGTTACTCCGAGAGACTGGCAGATGTGGAAAAAACAAGCTCACAAGTATGTGTTTTTTATAATCCTTCAGTTTTTGTGTTGTTCTATCCTCTAAGAAAGTCAGCAAGATAGTAAAAAATTTAATCGATTTTGCCTTTTTCCACTGGCTCAGATTGTGAGCAAACTGTTAAAAGCTTGGCATTTTCCACGTCGTCACAGATCAGTTAGGAGACGCCAAGCTCTGCCCTCTTTGCCATCTCATACAGTGAACTCACAATGACCTATTTGCCTGGGCGTTAATTTTTCGCCAAAGGGACCTGACATTTCTCTGACATTTGATCAGCCTTTCCTGTGTCACTAGCGAACTAGTGCTCGCCCAATCACAGCAGCTCTAATAGTGACAGATCATGCTGAATGACTGTGCATGCATAACTGTGTGGTGCAGACCGTCATCCAAACAGCAGTGTTGGGTAAGTTACTCTAAAAACTGTATTAATTACAAGTTACTAATTACATCTTCAAACGTGTAATAAGATTACGTACAAATTACTCTCTCCAAAAAGTAATTAATTACTCATTACTAATTACTTTCTAAATCCTATATCAACTTCGACAAGTTATTGATACAAGGATAGACATGAAACTGTCTTTTAGTTCTTTCAAATAAATAATAGATAACTACATAAATTATTCTGGTCACACTTTAGATTAGTGTTCAATTCTTACTATTCACTATTAACTATGACTTTTGCCTTAATATACCCCTAATTACTGCTTATTAATACTTAGTAAAGTAGTTTGGGTAGGATTAAGGATTTAGAATAAGGATGGCGGAAAAAGTCATAAAATGTGTTTTAAGTAATAATAAACAGCCAATATAACAGTAATATTCATGCTAATAACCAACTAGTTAATAGTGAGAACTGGACACTAAAGTATTACCAATATTAATACGTATGTAAAGTGAAAAGCGTACATAAAGAAACATGCATTTTAAGGTTAGACTTTACATTTTGATGTTAAATCCACAATTATATAGTATATTATTGTTCTACAGTCTATACACATTATTAAGGTCAATTACATAAGAAGTAAAGAAACATACAGAAAAAAAACGAGAGTAATCCCTTACTTTACTTTTTCAAGGGAAAAGTAATTAAATTACAGTAAATAATTACTAAGTAACTAGTTACACCCAACACTGCCAAACAGTATAAAAATGGAAACAAACTTTCTCACTACTTCTGAGTCTGACCCTCAGCTCACTGAACATTCTGTAAAAATAATGTGGTCTTGTGCACTGTGAATATCTTACCTGTCCACTATATTTATATGTTTCACATGCCACATCATTATAAACCCTGAATGCATTAAATATACTGTATATAATTTAATATACTGTATATTCTATATACGCTGTTCTGTTATTGTTTGTGTAATGGCACTTAATACATTTTTTAAATGCAAAGATTCATCAGTCGTGTGGATTTTCCCTATTCTCATTCAAATTAGAATGATTACAGGGTATATACTTAGGCTAGTTATTTATCTTCCTTATTGTGAATGACTATTATCACTCACTGAATTATTAAGTGATGTTAGTCGTGGTATTCTTACCTGTCAAGCACAAACAGCTCCCTCCAGCAACAAAAAATGCTTGGTCCCGTCGCATTTCCTCTTTCCTCCTTTTTTTTCGAGACATCTGGACTGTTCAATTATTGAACATTTCAGACCATTCAAACTCAGCAAAATTGCTCCCAAGTTCATCTATCACGCACGTGCTCAGCTTCCGTTTTTTCCATATTTGGAATGCACATGGTGAATGCGCAAAATAATTCATTTCGCAGGCTCAAATTTGCCTAAAATGCATAATTGGCTAAACAGAATATGAATCTCAATGTTACTGTTATTTTACTATTTACTGAAGGCTGTGACAGAGATGTGATATCATTCGGAAGTTTATATCTTTGGGTACCATTATATAAAATAATCCTTACACTAAAGAAAATGGCATAGAAATAATTTTCACTCAGAAATTGAAATACATTTCACAAATAATTATAAAGACACATCAAGTAACACACTGAACTGAACATAACATTTTGAAGGACTAAATAGACCCTTTTACTGTTAGTAAACATTGTGATGATTTTCTTTGGGCGGAGCTTAGGTGGAGGCAGAAAGATCCCCCTGACTACTTTACTAACGCTAGCTATGAAGTTCTCTTTTGTTCCAACACTCGTACTGCGTCTTGCTAGATGCATATGGGAAAAAGTATTTTTTTTTCCTGAACTGAAGCCTTTCTTTAGTCACATTCAATTCATGCAGTGAATCTGCATGGCCATTGGTTTGTGCAGTGTATTAAAAATGAATCAATGGCACTGCACAAGCCTATGGCAAAGAAGCCCGCCAAATCCTGCCAAAGCCCTCCAGAATGGACGGGGCGTCTGGCTATATAACCGGGGCGCTCGCCACATGATTCTCAGATTTCTTCTCCTTAAGTGACAACCTCCTCGTCCTACGCTGATCTGAAGCCGCTCGCGTTGACACACCTCGCAGCTGAATAAGGACCTCCTCAGCACAGCTGACCTGCTTTCTTTCGCCGCTTCAGCAACGCAGCAGTTTCCGGTCCTCTTTTCCCCTGCCACTATCTGACGAAGTCTAAAAGAGCTTCTAAAAGAGCTAAGGCGTTGTTTCAAATGCCTTGCCTTTACTGCGGTTCGTGTGGGTCTCCCCTGCATGCTGATGATGGCCACAAGGAGTGCATTTCCTTGGGGAACTAATTGTTCTCACTGCGAGAGCCTCGCTCTTGTCTCTCTACGCTTACGGGTCGGACCTGTGAAGAAAAAACAGCGGGCCAGATCCCACGTACCTCACTCTCGCCGCAGAGAGAGAGTACTCTCCCATCCTTTTCTCCCAGTCTGATCAGCGTCCCTCTGCTGGTGCAAGTGACCTGAAATCATTTGGTGGAAGTGATGATGACAGCATGTCCATAGCAGCATCGGACGCAGAGGAGTTGTAAGGCTCGGTGTCTGACCCCACCCCCCATCATCGTCCGCTGCCAGCACCACCAAGGATGGGATGGATGCCGAGCTTCTCCGTATCCTCTCCATAGCGGTTGACAGCATTGGGTTTAGAGTGGTCTCCACCAGAGGAACCCTAACACAGACATCAAGATGAATGGTTCCTTCCAGGGCGCTGCCAGGCCCCTGGTCAGCGTGCCTCTCCGTTCTTCCCAAATGTCCATGACGAGCTCACCATATTGTGGCATGCCCCCCTACTCTGCCTGCCTCCGTACTGCCTCTTCGTCCGCCCTCATTTCCATCGATGGTGCTGAAAAGAAAGGGTACGACAAGCCACCTCCCCTGGATGAGTCAGTGGCCACATACATCTGTCTGCCCATGGCCATCGGCTGGAGAGCGAAGGCCGCTCATCCATCCAAGCCGTGTAGGACCATGTCAGCTCTCGCTCCATGCTCTTACACTTCAGCTGGACAGGCAGCTTAAGTGCTTAATTCTGTGGCAGTCCTCCAGGTCTCACTATGGCCGGACCGCCCCTCAAGTAGCCTCTCTTAGACCTCTTGACACCCTGTTCAGTTCTGGATGCAGAGGGAAATGTGTTTTTGTGTGAACAACAGGTCCGTTCATGTGCCCAAGCATTCAGCCGCTGTGATATGTGTGGGAAAAATAAAACACAAACATTTTCAAAAAGAGGGCGAACTTCCTCTTCCATTATTCCCCTGTGTGGCCAGTCACTCGAGTTAATTCAACCCCTTGCCATGCGGGCCGAGGCCTGGCAGGCCATCGGGCTGGGTTATGGGGATAAAAAAAACAAGGATAATCTGACAGGGACCCCTTGACCGTATCTCGCTCAAGCTCTCTGACTTCAGTTCACCTGTTAGCTCTCGACCCCTTGGTGTCGAAGCTACAGGAGTACCTTTGGAACAATTAACCAGGCCGGGTGTGACTTCAGGAAGCTCAACCCGTTTCAGCCTTGGATTATTGTTAACTTCTTTAGGGGCAATGATAGCTTATGGAAGTTGATATCTTAGTTGTTCCATTACATAGCACGGCATGATTGTACTGAGTTCCCATATGTGTCTAGCAAGACGCAGTATGAGTGTAGTATCGAAAGGGAACGTTCTTGGTTACTTAACAGAACCTCGGTTCCCTGAGATACGGGAACGAGTACTGCGTTGTTAGCCATGCTATGTAGCTGCATGACTCAGTCGTCACCCTCAGTCAAAATAACCTGAGAATCCTGTGGCAAGCGCCCGCTTATATAGCCAGGTGCGCCCGCCCATTTTGGCGTGGGTTGGCAGGATTTGGCGGGCTTTGTCGGCATTGGTTCATTTTTAATACACTGCACGAACCATCGGCCATGCAGTTTCACTGCGTGAAGAAAAAAAGGCTTCAGTTTCAGGAGAAAAAATACTTTTTCCCATACGTCACTCGAGTTGCATTACTCGTTCCGGTATCTCAGGGAACCGAGGTTACGTTATGTTAAGTAACCGAGTACGTTTTGTTAGCCTGTTTTTATTGTTTGTTTGTTTTTTAAACAATGACTGGAGAAAATCAGATTTTACCTGGATATGATATGTAAGGTTAACTCACTGTCTGGGACCGCCGCGATTGTTATTTGAAAAGGTTAACTTTTTAATGGACGAAACCAGATTGGCTGACCCATCACTTAAAGCACAGACGATCTGACAAGATTAAGGAGTCATATGTTGTTGCTTAAAAGGAACATTATTTTGTGTATTTGGTGTAATGAAATGTGTTTTATGCGGTTTAAGTTTAAAAAAAAAAAAAATTTATTTTCCACATACTGTACATTATTTGTTTTTCCTCTATGCCCCGCCTTTCTGAAACGCGTAATTGTTTACAAAGCTCATCGGTCTGAAAAGTGAGGTGTGCTCTGATTGGCCAGCTATCCATGCTTTGTAATTGGCCGAATGCATCAAGCGTGTGACGGAAATGTTAGTCCCCTTGCCATACTGTAATGCGTGTCTCTGTAAGAACACCGGCGTGACTAGACAAAACCAATAAAACCCATTGCAAACGAACCATTTGTTGCATCCAGTTGGGAAATAATTACGGATTATAATGACTTAAGCCGGATTTGTCTCTGATGGTAATTGTTTCTCATGGGGACGTCTGTAAAAATACATTTGTATGGCTTCTGCGTTTTATTCATGTTGGAGGAGCGAGTTTTGCAATCCTACGAACCTAGTTCTGTGATCCTGCGAACCTGGGAACGTGCTGCTCACGTGACCAGTCACATAATTGTCTGCTGTAATTAAAATAAATATTATTTACAAAATTTATTCTTATTTATTGGTGTAAAATGCATTTAAAAATACTTATTATTATTGTAAAATGTATACTTATTATTTCCAAGCATATTTTATAATATATAATCCTATTTATTATTTGATTATTTAAATATCCTGTTTTAAAAAGATGTGCTATAGTTTGTATATAATTATACACAATATAGTTATGTAGCCTATATATCCGTTTTATAATACACATTTTAAAACTGTATTGCATACCTGCTGTTTGCCATAATAAAAACCCATTTCGAATGTTTGCGTTCTTTTCTTCTCTTTTTGCTCCCAGTCACTGTAAGCAGTTATAAAGTATTTTCTTTTAAAACTTTTACTTTCCAGCATTTTCAGAAATAAATATGTATGCAAAATTACACCAAAGTACAACAGTTAACGTACCTTACGGTGTTTGGGAGTGCTCAAAAAGGGTTTAAGCACTGAATTTTGAATCAATTTCTTGTTGTAAACTCAGAAGTGGATTCAGACGGCAATTAAATTACCACCACACGGCCTCGGTGTTTGACAAAAACAGTAGGTAATTTGGCCCGGGATTTTTACTGGGGTGGTGAGAGAAAAACACTGACATCCTGGATTCGGATGGCAATTAAATCACCGACTACCCCTTGTAAATGGTCAAAATCACTTATGTCCCCCTGAGAAACAATTACCATCCGAATAGGGTATACAGTGTTTTTATGCATTGCATCGCGCTGCGTAAACATAAAAACATGTCTGCATTTGTGATCGGAGATATAACAAAACAGCGCCTCCACAACATGGTGCCGGTGGCAACAGCGAGAATCAAAGTTACGCCTTCTTTCTTTGCTAAACATTTGGGCGGTGTTATACCAATCTTCCCATTAAACAAGGCCTTTAGGAGGGCGTGGACAAGTCTAAACATTTATAAAGAATACCTCTTTGGGTTTAAGACTTTAGTCTTTGCAACTTTAGAGATCTTATCTATTCACGAACAGCTTGTAACACTCCAAAGAGAAAGAAAAAGTTGAAAATCGCATCATATGACCCCTTTCAAACATTACCCTCCGGGTTTGAGTGACTAGCATCTACAGAGAAACTTAACGTGTATAGTAAGACAAACTCACCTGTGTCTGTCTAGTCATGAAGATATATATATATATTTCAATTTCAGCAGGCAAACTATTTTTACAGCTACATGAACTAGGCCAAAACACACACACAAAAAAGTTAAGCATTCATTGTGATGGATATATTATTTGAAGACGTACAGTATGTGTCATGTAATGATCAGTTATTTTAAAGTATAAACCTGTAAATGATGAAAGTTTACAGTGACATTACAGTACCTTTACATCAGCCTACTTTACATTCAGTACATTTGAATTAAGATTAATTAAGAATATTTTCTAGAAATAAACATTCCAGAAACTAATTTTGAACTTTCTGTATTTGATTATTTTTTCTTACCAAGTTCTTAAAAATTCCAGCCACAATCAATCACAACAATGTATATACAATTACAGATATTAATATAAATCATCATTTTTTGTTGTTTTACACATGCATGACAGACATTATTTCATACAAGAACATACATAGTAGAGAGATGCATAAGAACTCTTTAGATGCGTAACACAATCCATAACTACAAAAAGACAATTCTTTATTTAAAACCTTTTCTGATAAAAAGTGTGCGCTGCAAACACAAGCATTCTTGATGATCATTTCTGTCCAGTCCACTTGTTTTTTATTGCGTTTATCCACAGCTGTTGTCTGTGTTTTGTCTGGCAGTGACAGCAGGTACTGTATGCTTTAAAATTTCAAATTAAATCCTCTACTACGTCGGTAGTAGAGGATTACTACCGACGTAGTAGAGATGATATTTTAAGCTCCTTATCCGAATCTGCGCTGGTTTGAATTGGCCAGCCATAGTTTTTCCTTTATTTTGCCTCCAGCTAGTGCTGTGACGTAATTGTGATGTCGGCCCTAAAAGCGTCTATAGTATTGCAGAGCATACTCCAATAATCAAAACATGAACCACAAGACTCAAGCTTTATGGGTACTGTATTCACTATTTCAAAGTTTGGGTGAGCTGGTGGTCTTCACATGTATTCACCATGTTTAATCAGGGGTGTGTTTAGATGTACAACCATGGTACAAGGAATCGTTTTCACAAATCATAGAAATATGTCGTACGTTTTGTCATTCGAACCATGTTGGTTCAACAATAGGACTGTTTGTTGACATTGTGCACAAGTGGAGTAATAACTTTTGCTAATCAATCAATTGGAGAACACAATTAATGTCAGATTAGTATAGTTCATTTACACAAACAACAGAAAGCCATTTATTTATTTTTTAAACCAAGTATTATGTAATTTGTGTGCTTAAATATACATACAAAACTCCAGAAGGGTTGTTAAAGAAAGGTGCTTGCTGTGAGTGAATGTGTTTGATCAAACTTAGTGAAAGAATCTGTGTTAGAGGAGTTTGCATAATGAAAAAAACCATAAGTCCTAAAAATATCTTGTGATTTATGGGACAAACCATTAACAACTCAAAACAGTGTGAGGGATATGCACAACCTGAGCTTGTCAAATGTATACTCATACAAATAACCCTCTTTTTCAGACAGCAGAACAATATGGCGATGAAACAGGCTTATGACATGATAAATGGGTCAGAGATTTACACATGCACCCACTCCACCGCAAACAGCAGCATGATAGTGTCCTGCCAAGAACCTCTCTGTCGTGCAGCTGCATTGTAAAGATCATCACTGACAGCCAATCTGACTAAATGGAACCTGCTCCTGCAGATGCAACTCAATAAAATGCCCACTGACCTCTGACTGATGCGCGAAGCCAACAGAGGCTGAGAAAGCAGAAAGATCATACAGAGATGGAGAGAGATCTTTATCTGTGAAGGATGACTATTACCTTTTTATGGTGAAAAACACCCAGAAAACCATTTTACAGATGCTTCATGTATCAGAGTTACAAATTTAGAAAGTTAATGATGAACTTTGTTCCTTAAAAGAATAGATCACCCAAAAAATGAAAAGTTTATAAAAATGTACTCACCCTCAGGCCATTTAGGAAGCAGATGACTTTGTTTCTTCATCAGAACAGATTTGGAGATATTTGGCATTATACATCACTTGCTCATCAATGGATCCTCTGCAGTGAATGGGTGCCATCAGAATGAGAGTGAAAATAGCTGATAAAAACAATCCACAAGTATTCCACACCACTCCAGTTCTTCAATTAAAATCTTGTGATGCAAAAAGCTGCATATTTGGTAAAAACAAATCCATTTTATGTCATTTTTAACTTTAAACTGTCACTTCTGACCAAAGTATGAGTCCATGATCTATAACCCTTTATTTAGTGAAAAAGTTAATCCTCTGTTGTCGTCTCACATCAAAATCCCACTTTTATTTGGTGAGTTCATTTAGTGAGAACTGGACTATTTTTGCTTGCAGTGGTTGATCTGTGAACATTTCTCTCCTGATTCAGAAGAGATACCTGTTTTACTGCAGAAAGCACATGTTAAGGATAGTTTCTTATATAACACGCAGCTTTTTAACTTCACAAGATGTTAATTGATGGACTGATGTCATGTGGATACTTGTGGATTTTGTGATGTTTTATCAGCGGTTTGGAGTCCTCATTCTGATGGCACCCATTCACTGCAGAGGCAATCCAATGGTTAGCAAGTGATCCTGTGGTGGCCTAATAGTGCGAAATAGTGAGTACATTTTTTCACCATTACATTCTTTTAGTGAACTATTTCTTTAAGCCTCCTATAGTATATTTCACAAAAATGGCCAACAGATCTTCCCTTCTAATTAACATATTTGGTGTTGTTTTTTTCCACTGCACCCATTTGCTTAAGACCACATACTGTAATCCATCCAACCACCCATTTATTTCCAGTGTTTTGAATTGAAATACATAATCACATTTCACATATTGATTATCCACAATGGCCATGTTGTGTATATTAGCATAATGGCACTGTATTATGAAAGATGAAGTTTGCCAGCATCAAATATTTGATATAATAGTTCTTTGTGTTTTGAACAGAGAGAAAAATATCTCTGAAACTAATAGAGTGCCACAAAATTAGTGGAACAAATTAGAGATGTAAAATGAAGTTGTTTAAAATATTTACTTTGAATAAATGGTCAGGGTCTGTTGAGTTAAATGGAGGCGCAGTGAGACTATAGTGTTTTTATAATCACACTAGAATCCCACTGCAGCATCAAAGTGGATCATTTTTTAGAAAAATCAACTAATTGCTCTTTTGCCTTCAAACCCGAATTAAAATTATAAGTAATAATAAACAGCCAATATAACAGTAATATTCATGCTAATAACCAACTAGTTAATAGTGAGAACTGGACACTAAAGTATTACCAATATTAATAACGTATGTAAAGTGAAAAGCGTTATATATAAAAAAAACATGCATTTTAAGGTTAGACTTTACATTTTGATGTTAAATCCACAATTATATAGTATATTATTGTTCTACAGTCTATACACATTCTCGGTGTTTGTCAAAAAAACAGTAAGTAAATTTGGACAGGGGATTTTACAGGGGTGGTAAGAGAAAAACACTGACATCCTGGATTCGGATGGCAATTAAATCACCGACTACCCCTTGTAAATGGTCAAAATCACTTATGTCCCCCTGAGAAACAATTACCATCCGAATAGGGTATACAGTGTTTTTATGCATTGCATCGCGCTGCGTAAACATAAAAACATGTCTGCATTTGTGATCGGAGAAATGACAATCATAATGATGCAGGTGGCAACAGCGAGAATCAAAGTTACGCCTTCTTTCTTTGCTAAACATTTGGGCGGTGTTATACCAATCTTCCCACATTGTGACTATTAAACAAGGCCTTTTAGGAGGGCGTGGACAAGTCTAAACATTTATAAAGAATACCTCTTTGGGTTTAAGACTTTAGTCTTTGCAACTTTAGAGATCTTATCTATTCACGAACAGCTTGTAACACTCCAAAGAGAAAGGAAAAGTTGAAATCGCATCATATGACCCCTTTAACATTACCTCCGGTTGAGTGACTAGCACCTACAGAGAAACTTAACGTGTATAGTAAAGACAAACTCACCTGTGTCTGTCTAGTCATGAAGATATATATATATATTTCAATTTCAGCAGGCAACTATTTTTACAGCTACATGAACTAGGCCAAAACACACACACAAAAAAGTTAAGCATTCATTGTGATGGATATATTATTTGAAGACGTACAGTATGTGTCATGTAATGATCAGTTATTTTAAAGTATAAACCTGTAAATGATGAAAGTTTACAGTGACATTACAGTACCTTTACATCAGCCTACTTTACATTCAGTACATTTGAATTAAGATTAATTAAGAATATTTTCTAGAAATAAACATTGCAGAAACTAATTTTGAACTTTCTGTATTTGATTATTTTTCTTACCAAGTTCTTAAAAATTCCAGTCACAGTCAATCACAACAATGTATATACAATTACAGATATTAATATAAATCATCAGTTTGTTGTTTTACACATGCATACAGACATTATTTCATACAAGACATAGTAGAGAGATGCATAAGAAATCTTTAGATGCGTAACACAATCCATAACTACAAAAGACAATTCTTTATTTAACCTTTTCTGATAAGATGTGTGCGTTGCAAACACAAGCATTCTTGATGATCATTTCTGTCCAGTCCACTTGTTTTATTGCGTTTATCCACAGCTGTTGTCTGTGTTTTGTCTGGCAGTGACAGCAGGTACTGTATGCTTTAAAATTTCAAATTAGATCCTCTGCTACGTCGGTGGTACTGTATGCTTTAAAATTTCAAATTAGATACTTCACAACATCCTTATCCGAATCTGCGCTGGTTTGAATTGGCCAGCCATAGTTTTTCCTTTATTTTGCCTCCAGCTAGTGCTGTGACGTAATTGTGATGTCGGCCCTAAAAGGGTCTATAGTATTGTAGAGCATACTCCAATAATCTAAACAATGAACCTCAAGACTCAAGCTTTATGGGTACTGTATTCACTATTTCAAAGTTTGGGTGAGCTGGTGGTCTTCACATGTATTCACCATGTTTAATCAGGGGTGTGTTTAGATGTACAACCATGGTACAAGGAATCGTTTCACAAAATCATATAAATATGTCGTACGTTTGTCATTCGAACCATGTTGGTTCAACAATAGGACTGTTGTTGACATTGTGCACAAGTGGAGTAATAACTTTTGCTAATCAATCAATTGGAGAACACAATTAATGTCAGATTAGTATAGTTCATTTACACAAAACAACAGAAAACCATTTATTTATTTTTTAAACCAAGTATTATGTAATTTGTGTGCTTAAATATACATACAAAACTCCAGAAGGGTTAAAAAAGCACCGTGCTCCCAGTGCAAAAATGTGATCGCCCAAACTTAGTCAAAGAATCTGTGTTAGAGAGTTTGCATAATGAAAAAAACCATAAGTCCTAAAAATATCTTGTGATTTATGGGACAAATCCATTAAAAACTCAACAGTGTGAGGGATATTCGCAACCTGAGCTTGTCAAATGTATACTCATACAAATAACCCTCTTTTTCAGACAGCAGAACCATATGGCGATGAAACAGGCTTATGACATGATAAATGGGTCAGAGAATTTACACATGCACCCACTCCACAGCAAACAGCAGCATGATAGTGTCCTGCCAAGAACCTCTCTGCGTGCAGCTGCATTGTAAAGATCATCACTGACAGCCAATCTGCTAAATGGACCCTGCTCCTGCAGATGCAACTCAATAAAATGCCCACTGACCTCTGACTGATGCTGCGAAGCCAACAGAGGCTGAGAAAGCAGAAAGATCATACAGAGATGGAGAGAGATCTTTATCTGTGAAGATGATCTATTACCTTTTTATGGTGAAAAACACCCAGAAAACATTTTACAGATGCTTCATGTATCAGAGTGACAAATTTAGAAAGTTAATGAACTTTGTTCCTTAAAAGAATAGATCACCCAAAAATGAAAAGTTTATAAAAATGTACTCACCCTCAGGCCATTTAGGAAGCAGATGACTTTGTTTCTTCATCAGAACAGATTTTGAGATATTTGGCATTATACATCACTTGCTCATCAATGGATCCTCTGCAGTGAATGGGTGCCATCAGAATGAGAGTCAAAATAGCTGAAAAAAACAATCCACAAGTATTCCACACCACTCCAGTTCTTCAATTAAAATCTTGTGATGCAAAAAGCTGCATATTTGGTAAAAACAAATCCATTTTACATCATTTTTTTTTTTCTTTATGTTGTTTCTTATGAAAATATGTGTTTTTTAATTTTAAAGTTTTTCTTTTGAAATATCTATGACCTCTGTTGTCGTCTCACATCAAAATCCACTGACATATTTGTTCTGAACTAGGCCTATTCTGGACTATTTTTGCTTGCAGTGGTTGATCTGTGCACATTTCTCTCCTGATTCAGAAGAGATACCTTTTTTACTGCAGAGAGCAATGTTAAGGATAGTTTCTTATAAACACGCAGCTTTTAACTTCACAAGATGTTAATTGATGGACTGATGTCATGTGGATTACTTGTGGATTATTGTGATGTTTTTATCAGCTGTTTGGAGTCTCATTCTGATGGCACCCATTCACTGCAGAGGATCCAATGGTTAGCAAGTGATCCTGTTGGATGGCCTAATAGTGCGTAAATAGTGAGTAAATTTTTTCAACCATTTGCATTCTTTTAGTGAACTATTTCTTTAAGCCTCCTATAGTATATTTCACAAAAATGGCCAACAGATCTTCCCTTCTAATTAACATATTTGTTGTTGTTTTTTTCCACTGCACCCATTGCTTAAAGACACATACTGTTATCCATCCAACCACCCATTTATTCCAGTGGTTTTGAATTGAAATACATAATCACATTTCACATATTGAGTATCCACAATGGCCATGTTGTGTATATTAGCATATTGGCACTGTATTATGAAAGATAAAGTTTGCCAGAATCAAATATTTGATATAATATTTCTTTGTGTTTTGAACAGAGAGAAAAATATCTCTGAAAATAATAGAGTGCCACAAAATTAGTGGAACAAATTAGAGATGTAAAATGAAGTGTTTAAATATTTACTTTGAATAAATGGTCAGTCTGTTGAGTTAATGGAGGCGCAGTGAGACTATAGTGTTTTTATAATCACACTAGAATCCCCACTGCAGCATCAAAGTGGATCATTTTTTAGAAGAAAATCAACTAATTGCTCTTGTGCCTTCAACCTGAGATTAATTATATATATATGTTTTTTTTCTGTTATTAAGAAAGTTAGATATTAAAATGAAAAGTCAATGTCAAAAAGTAAACTAAAACTCAGCATAATAAATAACAAAATATTAATGCAGTGGTATGTGATTTGGTGTCATAGTCTAGTTATTTTTCATCTGCCGACACTGCTGAGGTGTCTGTTTGAAGAACTTATTTTGCATTCTCATTTTTCATTTGTCACAAATGCTCTCACACTCTCCAGAGTCAGGACAGAAACAAGGAGAAGTTTGAAAGAAAAAGACATAGAAATTAAATATAGGGTAGTGCATACTGTACAGTGTACACTGTACTGTATATTGCCAGCCATTTTTAATAATAGTATATACAGTATGTGATGCATGTTTACAACAGATAATCACAGCCATTTATCATCTCAGAAACAGAAACTTTTTTTTTTATTTTTGGTTTAGTATTGAAATTATTGTTTTATTAATTATTTTTTTTGGTAGTTTTTTATTATTATTTATTTTATTTATTGCTGGCATTGAAAGGTCAAACTGAACAAATTGCATTGTGGGATACAGTATTTCAGGCAGTGTGCTCAGATATTGGTCTTTCACCTATTTTATTGTCTACTAAGTGAAAGCTGTAAATCTCAGAAAAATAAATTCTAGAAAAGTATTACATTTCTAGAAAGTATGTACCACACGTCTCAACATCAAACATGAATTCAGGCAAAACATTTTACAGGCTTGTTGACTGGATGATCTCTTCTGTCTTCCAGAATATTTCAATCTATGACATAACATCACCATTAAAGTTCCCCTTAGAAGGCTACTATACAGTATATTTTGGAAAGACTTGTGCTGTCATGATTTTCCTATTTTCGTGTTCTTGTGTTGTTAAATTAACATTTTCTGGTTTTAGTTGAAAATGGTGTCATGTAAATGCCCCCAGTTTGTAGTTCTCTGTAGTTTCCTTACTCCCGGATTGTTCTAACCTGTGTCTTCACCCTTATTAGTTATTGTGTATATAAACCTTGTGTTTCTGGTAGAGTCTTGTCCTTGGTGTTTTCTTGGTCTGTTCCGTTTAGGTTTCATTGTAGTTCCTGGTTTTCTAAAATACATGTACCTTTGTAATATTATTAATGAATTGTGGCATATGGATCCTGCTCTTTTTCTTATCTGAGTCACCTTCCTAGTGTTACATGCGATAGTTTATCTAACACATTTAATGGAAAATTTGTCTCTAATGCTTAAAAAATGTCATCAGGAACACCAAAGTGTACTGGATTTCATGTTTGAGGAAAAACCTGTATTTAGTTTTTGTTTTTACAATTTATTTCGGGTCTAAGCACCAAATCTGGTCCATCTCAGAGTTCTGAGAGACTGTCTGCTGTGTCTTCTCATTTCTTCCTCCTTTCTGCTGTCTCTGCATGCTTGAAAACACCACAGCCTTTCTGTCACCCCACTGTTCCTGACCACTAGTCCGAAAACTCTCTTTACAGTTCATTTCAGAAATGAATATCCATGATTGATGAGAGATGACAGTGGAGTTATAATTTCCGAAACAAGTGCTACCAAAAGGACAGATCATTTATGTGACAAAATTTAACCTTAAAGAATTTTAAAGAATATATTATGTGACAAAATTTAACCATTTGTAATAAAAAGTTTAGAGTTTTTTAGAGTATATACAACAGGGATAAAAGCCATTTTTTTTTTTTTTTTATTATTATATTTTTGGTGGTATATATATATAATATATATATATATATATATATATATATATATAAATTATAAATAAAACTATTTATAATATAATTTAAAAATGTACAAATTTTGTAATAAAAAAAAAAAAAAATCAAGGGAAAAGAATTAATATACAATGTAGGGGAAGATCTGAAAGATCTTTTGGCTCTTTTTTATACCCAACATTATATAGAAAGGGTTTTTACCCTAGGGGCCTTTTGCCTCATTGCATCTCTTTCTCACTGAATGAAAGTGCAGACTTTGTAATGTAGTACTAGAAATGCAATCTGGCCTGTGCCATTGGTGTGATGGGTAGTTAGCGGTTTGGCTGCTTCAGATGTGTGTAATTGCTGATAACAATGCATGTAGGCAAGAATACTTCTCCCCAGCGTGCAGTGCTTATTGACTGGCTGAAGCCGTGTTTGTCTGGCCATGCTCTTTACATGTCCTGTGGTGAGATGTGCAGTATGCTCATTCTCGTGTCCTAAGCCTCGTCTATGTCCACGGTGGGTTCAATTATAATTGTTAAATAACATTGCCTCTGAGTATTTCAAATGGACGCTTTATCCCTGTACTACTCTGAAAGTCTAATTTTCTTATGCAAATTGGCAAAAGGATTCACATATTCGTGATCTCAATATTATCAGAGTAATCTCTGCAAACCACATCCTGTGTTTGTCTGTTTTGGTCAGCATGACTCCCAGAGGTAAACAGAGAGGTTTGACAGCAGTGATGGTAATGAACTGGTAACAACTTTTTATTCTGTGTTACTCAGCAAGCAGTTGGCTGCAAGAACTGATTTTGAAAATTGCATATTGTGGGCTTTATACAGGGCCCCAGTTATTGGGGACACTTTTTTTACCACACTTGCGAAAAACAGATGAATTGTGAAATTTTAATTGCCATAAATTGATCTTTCTGGCCATTAATCTGCATTTTATGATATTTTAAAGACATTTGTTCCTATGACAGTGGTGTTATTTATAAAGGTTCCCTTTAAAATTTGTGAGACAGTCATTGTGTCAGTCTCTTTTTGAAACTGCATCTCATTTTAAAAAAGACTTTTACACTGACGATCACAACATTTACACCGTTTATCAAGAGAGTGCAACAGTTTTGGAACTGATTTTAAACAATAATTTACAAAGCATTAAAAAGACACATCTACTGCAATATGAGGTTGTTAATCAATGGTATACACTTTTGATGAAACCATCGGCCTGCAATATGTACTGTAATCTTATTTACTAAATTATGTTTAATCATGGGAATTCTGGTGAAAAACTACATTACCCATGATTCTGCAAAGAAAATCCTACCAATCAGACAACTGAAACTTTTTGGTGCCCACCCACTCCTATGAAGCACTGTGAATGATGTAAATGAGTTTAATTAAATTGCTTAAATATTTTTGTATATATAAATATTTAGCAATTAATTACAAATATATTGTTTCTATATATGTAATCAACATCTTTAAATAAATACTTTTATATTCCTCACTCATTTTTAATTTGATTCTATCATTCACAGTCAGTGTTGGGGAAAGTTAGTTTTTAAAGTAATGCATTACGATATTGCGTTATTCCATTAAATAATAATAATAATAATAATAATAATAATAATAATAATAATAATAATAATAACTAAATGCATTACTTGGTTATTTTTCATGCAAAGTAACTTTTTTTGCCACCTGAGCTGGGCTTGCTTATTTGTAAAAACAACAACAACAAAAACGGAATTATATTTTTCGCAGTTGTAAAGGCGAAAAGATATTTGGTTGCAAATTTAAAAGTAGTGTGGTAATTTTACTAGTTACTTGAAAAAAGTAATCTGATTACATAACTAGCATTACTTGTAATACACTACCCCCAACACTGTTTGCAGTGCTTCACAGGACTGTAGTTCTTACTGTCATTAACTTTAAGTAGACAGTCTTACCATAGTCTTTTTTTGTATGATCTTCAAAGACTTCCTTGCTTTAAATGAAGTTTGTAATATTATGATTCAGCTCATAGCTGTTTAATTTGGTTAATGGGTTTAAAATACATATTTTTTAAATTCCATGGAAAAAATACTTTTGGAACCAAAGCCGCTAAAAAGTGGACAGGCACTGCTGCACTGTATAATAAGCATGCTTAAATGAAGTTATTCTGGAGCTGCGAAATGTCAAGCAGCCAAACACGCATTTTGCAAGGAGATATGAAAATAAATTAGCATAAATCATCATAAAAATGGATCACTTTAAAGACATGGACATGTATTATAATGCCATGGTTGTTGCTGATGTCATGTTAAACATGTGATAACTACTAAAACATGCTAACAACACCAAATAGTGCTGACTGACCTTAGCCTGCACAGTTGGTTCTGTTTGTAAGCAGGCAGGACAAATGATTGGACATGTGTCTAAAGCTGGGATCTGTGCGTTAAGCCCTGCAGTGTTAAATCAACTTAATGCGAGAAAAACGTGTTACTCCATGAGTTCTGAAGAAAAATCCTAGATAAAAATCGAATGGAAATTCCACCGAGGTACAAATTGTTACATGATGTGCAACATCACGGCAAATATTTTCTTTAGTAATTGATTTTATATGTACTGAACACAACACTTACATCAGTGAGGGTCAGGCTATCATTCCTACAATTCATTTTAAACCATGTATTATATCGCAGCTCCCTATGAAGCTGCCGGCCACCTGGTGAGTAAATTTGATTTATTTACTGGCCAAAGCCAATTTTTGCTCACATTTGACGCTTGGCAAATGTTAATTTTGGACCCTGATAGACTGCAAGAACCATAAAATGTTTTGACATTACAGAAATACATTTTCCATTAGGAGAGGACAGATAGAGAGACCGAGCCCAGCCATGATCATGATTCAATACATTTCTCAATGCTAAAGTTGCTGAGAGCAATTTTTTTTGATTAGCACAAATAAAATGTCACTATATCCAACAGAAATCATGGAAATTAGTCTTGAGAAGTCTAGACTCAAAGCCTGTCACAATATGTACACTTGTGGCCATTTGAGAAAGTAAGTGAGTGTGCAAGACTCTGAAAAATGTGAACGCTCTTAAAGCAAACTAGATATATAATACTGCTTCAGAGTGGTATTTGAGGATAAGTGTGTCTTAAAATTCATCATGATTAGGAACTTGTGAGATTATTATTAGGAATTGTGATATTAGTATTAATATCAAAAGACCACACAGGTTTAAAACCTGGTGTAGTGTATTAAGGGTAAGATAAACATTAAAAAAATACACACACACACACACACAAAAACCACAATAATTAAAATTGCTTAACATATTTTACAGTGCAAAGTACTAAAAAGTGTTGTAATCAAAATGGCTAAATAAAACTTTGTGCTAATGTTTTGAGAACGTTCTATTAACATTACTGGAAGAACGATCCTTGGAAATACATCACATAAGTGCACAAAATTGTTCAAAGTGTTGGTTGTAGAGCAGGCCCTATATATCATCTTTTAGCTATTATCAGAAAACTGGCCAATCAGAAATACTCTTTGCCTGTCAGTCATTTTGTTCATTCAGGATTGGTGACATTTGATTGGCTGGCATGTCTTTGGAAAGCGTGGTTTTTCGAGAGAGGGTGTGTGGTTAAAGTTATCAAAAAGGGTGGGAGTATTTTATGGCCACCTTGAATATTTCTGAAATCAATTAAGCTCTCTTTTCAGACCTGTGCCGCATCTGATGTCACGACTGTTCATTGTTTACCATGTTTAACTACTGCGTGCTCACTTCAAAGTCAAAAGAGGCCAGCAAGCTAATTGATTAGCATATTAGCAAAACATTAGAGTAGGGAAATCAAACCAATTAGAAATGTCCTTGCATGAATCACACATGCTCAGAGGGCTTAGGTTTTCAAGGCTTCCGAGTCAATGACAAGCCAAATGAGACCTCAGACCCGGAGCTGAGAGGAGGCTACGCTAATGAGACAGCAGCTTTTCTTTTGATATGGCTCCAACAGCTCTCCTCATTCTACAGAGTGGGAGGTATGGAGTAAGAATTCATTATTAAACAGATCTAATGTGTGAGTTATTTACTGAGGTGGCTCTCCCTCAGGTGGGTGCTGTGTTTGAAGTCGTTTTACATGCGAGAGGGAAGTGAGACACTGAATGCTAATGTCACTCATCTTGTTTCCTGGAAGCGGCTTACAGTGCTTTGAAGCTTACACAATATCTTTTGGGTCTGTCGCAAGGCTGCGGGAACAAAGCCGACATCGGGCGTCATCTCTGCAGTCAGATATCTATGACAATGCTGGCCGTGTTTAAAGCCTTGGAACAACATGTGAACAGCACGGTGATGCTTCAAAATGGAAATTACAAGACATTCTCTGAAGTATGTTAGTAATTCTGAAGGAAATATGCACAAAACAAGAGTAGTGTTAAAGTTTTAGGTGAAATGACAATTTGGGGGGGGGGGGGGGGTGGGGGGGGCATTCAGTTAGTAATTAGCATAAATAAAAGGGTTTTCCATTCAACCTCTGTGTGCTAATGTATCTAATGTTTCTTTTTAAAGCCCAAAAGCATGGTTACCATTCTCGAAACCAGCTAAAACACAATAAATATTGTGTAGCCTGCTGAAAAATACATCTTAAACCAGAAGCTGGCATACTGGTCTTAGGTGGTTTCGTAGGTCGGTCTGTCGGCTGGTTTTAGAAGGATTTATGCCAGTTTTCAGCTTGGCTAGCCTGGAAAACCTGATAAAACATAAATAAATGCTTCTAAAGCCAATATGAGTCTGTGATTTTTGTGTACATATGGTTCAGTAAATTTAAGTCAAAAAGAGATTTTAATTTTAAATACATTTTTTTATTTTATTTATTTATTTATTTATTTATTGGCCTTTTTTGCCTTTATTTGGATAGGACAGTTAACTGACAGGAAGCGAAATGGGAGAGAAGGGGATGGGATCATGAAAGGTCCATGAGCCGGGACTCAAACTCTGGACACCCTAATGTGCTATCGCCACTGACAATGGGAGATTTTTTTTAATCTCAAATAGTATGGATGCATGATGTTGAATTCCTGACGATATCTGATATGCTAATATTTTTTGAATAATTTTGGCCTATAACTGATATTTATTTGGAAACAACACAATTTTTTTTCAGGGAATAACATTTTCATTTCTGAGCAAAAACTATTTTCTGTGGTGATCCAAAATGGTGATTCTAATCATCCTGCAAAAATTCACTTCAAGAATGACCATACAGCGGATGTGATCTTATTGCTAGCGCACTTTCACACATGAGTTATTGCAGTGCATAATCAACATGTCATCTTATCTGCAAGACATATCGGCATCATATTTCACACTGCGCTGACGATGATGATTACTTTTTAAGCCTTTATCGGTCGATTCAGATGATGTTCCGATAATATTGTGCATCCTTATTTAGTAGTTTAAATTTTGCAAAGAATATCAGCACACATATAAAAGAATTTAAACTAATATTTGAATGTATTTGAGGTTCAGGCTGAATGAACTGCAGAATATAATACGTTGTGTTAAAAACAAACCCATACGACTCTAGGCTATGTATGTAACCATGGTTCTCCGAAGGGAATAAGATGTTGTGTCAAACGCTTTAGGATCGCCCCCGGCGAGACCACGTTCTGTAGCATGTGTGAAATTAGTCCAATAGAGAAGCGAGACGTCATGAGAGGGGTGACGTAAGCAACCAGGAAGCATAAAGGTGCATCCGGCAAGTGCACATGTTAGCTTCTGCGGAAGCGAGTGCCTGCAGGGATGCAGGGTGTATGGCAGGGAGACGCAGTGTCTCTTTCCCTTCGGGGAACCATGTTTACATACATAACCTAGAGACGTTCCCCTTCAGGAACTCGAGCTGTGACAAATGCTTTGGGAACGAGAATACCCACTGCACCATATGAGCAAGTCCCTGTCTGGTGTGTATCTGGTGAGCACATCAAGATGAGAGAACTTGGGACCCTGGGATAAAAGTCAGGTCCAGGCTGTAGAAACAGATGAATGTGTGTGGAGAGGACCAGCCTACTGCAGCACAAACATCTTGAAGGGCTACGCCCACTGATAAGGCTTTGGAGGCCACCATTCCCCTAGTCGAGTGTGCTCTGACCCCCATTGTTTGTTTGTTTTAGTTATTTATAGAGCACAATTAAAACAATGCAAGGTTGACCAGTGTGCTGTACAATAGTAACTAGTAAAAAGAAGACCAACAGCACAGAAGGAAAAAGTGTAATAAATAAATAAGCAAGTAAGACAAACATCATAGCAAAGAACGAGACCCACTTTGTTTACTCAATGTGTTGAGCCAAAGTCTAACTCTAATAAATACAATTTTACATTTCTTTTAAAAGAACCCAATGTAGGTAAAAGTCTAAGCTATAAAGGCAAGCTATTCCAATGCTTTGGGGCCACTACTGAAAATGCCCGGTCACCACTCAGTTTTAATCTTGTCCTAGGGATGTCTAGAATCATCTGGTTTGATGACCTTAGATTCCTTTGAGGTTTGTTTAAATGTAAAATTTATAAACCTATAGGTGACTGGAGGCAAGAGGACTCATAGGCCAGTGTGATGGTGTCAACCACCCACCAACTCAGGGTTTGCTTGGTCACTGAAACCCCTTTCTTAGGCAGACCAAAGCAAACAAATAAGTGATCTGCTTTATGCCACTGGGCAGCTCTGTGAACGTAAGTTTCCAGTGCTCACACTGGACAGAGCAGATTGAGTATTTCCTGGCCTGCTTCCTAGAAGGGAGCAGGACAAAAGGCTTGCAGTACAATGGGACCTGGCGAGGAATTGGGCACTTTAGGGACATACCCGTGTCTCGGGCAAATAAATGCCCTAGCCATGCCCAGGTCAAACTCCAGGCACGATACAGAGAGTGCCTGAAGGTCCACTATCCTCTCCAGGGAGGATATAGCGGGTAAGAATATCATCTTAAGCGTGAGGAGCTTGTCAGAGATATCTTCAATGGGTTCAAAGGGAGCTTTGCACAGAGCCTCCAGAACCACCGCCAGGTCCCATGAGGGTCCCTTGGTGCGCTGTACTGGCCTCAGCCTCCGGGTGCCACAGAGGAAACATGTAACTAACGGATGTTTCCCTAATGACTGACCACCCTGAAGGGTGTGGTAAGTAGCTATGGCCACCATGTAAATCTTCAGAGTAGAGGGTGTAGCGTATCAGGCCTGAACCAGACAAATTAAAGATTTGATCGTGAGCCTGGTTGAAACATGAGCCGAATTCCACAGAAAGGCAACAGGATGTTGTAAATCAACTCCTAGCACCACAGTCTGAAGTAAGATAACCAACCAACTCTTTCACAGAACAGCTTTCAACATTAACCCTCTGGAGTCGATTAACGCGTATACGCGTTTTGGGGTATTTTCTCCTGATAACCCCGAAAAGAACTTAAATTACACTTTCAGTTTTGATCGTACAGATAAGAGCAATACATCAATCGAATCTGTAAAGGGTCTACTTTTTTTTGTATACAGACATAATAACAACAAAACTTTGTCCACTTATAAAATAAAGATAACAAACAAGGAGTGCTGTCTGCAGCCTTTGTCTGCGCTGATCTTCAGTTACAAATGCG
Organism: Cyprinus carpio; assembly: GCF_018340385.1. Classification (NCBI taxonomy): domain Eukaryota; kingdom Metazoa; phylum Chordata; class Actinopteri; order Cypriniformes; family Cyprinidae; genus Cyprinus; species Cyprinus carpio. The sequence continues at coordinate 4,110,247 of NC_056614.1, forward strand.
TCATTAAAATGAACTGTAACTCAGTGAATACTCAACGAAGAGACATGAGAGAGATATCTATAGAAAGCCTGACATGTCTACTTTTAAACTAAACAAGTGCTGCTGAAAACAAATATTCTGTGATAAAATGAAATCCATATGAAAACAACGCGATGTCCATTTTTCACGTCTCCCTTCATTATCTTCTAATGCGACCACGCCCCCCGCGCCGAGCGCGCTTTTTGAGATTCAAATGTTTCACTGAAGCGCGCGGCTTTTGAATACGCCCACACAACAGAAGACAACACAGCGAGATTGTTCTTCAAGTTTTATTTTATTTTACTGTTTGCTTCGCGATGAGAGGAATAAGACATAATTCACCCCAAAAAGATGATGTGGTTGAGGATTTGAGATTTGGATTTCCTCAGAAAAAAGAATGAAGCACTTTATTCAGCACAGATCATAAACATGAGTAAGTCTCTTTTTATTTATTTATATACTTGTATGTACTATGTTACTTACTAGTTTTCACATAACGTGTAAACATTTTACTAGTTAGACTTTTTCCAAAGACTTTTTCCAAACTATAATTCCTGACTAAATGTATAATCAAGTGAAATATGATGTTTCAATAACAATATACACTACTATACCATTCAAAAGCTTGATGTAAATAATATAAATGTAACAATAAATGTAACTGTAACAAATGTAACAATCATTGCTGTTCTTTCAATTTACCCCCCCTAAAAACCTTAAAAAAATAATTCTCAGCTCTTTTCAACATTAATAATAATAATAATAATAATAATAATAATAATAATAATGATGATGATGATAATAATAAAAATAAATGTTTTTTTGTAGAAAATAAGATTGTTTAAAAGGATTTCTGAAGGATTGTGTGACTGGAGTAATGATGAAAAAAATTCAGTTTGAAAGTCAGCTTTGATTTTTCCTAATAAACTGTTTAACTGCACTCACAAGTGAATATTAAATTATGTTGTGGGATAATTAAATATATTCTAAATAAACTACAAACATAAAATTATATACATTTATTTTGTCCTCACATTCTTTCTTGTAACTCATCCCTCTCAGTGACACAGCTGAATGAATGGATCATTATGCAGCTCATTATGCAGGCCTTTGTCTTCTCAGGTGTGAATTCATTATAGTTGACGCCTACTCGCATATGACTTTTACCAACAAAAAGTGTCTTAGAAAATTTAAATCAATATATTGTTTTCTGTAAGTGAGTAAACAAGATGATTTTCACATCATTTAGAAAAAAAAAATTCTAATCTACAAGCTCCAGTTCTCAAAATTCCTGGGAACCAATTTTCTGTATGTGTTTTATTGCCTTATTCAAGTGATTTAACATTTTTAGTTTTTCACTAACCAACGCATAACATTTTTTTTTCTCAAAAGCACAATCATGTACATACATGCTGCTCACATATTATTATAGCCTAGTTTGTGCTGATTACAGTGAGATTAGACTTTAGCCATTTAGATATTTATAAGAAACTGAAAAAAGCACAAATGTCAGGGCATGACAAAACTTCTCCAGGCCCCAAAAATACCCTTAGACTCCAGAGGGTTAACACCATTAGAACAATTATTGACAATTTCGATTCGAAGAAGAGATTGTCTAATTTGGGGCAAGTAATCGAAGAGATGGACAGTCTGACCCTCTCATGTAAAGCCATGAGAGTAAACAAGATCGTTGGATTGACTTCCCCCCACCTAGCAGAACCAGACTGAAATTCCTAAGGGGACCTTTTAACCTCTGGGCTCCACACAGAAAATCCTTATGTCAGAGAATGGCACAGGAACTGTCTCTTATAGATGTAGTTGCACCAATATGAACTCAAAAAGACTTATAAATGAATATCAGTCCATTGCTTAACTTCATATTCATTTATGTGTAACCCACACATTTGACTATAATGTTTCTAATCACTTATTGTGTATGTCTTTTTAATAACCTATTGAATAGTTTAAGTATTCATATTCATGTTTAGTATGTGTGTGTTCGAAGCTTCTTGCTTGAAACGTTTCTGACCATCAGTTATTTGTCAAATGTATCATATTCTTGTTATAGGAATCATGTCCAAATTATACCCTGCAAGAGCGGGAAAATTCGGACCACATGCTTGATAAGATAACATATGATTTATGAATGGGTGGGACAAACATCGCAACACCCCGAGAAAAGACAATATCTAATTGGTCAAGACAACATTTGAGGTGTGGCCAAAAGGCCAGTTTAAATACTCAGGACACCATCAAATTCATGCTTTTAGCTTTTAGCTTTTAGCTTTTGCTATCAGTCATGCCGGCTTTTAGCCTGCTTTTTGCTTTTGCTTTTAGCGTTTGCTTTTAGTCATCACTTTTAGCGTTCTTTGAGCGCGGTTCCAGCGTGCTTTGGCCTGCAGGCCTGCTGCTGCTTAGCCACGATGAGAAGAAACATCACCTAGTCTCGTCAAACTTTACTTCTATTCTTTTACTTTAGTTTCTTTTCTTTTCCGTTTGAGAGTTTCGTGTTCTGAGTTAAGTTTTGTAACGCCGTGTCTCCGAGTCCGACCTCGAGTGCCCGTTCAACTTCAACCAGCCCACAACTCCGCATCTTCAGACAACTCCCAACCACGGGCTTCCCAAGAAGTCACTTCAACGACTACTGAACTTCCAGCCAATCAGCAACCTCGGGAAACCCCCTTTTCAACTACAACAAATGGAACCCCATTACACATGCAACGCAAGTAACCTCCAGACTCACATCTGTACTGGCGTTTCTAATATAATTTTAACCTCATTGAGGAACTCAATGCGAGGGTTAATTAAGTGATTAATGGTTGTTCATGTCTATGCAATTTCGCGTATTGCTGTAAACTTGGGATTCCACATTTTCATTCTCTTAAATTCATTCTTCCCTAACTTTCTATCTTCCTGCAACTTGTGTGAATGTGAGTGTGTGTGCTTATGTGTTAGATTAGTTTATATGTCTTAGATTTATCTAATAAAGCCTTATTCATATTGAAAAGAGAAGTATCTTGTGTTTTGTGCTTACAAGTTAGTGTCTTAAACTGCCGATGTTGTTACTGTGCTTATTAATAGTGTTTTCACTATAGTTTGGATATTAATATCCAGTGCAGATTTGATGTTATACGGCTCGTTCAACGAATCGCTGGTCGTTTCAGTGATCAGCCGTGAAACAGTGATTCTGTTCAAATTCCCTTTAAAATCTTAAATGATTCCCTTTGAGCTAAATTGACCTGTTTCCCTTACAAGGGAGATAACCCTGCAGAGAATTGCTTCTCCAGAACTGAACCAACTGGGCAGTTGACTGGGTCCTGCAGTCGCTGTCCGCACCAAGAAGTGAAAAGTGTTTTTTTTGTGGTGGGAGCTCTGGACTGGAGTATGGTCCCTCAGGGGCCACACCCACAACTTCCGTAACTCCAGGCTAGGGTGAAAAATTGTGCCCACTGCCTGAGAGAGGAGGTCCCTCCTGATCGGAATTTCGAGTGGAGAGCCGTTGAGATAAGACACCAGGTCCGAGACCCATACTCGGGCTGGCCAGAACGGGGCTACTAGCTGCAGATGGATGCTGTCCTGGCCTACTCTCTCCAGAACTCAAGGCCTCAGTCACGTCTGCACCATGGCATCCAACCCAAGCAGAGCTGGATGAGCAAGGGAGAACCAGAGCGGACAGTGTATCTTTTCCTGCAACCACCTTGGGGTGGAGCCTCCATTCCCCGGGCCTCAGCCCCTGTCTCAACAGGATGTCTACTGATTGACATGCCCAGGGATGTAAACTGCTCTAAGTGAGAGGAGCTTTTTGCTGAGACCACGCAGACCCCCCCCCGCCGATTTATGTAGGAGACTACCGATATGTTGTCTCTGTGGAAAAGCACATGATGTCCCCTTAGGTCTAGAAGACAGTGTTTTAGAGCTCGAAACATGGCCAGCATCTCCAGGCAGTTGATTTGCCACATGAGATGATGGCCTTCCCACAGACCTCTGGCAGAGAGGCCAGTCATGACCACTCCCCAACCCATGAGGGAGGTGTCCGTCGTTTGCGATACACGACAACAAGGAGCCCCCAACACCGAGCCTTGAGACAGGAATCAAGGTTTCTTCCACATGTCTAAGGCACATAAGCATCGCCGCATGGCCTTGATCATGCGAAGCGGGTTCCCCCTCAGGGAAAGCCCCTTGGTCTGAGCCACCACTGCAACGGTCTCATGTACAGCAGGCCAAAAGGTATCACATTGGATGCAGCTGCCATCAGATCCAACAGTCTCTGAAAATGTTTGACAGTGCAGGCTGTCAAGTAAGGGGAATGAGATAACTGGCTTTATCTCATTCCCCTCACTTGAGAGAAATCACTTCGCATTGCTTCGATACGAGCAGGAGACAACTATACCTGCATAGCCTGCACCCCACACCATGCCCAGATAAGTAGTTCCTTGTAGTGGAAAAAGCACACTTTTCTTGGCTTTCAGCCATAATCCCACTTCTTTCATATGGGTGAGTACAACATCTCGATGCCCCCCATCCTTCTTCGTAATGATGAAGTAATGGCTGTAGAACCCCGATTCTCTCTCGAGAGAAGGAACACATTCTATGGCCTCCATCCTCAAGAGAGTTTCTACTTCTCAAGGCCCATTAATATCGGAATAACCCCGTTGAAGCGAGGTGGATGAGAACTGAAATGAATTCTGTAACCTCTCTCTACAGTGTGCAGGACCCATAGTGAGACATTTGGCAGAAGCTTCCACGCTATCAGAAAGTCTACTAGGGGAACCAGTCTCTTGAGACTGCCATCTTGTGTCACTAAAGGAGCCACTTCAGTGCCCTGAAGTGGTTGACCGACAGGGAACAACCAACCTGACTGCTCTAGCACCCTCATCTGAGGGGTCGAGCTTTTCCGTGCCATCGCCGAGCCCACTGAGCCCTGAAGCACCGAGGGTGGCAGAAGTATCAGTGAAGCTCCCTCAGGGCACTGTGGAGGATCGGGCACCATTTACTGAGGTGTGTACCTCTCCTCCCTAGGGTGGGCTGCCCTCAGGGTCCTGATGATGGAATTGACATAATAACTGTCCGCAGATTAAAGGACCCCGACCGAGAGCACCGCCCCACCCCTGATCTTGCTGCGGGTGGCTCTGCTTCTGGGTCTGGCGGTATGAGGAGCTAGACAGCTGGGACTGCTCCCGCTCAGCAGTCCCAAGACCTGGGTATGGGAAGGGAGGAAATGCTGGAATCCTGTCGCTTGCTTGCCTTCTGAAACCTCTTGACGACAGTATCAACTGCACCGCTGAGGCCAGAAGGCGATAGTGGTGCATCCAGGAGGAAGAATCTGTCCTTGTCTTGTAGTTTGGACAGATTCAACCACAGATGTCGCTCTGTTGCCACCAGTTCCTCTTCCTCCCTATCGTCCAGTTCATTTAAGTTTTCTTTTAGAAGCTCCCAGTCACGGCAGGCAGCCCCCTTGAGTGCTGCCCGTGCATGCTTCACTTCCAGAATGTTTGAGGAATATCAATACAGTCTAGCCTTGTAATTAGACTTGCAAAAAGAACTGTGTTTTGTAAAATTAATATTCATAGATTTCCAAGTTAATTTTTTCCATGTATTTTGCATACTTGCATAAATTTTTAAAGCTACGATTAGATCTTTAATAATGCAGCATTGCATGAACATGGGCATTTTACAGGAGTTGCACAGAGCACATTTACCTAGAGCACCTTGTTTTTTGCAGACATGATAAGGTAAACGATGTGAACCTCTGAATTTTAAAAAGTCACCTTAAAAACAAATGCAAAAGAAACAGTGTCTCGTTGCTGAGAGCAGCTTTGTAGTAATGAGTGAGACTGTCCTGGGTCAGTGAAGAACTCAAACTCTTTTAATGATTATTCTTGGCACACAGTGCCCGATCCCATCTACCATGTAGCATACTAAGTAGGTCATTCCAATTAGGAGAAAACAACATTAAAGCAGAAACAAACAGGAACTCACCTCTGTAGTTTAGTCATTTAATACAGTGTAGCTGAATAAGCATAACAGACACTGGTTTCCTGTACTAGAGTCAACAGTGAATGATGGATGGACTGCCACAGGCACCTGGAGGAATAAAACTGACTGTCAAGGCATTAATAACCTTACGTGAATCTTATGTGAACCTTAAATTAATATCCTGGTGTGAAGTGGCCCAGTATTCACCCTGATCAGGCAGCTTCAATTCAGTTTGAGGGGTATTCAGTTCAATTGCCAATAAATGTCATTTTTAACACCACAATCAAATGTAAAAAATTAAATTTTAAATCTATCTTTTTTATTAATTTTTTTGTCATAATTTAAGAAATGGACATTCTGATGTAAAGTACTTTCTAATTCCAACTGTAGTGTTATTTTCCATATATACAGATTTTAATTTCAGATATTTTAAATTGCAACTTCAACATTGCCAATGCATATGGGTGTAACGGTTCACAAAATTCACGGTTTGGTTCGATACAACATAGTGGTGTCACGGTTCGGTTCAGTACGTTCGGTACGGGGTAATGGGTTACATCGCAATGTTGGAAATATTTCTGTTTTAAACCATGAAGGCAAGCCAATGGATATCACACACAAGCAATGTGTAAACTTTGCGCAAGTTACGCCAATCAACATCTTAATCTAAGTCAATTCACAAAGAGAAGAAACATGTTTCGTGTTAAACAGGTTGTTTATGAAAGTCAGTGCTTGAAATAAAAGCTTTTTATTTCATTGATTTTTATTTATAACTGCAGTGTTAATATTTTAATTGCAGGCCTATAATTCATTGTATAACAGACCTGTTTTAAAACACCTTTTTTATTGAGGAATAAATAGCCTAATCTTTTGTTATCCTCGTAGCACGTCAGTTATTTGGTAATTATTGTGGGGCAAATTAATTTAATAATGAAAGTAACTTAATAATAATAATAATAATAATAATAATAATAATAATAGGCTTAATAAAAATAAGAATGTAACATGCCTACGTTAAATGGAAAGGCCAAATATCTTAATATTGCCAACAACTGATGTTTTTGACAATATCTCTGGCTATCGTCAATACAAGATCATCATCTTTAGATGCACCCCAGCAAGGGGAGGTTATTGTGGGGCCTTTCGCAGTGTTTGTCCTGCATGCCCGTCCGCTAACGTTACGCCACTGGGCAGACAGCACATTGCCTGTTACGTCGTTTGGGCTGCCTTGTTGAGGACAGTGGCACTGATATATATATGTATATATATATATATATATATATATATATATATATATATATATATATATATATATATATATATATATATATATATATATATATATATATATATGTATATATATATATATATATATATATATATAGCTTTTATTTTGCACAGTGATCATTTTATAACAATTAAATGCTTTAATGCCCCTTCCCCCATTTGTTAGTCTGCTGCAAATTAAATGGATGGATAGATGGATGAATGAATGCATATTAAAAAAAAATAATAAAAAAATACATATTTATACTGTACAGGTCAGTTTAAGAATTTAATTTTTTTTTAAAATGTTTACTTTAAAAAAAGTACTAGATATTTTTAGACACTGATTTTCTTTATTGTATTACAGAAAATAGAATGAGATTTTTTTTTTTTTTTTTTGCAATAATGAGAATTAGAGAGACAATATGCTTAATTATCACATCACAATACAAAACTTGCAAAACTGGTCAAGAAAAGAAATTTGATCCTCTTTTTGGAGCCATTCCATAAATAATTACAGATTTTATTGGAGAAGCTTTTATACTACTTGAAGCAGATATCCCAAACGTTTGACTTTGTGTTCTCAAACCACATGCATTATCAGGTATAGCTTTTCAGTTGTGTTGTGACATGCATGCCCTGCGAAAGGAATATAAATGTCTGTTTTTGCAGTGATGCACAGGATGATTGGTGAGTCACACTCCACCTAATTGGGGGCCATTCATGAGCTTCTCCTGCCCCTGCCTTTGATCATGACAGGTGTGACAACAGGAGTCATAGCCATACAGCCAGAGGCCTTCATTAAGCATACCTTAACAGCCACTGTTATCAATCAAGATGGTTTGCTTAAGCATTGATCAGCATCAATTTAAAACCCCAAATCTAAAAAGAAATGTGAGATGAGTGGAAATGAAAGTGGATGTTTTTTCATCGGCAGATCCACAGAGAGACATTCGGCATCAAAGAATGCTTAGTATTCTTTTTCACTGCGGAGGTCTGACACCATTTAAGTTTTCTTTTCTCGCAGATGTCATTCGATGCAGTGAAATTAAACCCTAATCTTTACATACAAAATGCAGCTATCAAGAATATGCGATGATAATTGCCCCCTCTCATTTAGTAGCTTTAAATTTACATTTTAAGAAAAGAAAGCAATTACGCTTAAATGACAAATTGATTGTTTCAAATGGTTCATCAGCAAAACTAAATGATAAATACATTTCAAAAGGACTGATTTACAACAGCGAACATTTTTTACAGTGGAGATAATTCTAGAAGAGAGATGTCTTTCTGACACTTTGTGACATGTTCGCACTTAAAAGACAGTTAACGGAGTGGAGAAATACAAATGAGTGAAAGTGCTGCAAAATGACAAAAGAACTTGGAAAAACAAGAGCGTAAATTTTAATTTCAAAATATTGAAGTCTAAATTTTCATTACCTTTCTTTTTAATAAACTCAGTTTTGTTGCTAAAGCAAGGCGAAGTACAAAAAGTGAACTTCATAACATTATTAGGCTATATATAAAATTGTTTAGTTTGCACAGAGCAATATTTTTTCTGTGCTTTTATGGGACTGTCTATTGAATATATAAGACAAAAGTGAAAAATTCCCTCTCTTCTTAATCTCTTCTCTTCAGATAAAGGGATTCCAAATGATTGCAGCCTTAAATTCTTTTCTAATCGCACTCAAACAACACAGAGATGTAACATTTGCCAATTTCACTCAGAGTAAAATCCTCAAATCCAGTCATGGAATTGTTTCATCTAATTTCACATTGCGCTGTACACAGAGAATACCGTCTTTCATAGACCGCTTAAAACAAGTATGATGAAAATGACATGCTTCATAACAGCTTGAGAACATGCAAACCCCTCTTTAAAAAAAAAAAAAAAAAAAAGAAGTATGCTTTGTAATATTTAATGTGCATTTGTAGAGTACTTCAAATCTTAAAGTGTATTTTTTTTAAACTGTACTTGAATTAATACAAATTAATAACAAAATAAAAATCCACTTATATATGGCCTATTTAAACATATAAGTACACTTCACCTGTACTAAATTGCAACTTCATAATTACAAATGTGAAAATAAAAATATTTACATTCCATTTTAGGTTAAATAATTGTTTTAATCATCTTTTGTCATGCTTTAAAGAAATTGACATTCTGATGTAAAGTACTTTAAAATGTTATAGTTTTAACTGTAATGTTATTAGATATGCTTTATTTTAAATGTTCTAAATTGCAACTTTGCCATTACAAATGTGTAGTTACAAATATATTTAAATACATGGCATGTAATTTTCAATATAAGGCATACATTACTTTACCTTGAATAAAAATACAATACACTCTATCATGAGGAACAGCCATTGAATGATGCAGTGGGAAGGTCATTATTTTCTCTATGAGAGGTTTGTAATAGTCATTGCAATAGCTCTAGTTATGGATGGCAAGCTATTCAAAGGCATTAGATAAGGGCCTATGTTACATATGACGATCACACATGACAGCCATGCATATAACACGCAATACACAGCATTAAGTAACAGACCTGATTTTCTCAGCATCCCCAAGACCTCTGAAAGTGTGTTTTGTACAGATAAGCCCTTTAGCTCTGTTAATACAGTGATGTTTTCTGTCGTTGAGCCTTTGTGCTCTTTGAACAGACAGTACGGCTTTCGTCCCTCTAAAGACTGTGACATGGCATGAAACCAACACCCTGGGCAGTGCCATCTGTCAGCATGGCAGCCGCACACAGAGCGCTGGAGAGCAGCACTGGACTCATAGTGTGTAGAGTTCCCTCTTCTAAAATCGAAGAATAATATTAGCTTGTATTTAAGAATTTGCATGGACATACCACTTTTTATAAGTGCATTTTGTGGTATGCAGAAAGATTCACATTTCAGATGAGGGTGATCAGTCACTCAGAGATGAAATGCTCCTCAGAATGACTTGGACAGTGGGCCGCTCTGTTTGCCAAGTGTTTCCATTAGAAACACCCTCATACAGATTAGTGGGTCGGGCCTAAAATCTAGGGCAGAGAGTTCAATGAGGAAAGCGAGAGTGGCGCTGTAATGTCACACAGTTGGCATACGGAAGCCCAGAAGGGGCACAGAGGGTTTTAATAAGAGATCTGGAAGGGAGCTTGCTCTGACACTCAGCTGTATTCCCTTAACATCCTCATACACTTATAATATAGGTCCCTTATCGGCATCCATGGTTTCATGGAGAACCTTGAACATCCATGGTAAATTTCCATTGCACAAAAGGTTTGTTATAGCAGAAAAATTTTCTTTAGATTATTCAAATGTTCTTTATACATATATATAAAATAAAAATGTACTCACTCTCAGGCTGTCTGTATGTAGATGAGTGTGTTTCTTAATTGGAAACAGGTTTGGAGAAATGTAGCATTATATTATTTCTTCACCAGTGGATCCATTGCATTGAATGGCTGCCGTCAGGATGAGAGTCCAAACAGCTAATGAAAACATCACAGTAATCCATAAGTAATCCACACCACTCCAGTCCAAAAAACAATGTATTGTGAAGTGAAAAGCTGTGTCTTTATAGGAAACAAATGCATCATTAAGACCTTTTATCGTAAACCAACGCTTCTGGCCAAAATGTGAGTCCATGATCCATAATAATGCTTTATCCAGTGAAAATTCCATGAATATTAAGAACTGTTTTGGACTGTTATTACCCGCACAATGTTTGATCTGTGCATATTTTTCTCTTGATTCAGAATAGATGACAAATTTATGAACAAAGGACTCACATTTTAAGCATGAAGCAATGGTTTAAAGTTAAAAATTTGCATTTCACTAAGAAGCATCAGTCTGAACTTAAAAATGTCTTAATGATAGATTTGTTTCTTACAAACACACATCTTTTCACTTCACAAGACTGATGGACTGGAGTGGTGTGGATTACTGTGATGTTTTTATCAGCTTTTGAACTCTCATTCTGACGGCACCCATTCACCGCAGAGGACCCATTAGTGAGCAAGTGACATAATGCTCAATTTCTCCAAATCTGTTCAGATGAAGAAACAAACTTAGCTACATCTTGGATGACCTGAGTACATTTTCAGCAATTTTCATTTTAATTTGAATTTATTAATTAACTTAATTTTAAAATTTTACAGTATTTGTAGCGACAGTTGTCAGAATTTCATAAGTTTATCAAAACAATGAGACACACTCACACAGAACACACTCAATCTCAATATCGAGCAGTCACTGTTTATATAAAGAGATATATGGAGGCTGCCACCAGCTGATAAATGATTCCTGTCATTAACTTAAGAGATAAGAAACGGTGCAGTGGGCTATTGGCATTGATCTGTGTGGGGCTATCTGAAGGAATTATTTCCTGTTGTTTGACAGAATTTCATCGATTTAGGTGGCGACACCATTAATGAGACTTCCATCTCTGTTCTTTTCTATCTGTTTTCCTCTATTGCATGAAACACAAACACCTCTCCCTAATGATGATGGAACTGCAAGTGATTACGGTCTGCATTCATTAAGCCAAATTCCCAAAGAAACGTACATTTCATTATGAAGGGAAGAAAAAAAAACAGAAAATAATGTCCTTGCAGTTACTAATGAGAAATTGCATGCTTGGTCTGCCAGTTGTGACAGTGACCTGAGCCGGAGGAGCAGGAAGTAAGCAATGATTTCTCATTACTTTCTCTAACAAAATCAGATTCTTCACATGTCGAAGGTGCCAATATTCAAAGAAATGCATGCAAATTAGTGCAGCAAAGCACGGTGTGGTGAAAAATATAAGCACAGCACAGACACAAAGGGATTGAACACTTACGCTAACATCATGATTATCCAAAGCCCATGGGTTTGTTAACAATAAATTAACACTGAAGTACTTGCCAGACCTCCAAAAACAAGTCTGCTGAAGAAGTTTTCTAATAATCAAGTCCAGGAGGCAGATGCTAATGAGGAAAAGAACAGATATAAGTCCAGTGAAGGGTCTGATGTGTGTTCTTGTGGTTCCATTAGTCAATCAGCAATGTAATGGCATTATTATCTGGTGACATCTCAGTGACATTTTTGGTTCGGGTGTTTGGCTCAAAGTCCCAATAGATCATAACTATTTTGTGTTCTTTAGTGTAAATGCAATTTGTCCATTATTTGAAGTCACAGTTTTTATTCCAAATCCATAGGCCTATGTGTAAAATATGAAATACAACAAAATCTACTGAAAAGAGGGGTGTGTTTTTCAAGAGCACAGTTAGGACCAACTATGGTCGCAAGTTCCTTTGTTACCAGCATAGATTTGGTGTTTCCGAATCTATAGTTCCTATGAATGTTCACATATAGCGTCACAAAGTTGTGTGGTTGGAACTACAGCTCTCAACCTGTGGTTAAAAGGATAATTTCTTGTTAGTATGCCATATGGACTTAAACAGATCATGCACTTGAGCAAAATAAGCAAGCTAACATGTAGTGCAATCTATATACAGACTTCTTTCTACATCTGTTAAATGAATTAGTGTCGTAAAATAATGGTGAACAAAAATACTGAAACAGTCCTCAGATGCCATGTCCATTGTTAACAGCAACAATTTGATCTCAAACTAATGAATTTGCTGAAGTTATCACCTGCTTGACCTCATTAATGACAGTTCTAACCAATGTGGTTCAAATGATGGATGTGCGACAAAGTTCCTTCCTCTTGTTTCTTCCAATTAGCACAGGTTTTGTATTTCTTTTTGGAACTGACTGATTGTAGCAATCAATGATCTGAGCGCATGCAGCTTAGCTTTTATTTATTACTTGTGGATAATTTTGCCAGTGTTCACTCAAAAACAAAGGTGCATACGATCAGATCAGTGAGGCCTACGATCCATAAGTTCCAAAAAGTAATACAAAACCCATGCAAAATGAAAGAAAACAAGATTGAATCCAACGGTTGGTAATAATAAAACATAACTAGTGGTTAACAAGCTATTTTTTGACAGGGTTTCTCATGATGGAAAAAATACAAAATTATCCAGTTTTTTGGGGAAAGTTGTTATACCCCATGTGAGCAAAGTGAACAAGTTTTGTCAGGGAAAAAAGACTGGACTGCAACATGAGGGTTTGAATTCATAGCCATAAAGTTTTTTAAATAACATGCAAATTTTTGCATCTTATTTGTCACTCCAATTAAAGAACTACAATATTCTGGACCTCTTTACATCTACTGACAAGAACTAATCGCCAATGCTAAACCTTGACCCCATAGTTAGGAGAGTGCGGATGTCCATGGAAATATAGTTATGTGTGTCTCTGTATGCTTTTTATTAGTGTTTTCAAAAGGAATTTGATGACTGGTGTGTGAACACACCTCCAGGTGAGCCCGTCAACACATTTTTCATTTTCCAAAACACTAACAACTGACTGATTCCTGTCGCTCAGACAAATTACATTTGCGAGAAAAGCACTTACCTCCAGCTGGCAGAGAGCGTGCCAGTTTGATCAGTGAAAAAAGCTGCTTTACTAGTCCTCTTATGATGCCTCATCTCACAATGTCAAATCAAATAAGCTGTTTGATAAACGCCACAGAGGGTTTAATTATAGTAATGATCTCATCTCCCACATCAGCCTGCCTCTCATGGTGCAAAGCCACATCCACAGGCAGATTAAAAGCCCTCTCTCTCTCCATCCCTCCCTCCCTCCCTCCACTGCTCTCTCTGCCAGACACCTGCTGCAACAGCCTCTTAACACTGCAAATTCACAAAGACAAATGAATATTGCTGCACTTTAAAGGAAAGACCGTGTAGACAAGACACTGCAAGAGTTGTTTTGGCCTGTGGCACAACAGGAAAGACTTCCTGAGCAGATCTGCGGAAGTATTGGTTTTCCTGCCAAGGAATTACTTCTCATTAGTGACTGTGCATGCTGTTGTCACTTTGAAAACACAACAGGATGGTCATAGTGGGACATCGGTGTGAGGTGTAAGCTAGAAACACACTAAGTACCAGAGGCAAAATGATTCTCAGTGCATCTCTGTTTTTTTTTGCAAACATGTTGGGGTGGAAATCTTTGGCAAGTTGAGATTGCTCGATGCCAACAAGATCATATTAAAATATGTATGTGACCTGCCAATAGAATAAGCGAGTATCAAATCCTGTCATCGAAGGCGGCTGAGTAGCTTTCCTTCTGTGTAAGTGAAATATCACATCAGAGTAACCATAAATTTTGTTGTTGTCAGTCAGTGTTTTGTTATTCCTTAAAATCTTGAGTGTTAAAAAAAAAACTGTACTGGCAGATACTGTAATAATAATAATAATAATAATAATAATAAAAACAAAAAAACTAAAACAATTTAAATGTACTTAAAGAAAGTTAACTGTTTTATGTACACAATAAGGTACTTAAAAATAATAATAATAATAAAGCACTTTATAATGTCAAACTAAACATTTACTTTAAAGTACATTGTAAATAATTGTTTTAATAATCTTTTCACGATTTAAGGAATCACACTACTTTGATGTGTTGACCAACATGCTAAAGCATGTAAAGTACATGATTATAATTTAACTGTATTGTGTTATTTGATATTACATTTAAAGTTAATATATATTAAATGGACTAAATTGCAGCTTCATCATTAGAAACGTGTAATTATAAATGTGTTTAAATGCATGTTATACAAATTTCAATAGAAATTACATAAATTTTTGTTAATAATTTAATAAAATAAAATAGTTTATCATGAATGCTTGTCAATACATTTGGCATTTCACTTCAAACATATTTCAAAGACAACAGAAGTAACTATGAAATTACATATTAAGATGTACTAAAAGTCCTACTTAAGTTAGTTAAAAAGATCTCCTAAGTTCATCCAATTGTATATAAAATAATTTTCAATGATAAAACTTGTTCATGTAGTTGTAAATAACATGCAAATAAGTCTCTGAAAACATTAAATTCAGTTCGCACTTAAGATTATTTATTATTGAAGTATATAATTCCCTAAATAAATTCACTACAAAAGTATGCTAAAAATAAACATAAATCTAAGAGTAAACAAAAGTTTCAAGCATCTGATACATATGTCCCACACTACGTAAATGCATTTATTCTCTTTATAAATGTTCAATAAGCAACTCTGTTTTGAGTTATATCTAGTTAAAAAATGTAAACAATTTTACTTAACTCAACAAGATTTCCTTCCATTGCTCTGTCATAACATTAGTTGAAAGTGAAAACTGACCATATAACAGACAATTTACATTAATACCATTATACCGGCCCTTGCGGCAAAGCTGAGAATGCAAGTAGTTGCATTATGAATTCCGTTCTGACACCTTTCAGAACGCAACGATGCGTGAAATTGAGCTTTTGTAGCTGGAAGCGTTTGCATTCATGTACTTGTGTAGAGTATGTTTAGGTTTTATTCGTTGAAGTTGACGGTGTGATTTGAAGAAACCAGTGATTGCTTTTATTTGTCTGTCATCTCGGAGTATATAGGCTACCTTTGTCCAGCTGAGGAAAGCCTGACATCATTCAGGAGAAGACTGAAAATGAGAGTGTCTGACAGAGCGCTTTACTTTGACAGTGACTTCTTGGCCTCAGGAGAGATAGAAGAGCAGAGAGCAGTACATTACATCAAATATCTTCATTCAGAGTCCACAGGGTGAAGAGCAAGAGAGATTTATAACAGGACTCTGTCCTCATTTCCGTCAGGATACAAGCCACTGAGGTGTTTTTGTTTTTCTTCCTCTCTTCCATTTTTGCGGTCTTCTCACTTGGACTGTGATGTAAAAATATTAGAGCTGTCAAAGCTGATGTATTAACTTATGAGATTAGTTAAATATTTAAGTCTGTTAAACCTATTTAATGCATTTAGCTAATTATAGCAATGCTTGCTAAGGGAAGCACTTCTGTGCTTTGTGGGGAAGTCTGTGGCCTAGTGGTTAGAGAGTTTGACTCCTAACCCTAAGGTTGTGGGTTCGAATCTCGGGCCAGCAATATATGACTGAGGTGCCCTTGAGCAAGGCACTGAACCCCCAACTGATCCCCGGGTGCCGCAGCATAAATGGCTGCCCACTGCTCTGGGTGTGTGTTCACGGTGTGTGTGTGTGCACTTTGGATGGGTTAAATGCAGAGCACGAATTCTGAGTATGGATCACCATACTTGGCTGTATGTCACATCACTGCACACCGTTTGTACTACAAATATGAATGTTAACTCAATGTTTATGCCTTATTGGGGAGTCAATTGCTTCCTTTTCTAAGCAATCACACTTAAAGTTATGGGTTATGAAAGGTTAATATTTTGGTTTTGGGAGTCCCCAACTACTGGTTGACAACCATGCAAGGTCAAAAAAACATTTTCATTGTCTTATAATATGCATTTATTTTTACCTTACTTGCTCAATGGCTCCAAAACGATTTGCTCAGTGATTAATTTTTCCAAACCCCTCCTTTGTGTGGCACTAATCTGCGATGACTGGTCCAACTGATCTTATTTTTATTTCATCATGCCTGATAAAGCAGCGTTTGTGAGCACAGTGCTGCTTTGTGTATACAGCTTTACTGGTGAAACCACTATTTTTACTGCTCCAAAAGCGACATCTAGTGGCAAAGAATGAATTGCATTTTCATTCAGACCAATGCCAAACGACCAACAAGTGGGCGGGCAATACGCTAATGTTTCATGTTGATGTCAACATGAAACGGCTTGGTATTCATTTTTCATTTTAAACTCAAACTGTTGCAGTCTATCACTCTTATCATGTAAGTGGATGGGAAGCATGGCTAAAACATACACTAAAACTAAAAAAAAAAAACATACACAAACAAAACCAAATTAAACCCTGCGTCTTTATGGCAGATTGCAGACTTATAAGTGCAGTACCACAACCTATCTTTCAAATGGACCTCAAATCTACAATCTCAATTAGGAGTGTCAATGGTCCACTTGAGATAGGTGGCGGTAATGCACTTATAAGTCTGCGATCCTCCATAAAGCAAGAAGAAGAAGATGCCTCACGCGCCTGGCCGCCTACTGCTGAGAACGTGCATAGGAGGACGCGCTCAGGAGAGTTCTAACAGTTCGGACATTGCATGAATCAGAGGAAAAACGATATAAATACTGTTCAGTTTCTTGCACAGACCGATCGTTTTGTGACTCTACACATCAGTGTATCGTCACGAGCTGCAGGCTTTAATTTGGTTTCGTTTGTGTGTTTTTTTTTTATTTTTAGTGTATGTTTTAGCTGTGAATCCCATCCACTTACATTATAAGAGTGATAGAGTGCAATGTTTTGAGTTAAAAATCTCTGTTTGTGTTCTACTGAAGAAACAAAGTCACCTACATCTTGGATGCCCTGGCGCAAATTTTCATTTTTGGGTGAACCATCTCTTTAAGCTGAAAAAATAAAAAAGCATACCTTATATTACTGTGTGTTATGTATTTTTATGCTTAAAAACAAGTATTCTCATTCTACTTGGCAACATGCTAAAGTAAAATTGTATTGCAAAGAACTGAGTAGGTGAGGAAATATTATTGTATGGCGTTGTGGCCTAAGTCTATTCTAATCAGTCACTTATGAGTTTAATTTTTATTTTTTTATTTTTTAGACACATTTAGCTCACTAAAGTTTTGCAACCAATCATGTGAGTATAATCTGTCAACTTCAGTAGAAAGCACAAAACATGATTAGTGTCTTATATTATATTTTGTTTTTATACCATTTTGCTGCTTCTATTGTTTATAAACACCTTAAAGGAGATGATTTTCATTTTCATTTCCGAACATCTGCTAGCTGGCACAGAAGTAGGGCATATGGAAAGCATGTCATCCTTAACATCACAGTGAGTTATGACAGTTTCCATATGTGACGTGCAATCAGCATAATTAAAGTGCTATTCTCCTGGGGATTTGCCTTATGTAGCACACATCTTTCATAGCAACAAATGCTTTTCGTTTAAAGTGAGGCATGACATAGAAGTAGTCCTTCTTCAGAAAACTCATGCAGTAATCACAAACCACTGTAAGTCATGAAAAAGTCATGAAATTAGTCAGAATTTGTGGGAAGTTTTGTGTTGGGTAATACATAGGATGCGCAACACACAATTTTATTATCAGAAACATCAAGTTGAGAAATCACTCGAACATTAGTGAAAGAAAAACTTGTCGGTCCTTTTGACCTTAGCAAGCTCTATTAACCCCACAATGAGGTCTGGGTAGTATTGATCTATAGTTCCTTATTTACTGCCTGTGCTATACAGAGTGTGAAGGAGAGACGATGGCAGAGGAACAAACAAAAGGGCACAAATCATGAGCTCCTGTTAAACGTCACTGCATGTGATATTGAGCAACCATTACTGGAGCTGATATGAGGATTTCAATATCAATATCGAGCAGTCAGTGTTGAGTTGTTGAGATATTTGGAGGCTGTCACCAGTTGAAAAATGGAGTGTTTTGATTCCTGTCATTAACTTAAGAGATAATAAAAGGTGCAGTGGCTATTGGCATTGATCCGTGTGGGACAATCTGAAGGAATTATTTCCTGTTGTTTCACTCAGACAAAACAAATTCGTCGATATAGGTGCCGACACTATTAATGAGAACTTCCATCTCTGTTCTTTCTCATACCATCTCTGTTCTTTTATCATATGCTATCAGTCAAAAGTCTGGAGCAATTCTGATTTTTTATCAGACTGCATTTATTTGATCAAAAATACAGTAAAAATACTAATATTGTAATATAGTATTACAATGTAATGTCAAAAACATTTTAAACGCAATTTGTTAGTATTTCTGTGGAAATCGTAATGTGCTATGACTCAAAAGTTTGGGGTGAGAAAATGAATTGTTTTAATCAACAATAATGCATTAAATTGGTCAAAAGTGAAATTTATGATGTTCAAATAAATGCTGTTCAAAGAATTCTGAAAAAAAAGTTTTACGATTTCCACAAAAATATTAAGCAACAAAATCTGTTTTCAACGTTAATATAAGAAGAAACATTAATAATTGATCAACAGATCAGCATAATTATGATAATGAATTCTGAAGGATCATTTGACACTGGATTCGAAGATTAATGATGCTGAAAACTCAGCCTTGCATCACAGGAGCAAGTTACAGTTTAAAATATATTAAATATAATACATTTGTTTTATATACTGTTTACTGTATCTTTGATCAAATAAATGCAGCCTTTTTGAGTGTTACAGACTTTCAAAAATATTTAAAAAAAAATCTGAATTATTCCAAACCTGACCAGTAGTTTTCATCTGTTGTATTGAACACAACTTTTCTGATGTAAATGCAAGAAATTATGGTCTGGATTCATAAAGCCAAGTTCACAAAGAAATGTAGATTCCATTACAAAGGGTGAAAACAAACAAAACATAGATAATAATGTTTAATCAGTTAAAAATCAAAAATAGGTTTGGTATGCTCATCTGGGACTTTTGGAATCAGCAAGAAACAGCATTTTACTTGCCACTGTCTTGTATCTAATGAATTATTCAAACTTGAGCATGTTTCCTAATGTGAGTCCTTTTTCTAGATTGTTGCTGGGACATCCTGAGCTGCAGCGCTCACACTGTGAGCAGAGTTTCCCTGCATGCCCTTTCCTATAATGAGCTGCTGGGTAGAGTGAATGAATGCTGAAAAAGCGTCTTGAAACTCTTTGACTGTGTGCAATGGTTTCTGATTCATGATGTCATAAAGGGCCACTTCAGGCAATTACACATGCATTAGCCCACGCAGCACAGGAAACAGCCCTCCGCTCGCTCTCAGGGCTCCGCTTACCACAGCCTCTCTCCTGCAGTTGCCGGAAATTAACTTTGTTTTAACAGGCGTCAAATCCATTTGGAAAACAACTGATCAACTTCACCCTCGTGCCACTAACAGCTGGATTGGCTGTCATTTGCAGTCAACATTAACAGCAAGTCTACTGTATTATCTTGACCAGGGATCTCAAATTACAGAACTTGATAGTTTATTTTTACAAAAAAGAAAAAAAAAAAAGTATGTTTTAATGCACTGCAATTTCTCCAGCCAATTTATTTATCCAGCACTAAAGTGCATCTTAATTGCTAATAAATGGAAATGTACTGTAGTATACATTTATAATGAATGTAGTTATCTGGACTTAGAGTGCGTTTTTGACTTAAGAAGGATTTAAGTCCATCTTTATATGTAGTAACTTATATTGTCTTTGAAATATGGTTAAAGTGCCGTCAGAATGAGAGTTAAAACAGCTCATAAAAAACAAATAGAGTTCATCAGTTACGTCTTGTAAATTATGTTTGTAATAAACAAATCCATCAAGATATTTAACTTTAAACTGTTGGAAAATACAAGCTCTCTATTCTTATTTTTATTTTCTCCAATGAAAAAGGCATCTTCTCTGAATCAGGAGAGAAATATGTGCAGAGCAAAAAAAAAAGTTTAAAATAGTTTAGAATATGTCTGTACAGTAGATTTTGATCTGAGAGCGTAACAGGAGATGGAGTTTTTGACTAGAGGAAATATTATTATGGATTATAGACTGATATTTTGGCCCGAAGTGATGGTTTAAAGTTAGAACAACTTAAAGTTTAATTTGTTTCTTATAAACACAGCTTATCACAAGACATTAATTGATGGACTGGAGTCCGGAGTCATGTGGATTAATTGTGTATTATTACGATGTTTTTATCAGGTTTTTGGACTCTCATTCTGACGGCACCCATTCACTGCAGAGGATCCACTGGTGAGCAAGTGACGCTACTTGTCTCCAAATCTGTTACGAAGAAGAAACAAACTCATCTACATCTTGGATAGTTTGAGGCCTCTGGGTGAAATATTCCTTTAAATGTAGTTTTATTGAAATTTGCATGTTATATATTTAAATATATTTGTAATCACACATTTCCAAAGATGAAGTTACAATTTAGTGCATTTAAAATATATTCAAATATAAGATTCAATGTAACATTAAATAATAAAATACAGTTAAATTTATAATCAAGCACATCATGTAATTTAGTGTGTTAGTCAACATATCAAAATGTGTACTTTTTTAAAGTTTATAAAAACAATGATTTGAAATGTACTTTTTAAGTGTACTTAATTGTGTTAGCAGTCATGGCAATGTGCTTTAAGTACACTTAAAGTGGTGCCCAAAATTATTAGAACATTTGGCATATTTAAGAGGTTTCTTTTGTTTTTTTGCTGAATTGGCCATTACAATACCCATAAAACGAACTATTTCTGCTGGAACATTGAAAATGATGGACTGGCCCTCTCAAAGTCTGGACCTCAACCCCATCAAGCAATTTTGGGGCGAGTTGGAAAATAAACTAGACAGATCTATTGTACATTCAAAGGAAAGCTTTTGGCTTGAGTTGCAGAAGGCATGGAATAACATTAGTGTTGAAGTTCGCAGGAAATATAATGACACTATGCCATAGAGATGTGCTGCTGTCATTGATGCAAAAGGTAGACATACCAAATACTAAAGTTAAAAGTGAATAAAAACAGTACGACATCTGATATTTGTTGTGCTCAGAACAACCATCTGCATGTTTTGTGGGCATTATGTTTTCAGGTCTGTCAGGTGTTCTAATAATTTTGGCCACCACTGTAAATGTCCTTATATAAGATTTGAAGTACAAGTGCACATTCAATACAATATATATATATATATATATATATATGATATATATATATATATATATATTATATATATAGGATCTATATATAATATAGGTATATATATATATATATTTGTATGACTAAGAGTATGACTAAAGAAACTGACTAATATTATGTTGTTTTTTTATGTTTAACCTTAGAGATCTGGTCTATGAACTGTTGTTATAAAGAGCTATGTCGAAAAATACCCCTTTTTTGGGATAAAATTCTCTTTTAGCACACTTCTTTATGAGATTAGTGTGGAGGAGGAAAAAAGAAAAAATCTGACAAGGTAATGCTTTTTTCTTATCATCACTGCCCTGCATTGTAGACCTCCTAACTATGAGTCACCAGTGAATCCTACAACAAACTCAAAGATAGGACATTCGGTGAAAAGCACAAAGCAATGTGTGACTCATCTCCTCTTGTAAAATAAAAAGCACAAGAACTTTGACAAACTATAGAAACAGGGAGAATTTATTTAAAGCACTTTGTCCCCTACATAGAAAAATATGATTGATTTAAGTCAACAATAATAAATAGAGTACCTGTATTCTTGCAGGCCCCGCTGATGCGTACAGTAGTACAATCAATATCCAGTTTTCGCAACACAGCAAAGGCACGGGTATTTACCGTAAATCTGCAGTCTGACGGAGCGGAAGGGCGTGGGTGTTGTATGTGAGGGGTCAACTCAATATGACCTGGAGAAGCGTTTCTTTATAAAGACGGGACACATTGGGAATTACATTGTGACAGCAGCGACTGGTACAATGGATCGTACAACCTTTCACGTGTTTTTTTTTTTTTGTTTGTTTTTTTACAAATACACCTTTGAGTGACTGATGCTGAATTGGATACTGGATTCTTATTTCAGGGCTGACCAGAATGTGACATTTTAAAAGATAAATATTTGTTATCAATAACAGGAAGTGTCAACAAATATTCAGTCTGAGAGAATCTTCTGCAACGGATGCCTCCTTTTATTACTAGGGCCTTCCTTTCTCGGGGATTTCAATGCAAAATGGTAACATATCTAGTAACTGCAACGGATGCCTCCTTTTTTTTTACTGTTTTTTTGGTTTGTTTTTTTTGGTTATGTGGATGTAGTGATTGTTTTTGTATGTTTTTTTTGTGCACGTTATAATATGCGCCATTTGTTAATGTGCACGCAATTTTATAATACTGCAGCAGTTAAACAACACTGATCAGTTCCCCTTCGAAAACCTCATCACTTATTCCCTATCGAGCATTCAACCTCGCTACAAGCAAATCAGTGTTTCTAAATTAAAAAATAATGCGATTTTCGATTTTATAATATAAAACATACGTAGGCTGTATGTTGTTTTATCTTCATTAAAAACAAAGAAATAAATATTTGTTTAAATATGATTTTTAATATACCATGAAAATTATAATAGCTTTAAAAGTCCCTCGTCTTGATGGCCTCCCCACACTTCAGTCCAGCAGAAGAGTCTTTGGAAAGCTCATTCAGTTCTCATCCTTTCGATACTCCATCGAATGGTTTCAGAAGGTTCAAAACTGCGTAGCGCCATGGACCGTTATCTGTAGATCTTTAGTGAAGAAAAAGCCCTGATTGTCAAAAAAAAAGGTCTTTATCGTGACCGTTTGTTTTAGGCTATAAAGCAAGTGGGTCATCGCAAACGTTTACCAATGTCTTTTAAGCAGTTCAAGCATGTTTGGTCGAGTTTTCGCCACCAGTCTGATGGGTGTGTTGCTGATGTCATTGGTTTTCACAGTTCTCTGCTGTAAGACTTATCAAAAAGAAGAATTAAAGCTTTGATTTCAGAGTCTTCAGCAGAGACGTGGGCTTCAGCTTCGTTCCTCTTGACAAACATGTAGCAGAGCAGCATGTTGGCTGTTGAGCCTCAAATGACTAGATCGAGCCATTCTCCTGTGTGCTAAAGTACATTTGAAACAGCGTTCAGATGTTCCTCTGCGCTGTGAGGTACTTGAGAGCAGCAGAACCGTACTTTCGAGAAAGGTCTTGATGGAACTCGTCCTTCAGAGTTGTCAAGCAGTAGCGGTAACTCGGACTGGAGCGAAACTTTGAGATGTCAAAGCTGGGTGCGTGGGGTGTGTGGTTTGTGAAGGCATTTGGTAACACAATAAGATCATACTCCTTTGGAACAAGGAAATGTGACAGGTTAGGGACACTTGAACTGGTAGTAGAAACATGTAAAAATTAAAAACTTACCTGAGCATCAAGCTCCATGATATGGGATACTTTGTTCCAGCCAAAGCCAACAAATCTCTGGTCATACTCAGGACAGTCTCGTCGCACCACAACATACGGCTCAAAATCTGCCTCCCACTCCACCTTGTATGGCGTTGTGGCTGTTCTCCACTTGGCATAATTGGTTGGCGCGTGACCCTTTGTCCAGACGTGATACCTATAATTTAGGAGAGCAGTAAATGATTATTTTTGAACATTTTGAGTGGACTTTTAAAAATGGGCTAAAGACTTTTAACTGAATATAATTATCATTCAAAAATATATCAAACATCATCTTATATAAAAAGGATTCCAAAACTTTGTTTTTGTTATTAACTGAATATAATTATCATTCAAAAATATATCAAACATCATCTTATATAAAAAGAATTCCTTGAATTACTTTGTTTTTGTTAGATGATTTAATTGAAGTTTAAAAATTTATTTTAATGGTTTTATTATGATTTATAAACACATTTTCATGGTTCTCTAATGCTGGCTATAGAGAGAATATATATATATATATATATAGATATATATATAATGTAATTAAAAAAAGTACAAATTAAATTAAATTAATAAATTAAATAATAAAAATGTAAAATAAAAATGAATGTAAAATGTTACAATAAAATATATACAATATATACATATTTTTATTTCCATTTTATTTTAACATTTTATATTTATTTTAATTTTATGATTTTTATTAACTCAGGAAACCTTGCTCTATAATGAACATGTTTTTAATTTCTAAATTAAAATTAAATTTTTCATTTTTGGAGCAAAAACTAGAAAATGGCAATGTCTTGATATCATAATTAAGAAAAAAAGCATTATTAAAAAAAACGTTAATTAAAAAGTATATTTTAGATATATAGTATATATATAATATATATATATATATATATATATATAATAAATATATATATATATATATATGAAAAAACTACTAGAGTGATTATTGATGTTTGATATTTGTCCATCAAATCAAAGTCATGTGGTTCAGCCAACTTGAATAAAAATGCTTAAATAGAAACATAACAGGAAATACAATAAGAAATAAGAAAAGATGACCCCTGTTGAAGTCAACACGTCTCTTAAAATATCAGATAATTTTTATGACAAAAAAAGTTTAGAGCACTTTTAAAAAATTACATGTGATGTGGCTCCCCAAAAACTCAATTATATTTATGTATCTTTATTTTAAATGTTTAAGATGCGTACACTCACATATGTTCAATGGGCCTCATTCATGCAACTTGCGTAAACATATGAGTAAATTCAGATTAATTTGTGTGTAAAACAGACCTTCCCGAAAACGGTCCTCTGTATTCCCAAACGCTCGTAAATGTCCGATTTGTTAGTTAAACGTGTATGTTAATGAATTGCAATCATTCGTAAATAGGATGCTCATGTACGCTCATTCACAATTAGCATAATCCCCGCCTATGAATTACAGTTACGCAAATTGCGTGTCCAGGAACGCAGTGTAATATTCTGGTCTACTTTCTCAGGTTTGCCTCCTGTACCTATTGCATAAATGCAAAAAAAGACTAGTAGGCCATATGCCTAACAATAAATATTTAACAATGTGTGTCCACAAAAGAGTTTTCAGCCAGGTGAAAAAATGTCAGACGCTCTTCTTAAAATGACCAGCTGGTGGCGTTTGAAAACGCTTTGGTGGCACAGCATTTTTTTCCAGCTGATACGCTTTAGTTGCTATGCTTTTGTACTAGTATCTGATTTTTAAAAATTGTACTAGATATAAAAGTAGGCAAACCAGTAATAATGACTTCTCCATTGTTGTAGGCATCCTACAAGTAGGATGGTTGGTCGCAATTTGTCCCACATGTCCTCTATTTGCAGCTGGGTAAATAGTGACAGTGACGAGAGCAGCGTTTTACAGTTATCAACTCAGCTGCAAAATAAATAAATAAAGGAAACATTCAAAAAGAGGGCAAGGGCAAATGAACTTGTAATTATTATGGCAGTGCATCAAAATTCAGTGCCATCAGTTCACCAAAAAGAACACAGAACGTTTTACGTACCATTCACACGTGGTAAGGAGCAGGTGTACATTTCTTTTGTACCAACTAACATTTTAAAAATACGAACATTTTCATGAATTTGAAAGTTTACGTCAGAACGGCTTTACGAACGATTTACACAAAAATTCGTTATGTTCGTGTTTCATGAATGAAGCCCATTGTGTATTTTTAATTTTATTTTGCTTTGCCTTTAGTTTAAATGGAAAAATAAATTAATTGAAACATTATAATAAATTCATTGAAAATAAAGGTTTTTCAAAACCACATGAAAACAACATGAATACAAAGAGCACATTTGCAAAAATGTGGCAGGTGTGAACTTCTCTTTTCTTTATTGGGGACACTCTTATTTGTCATTAACCTTAATATCAATTTGAAACACCCTGGAGACTGATAATGAGATGATTATTTTGAATGTCTACTGTACCTGAAGGTGTAGAGAGTCCCCATGTCCAGCATAGACAGCAGCTCGGCCTTGGATTTGGGGAAGGAGAGGCGATATCTCAGCGTCTCAAAGGCGGGCACAACCAGAGCCTTCTTGGTATTAGCCATGTCCAGTTGGACTATACTTTTTCTAAGTAAAAAAACACAGAGGTATATTACAGAATTGGAACCAGTAAATTAACAGACAATTCATAAGAAATTCACAGCTTACCTGAGGTAATCGTAGAGGCCGTACATGGGCAGAAAATCCACATCAGTCAGAAAAACGTAGGGTGTGTTGACGTTGCGGAGCGCCACATTGCGTACCAGATTGACAGGGTAGAACTGACCCTCCTTATAAACGATATGATAGCCCACATTCTTGCGGTTCTTGAGGACTTCAGAGGCCTGAGCGTAACGCAGGAACTGCTGGGCCTCGGCATCAGACATGTACAGGGCCAAACTAATGGGGCCCTCCCAGTGTTTACAGATGGCCTCCAGCATCTGCAGTCTGTGGACAAATACAAAGCATCTCTGGTGAAATTTTGGGCAGTAACTGAAGTGAGGCAAGATTATGGGCTCTTTTGATACATTTTTTTTTTAAACCTGCAGGGCAAGCTTTCATTAGCTAGTATGGGATGTTCTGATCTTCACTAAGTCAAGCACTTCTAGTTGAAACTTGTTTCAAACACAAACAAAGCTGCTTCTGAAAATGCCTGGACTACTTCATGGTAAAACAGAGGCTTCAGTGATATCAAAAAGCTTGTTTTAAATAGCTCAGTGGAAAGATGTAAAAGTCTCTAAATTGAATATAATAGATTATTGTTTTCTTGCTGAAAAGATTATTATTTTCCTACTCTTATCAAACTTACAGACTAAAATAACATAGGCCCTTCAGTTAAATAAATTTTTAAGCGTATTAAATAAATGACATGGAAATCAATTAATTGAATTAATCACAAAAGCAACATGTGATATAATTAATTATTATTTAAATAATGTATTTAATAACAAATCCTTGTCAGTCATTCAGTTTGAAAAATACTAGATTTTTTTATTTTTTTTTTAACTAATCACATTTAATCAGCAACCCTAAAATAAAGTTTATCTGAAAATAACATGAGGGTTCAACATGTTTTAAAGCAGTGTTATTTTAATATACTATTATGGATTTTATTCATATTTGAAATATAATAAAAATAGAAAAAGTATTAATCATTTAAAATTGTAAGACTTTATTTTTATTTTTTATGCTTTATTTTTTTATTTAAATTTTCTTATTTTATAGTATTTGTCTTATGCACATTTTTCTTATTCATATTTGTTTGTTAAATATTACTATTCAGTTTTTTAGGCAATTTAATTTTTATTTTAGTTTTATTTTAATATTTTTATATACTAAATTTTATAATATAATACGTTTTTATACATATTTTTAAATTTGCTTTATTACTTAAGTTTTAGTTTAAGTTTAGTTAAGTTTTAGTGCTTCCACTTGAACAAAAAAAATCTGAGATGTTGCATATTTTATTTCAACTTCGTTTCAGTTAACAAAAACATTTACCAGTTTTCGTTTTAGTTAACAATAATTGCCCTGTTTTGAAAATGTTATTAACTGGCAATGCTTGTAGTAATCTTTTCTCATTTTAATCAGAGTGCTACACAGGGTTCATTAAACACAACATCATATTTGACAGTTCTGTAATTAAATCGCCTTGGCATGAGCATGAGTGGCCAAAACGTGACAGTAGACTCATTTGGACAGTCTGTCATCCTCACCTGTCCATGGAGAGCTGTGCGACCAGCGTGACGTCTGTGCCATCATCTGTAGGTGTGTATTCATACTGCAGGAAGTACAGATGTACCCTGTGCACCATGATTCGCTCCCTCCGGAAATCATAGCACTGGTCATCCTCATCTAACTCCTCTAGTGCTTGCTGAAGCTGGAAACAAAGAAGAATGTGTTTTATCAGCTGTGCTGAGCAGGACACATCAAGCAGGCTCCGGTCGAGTTGCCCTTCGAGACTTTATGAAACACTTTTTCCTTGTACAAATCCAAGGCCGAACTACTTTTAGACCCTGGGATTCATTACTTATTTAGAATTAGCCAGTTTAGGAATATAAAGTCTTCTCTATAAAGTAAAGCTATTGAGGTCTGCAGTTTCAAGGTGCTGTAAGCCACGCCCCATTTTTCAAAAACACCCACCATATAGAGAAGAGTACAGGCACAGGGAAAATAAAAAGAAGTGCCATCTGATTATCAGTAAACTAGAACAGAGAGTTAGTTGTCAAAAATAGCTTTCTCTCATGATTGTGCAAAATGATTGACAGGAAGTAATTACATAAAAGTGTTTGGATCTGACATGTGACATCAATCAACCAACCATCAATCAATCAATCAATAATTTTCTTTCTTTCTTTCTTTCTTTCTTTCTTTAATCAGAATTCAAATCTTTTAAATTTAATTAAATTAACCAATTAATTATTTATTTTTTTAAATTGTGACTTTATCTGATAAATGTAGATTTGTATTTATTATTTATTTTGCAGTTACCCTTTTATACATCACAATTCTGACTTTTCTTCTCAGAATAGCGGGTCAAAATTGGACAATTCTGTGTTTATGTCTCGTAATTAGTTTATATGTGTCAATCTTAGTATTTTTATTACTTATAAATTACTAGTTAGAAATTTATTATTTCAGGCAGAAACAGGCTTACGTAGACCTGGACTGTAAGATATACAGTCCATTTCTAAGATGTATGTGTATTTTATTGTGTACTATATGTATTTAGGCGAAATTTGTCAAGTAATAGAGTCATTATCTGCATGCTACTCCAAGAATAAGGTATTTGCATAACACTGCATAATTTACTACTAAACTAACTCACCACTGTGCTCTCAGAGCTGGCCTGACTGGGACAGCCGAAGAGTTCCCTTCGCAGAGCCCGTAAATTCCCATCGTAGAAGATTCCATCGTGGAACGTCAAGTAAAGATTACGGAAAAACTCCACGTGCTTGTTTTTTACCCTCAGCTTTTTAGGAGAGTTCCAGTGAATGACCTGCAGGAGGAAATAATCAAACTGAGCAACAAACAACTTCAAAGACATAATTTCCATACTAAAATAGAAGTTTGACAGGAAATGAATGTGACAGTTGGGCGAACATTTGCATTAGAGACAATTTGTAAAAGAAACAGTGAATTTTGCAATGAATAAAACAAAGCCTGAACCAATTAAGGGCCCTGTTATTCTTAATTCCTCTGGGTTAAATTGGTTGTTTATACCCAGTATACCTAAATAGTCCTTCAAATATATTGTTACCTTTAGATCTGACACCTCGGTGTAGCACTGTTCAGAGCGAGTGTGATCCGATAACTGTACGTTCCAGAAGCACGGCAGCTGATGCACCAGAACTGGGTTCTGTTTTATGAATGCATTGAATATGTCCTGTGAACATAAAACAATAATATGACACACTTGTTGCATTGCACAACATTATTCAGGCATGGTTAGCTCAGATTTCATCATTTTTTAGACTACTTTTGTGCAAAGCACCATCTCCTAAGGCCTATGAAACAAATTCTTCTCCTAAAGTGTTTTGGTATTGTTCATGAAGGATATGGACCTGGTCTGCCAGGGATGTTGAAAGCATGCTCATTAGCTCTCTCTCGGCCGTCAGTCTCCACATCTGTTCCCAGCTGATGCGTCGCAGTCTCTCAAGGTAGAGCAAAATCACACCTGCAGTTCCAAAAAGAAACACCTGTTTTCAGATTGAGCCCAGTGCAAACTATTCCTTATTCTTATTTCTTAGTATGAATGTTGAAAACTGTGGAAGCTTTGTGGAAGCTGTGATACTCTAACATTCAAAAGTTTGGGTAAGTAAGAACAGAAATGAATACTTTTATTTAGCAGGGATGCATTAAATTGATCAGAAGTTACAGTAAAAACATTTTTAATGTTACATGAGATTTCTATTTCAAATAAATGCTGTTCTTTTAAATTTTCTTGTCATAAAAAGAATTCTGAAAATGTATCACAGTTTCCACAAAAATATAAACCAGCAAAAAAAAAAAGAATTCACCTTTGAATCACAGGAATAAATTACATTTTAAAATATATTCCGATAGAAAACTGGTATTTTAGATTGTAATCATATTCACGATATAACTGATTTACTAGATTTTTATATTGAATAAATGCAGCCTCTGTGAGCATAAGAGACTTTTTGCAAAAACATAAACATTTCATATTTATTCCAAACTTTCGACAGTGTATTAAGGGTATGTGCAGTTATTAAAACTGTATGCTTTCATCCCTTTCTTTATTAGAATCACATATCACCAGTAACATCATCACACTAATTTGCTGTGTAATGCCTAGGGCTATAAAACAGCGAAGATTTTTGCTGTTTGGAACACAGTGAAGTGGAAATGCAAGCTGCATATCCTCACCTGTGTTAAAGCCTCGTCCGAGGGCTGGCCAGGGTTTGTGATTTTTCCACAGATTACCGAGGTACCAATCGCTCTGATTCTCCACCAGACCAATCACCTGTTTCTCTGCAATCACAACACCAGGGTTAAATTACACTGTCCAGATGATTTATACGACTCCTGAAGGAAAGCGGCCGATTACCTGTGAACTTCCGGAAGATGGCCCACAGCTCGGCGATGTCAGTGGCGAAGGTGATGTCTGTATCGAGGACGATGACCTTTGAAAGGTTGGACGGCAGAGCTTTGGTAAGCGTGAGCTTCATCAGGCCATAAATTCCTGAATAGTGTTTGTTTGGTATCCAAGACACCTCCGACTAGGAGAATGAGAGAGATAAACACAGAGATCTGTGAGAAACCAGCTAAAGAGCACAATAGTGACTTTATAAGCCTTGGTTTTAGAACTACTTTGCTCATTCTTTTTCTACCCACAGAATTCTTTTTTTTTTTCTACCTAGAGAACTCATTCTTTATTCTTTAATATAGACTTCAATAAAACTCAACCAGCTCTATAAATCACATTACAATCTTAGAAAAGTGTTTGATACTGTATATTACCCACTGGAAAATCAACATTGCAAAACAGA
This sequence comes from Cyprinus carpio, assembly GCF_018340385.1. Classification (NCBI taxonomy): domain Eukaryota; kingdom Metazoa; phylum Chordata; class Actinopteri; order Cypriniformes; family Cyprinidae; genus Cyprinus; species Cyprinus carpio. Next base: position 4,141,952 of record NC_056614.1, read on the forward strand.
ATCAAATCAGCAACAATGATTATGTGTGTGTGTGTGTGTGTGTGTGTGTGTGTGTGTGTGTATATATATATATATATATATATATATATATATATATATATATATATATATATATATATATATATATACAGTACAGACCAAAAGTTTGGAAACATTACTATTTTTAATGTTTTTGAAAGAAGTTTCTTCTGCTCATCAAGCCTGCATTTATTTGACCAAAATACAGAAAAAAACATTAATATTGTGAAATATTATTACATATTGTAATGATAGATTTTCTATTTGAATATACTTTAAAAAAATAATTTATTCCTGTGATGCAAAGCTGAATTTTCAGCATCATTACTCCAGCCTTCAGTGTCGCATGTAACATCCAGTCTATCACATAATCATTTAGAAATCATTCTAATATTCTTATTTATTATGAGTGTTGGAAACAGTTCTGTTGTCTAATATATTTGATGAATAAAAGGTTAAAAAGAACTGCATTTATTAAAAAAAAAAAAAAAATTCTAATAATATATATTCTAATAATATATTTTCTTTACTATCACTTCTTATCAATTTAACACATCCTTGCTAAATAAAAGTATTGATTTTATTTAAAAAAGAGAAAAAAAAAATGACTGACCCCAAACTACTGACCAGTAGTGTATATTGTTATTACAAAATATTTATATTTTAAAAACATAGCTTTTTTTTTTTTTAATCATCAAAGTATCATAAAAAAGTATCACATGTTCTGAAAAAATATTAAGCAGCAGAACTGTTTCCAACTTTGATAATTAATCATCATATTAGAATGATTTCTAAAGGATCATGTGATAATGATCCTAAAAATTCAGCTTTGCATCACAGAAATAAATGATAATTTAAAGTATAATACATTTAAAAACAATTATTTAAATTGTAATAATATATCACAATATAACATTTTTTTCTGTATTTTTGATCAAATAAATGCAGGCTTGATGAAGCAGAAGAAACTTCTTTCAAAAACATTAAAAATAGTAATGTTTCCAAACTTTTGGTCTGTACTGTATATATATATATATATACACACACACTTTTCAACTATTTACATTTGTGTATTTTTAAATACAAATTTATTATATTTTTTTTTTACTTGTAATCAATTTTAGAGAGTGAGTGAGAGAGAGAGAGATTACAAAAAAAAAAAAATTTAATTCAAAAAAAATTAAAAAAAAAAATTAATTGATTTCAAATTCAAAATTCAAAATTGCAAAAATTAAATGTCAAAATTCAAATTAAACATTTTACAACTGTTTCAATTTTGATGATTTCATTTCAGGCCAAAGTGAAAATCAGTAAAAGACTGCAATCACATTATTATTGTACTGGGACCCAGATATCGATATAATAAAAATAATAATAAATAATAATAATAATAATAATGTACACAAAACATGTATTCCTGGGTGTAGCGAATATTAAAACTAATTATATATTATACTTGACTAGAATCTAGTTTTCAGATTGTTCTTATAACCCTGCATGTGTTCACTATCCCCTACCAGAGGCACTCATTGTGTTCTTTGTGTTTGCTTCTGAACTGTATTCTGCAGTTATAGCATCATCTGCACCCATGGAAATAACCCTCTACAGTTCTTATTGTACGCTTCATCTTTTCAGCATGCATCCTTAATGACCTGAGCTCAGGTTTAATAATAATCTGCCGGAGAGGGGTTGATTGAAAAAGACTGGATTTCCTGCAGCTTAGCTTTCATATACTCAGGAGAGCAAAGAGGTCTCTATGCACAGCGGAGACACAGGATGTAAAATCCGTGTGATTAGAGACGGCTCCGAGCCAAACAGCTGACAATCAGAGGTGAATGCAGTGCGGGAGGGGTACGGGAGCACAAAACCAGACAAGAACGAATGTATTTGTGTTATTGTGCATGTGAGAGCATGCATGCATTCATGTGAGTGTCCTTGAGAGTGCAGTGTAATGTAAACTAAAATGCGCTCTCCTAGAAAATGTGTGCATGTGTGTGTGTAGAGAGGGAGGCATGCTCTTTGATTGTCACTTCGCTCTTTCAGCATACCGTGCACTGCATAAAGAAAAAATTCACAACAGACAGTGAATAATTCAGCGCCACAGCAAAGGCTGCTCTCACATGCCAAGTTGTAAAAAAAGAGGTGCACTGTCACTTTAAATATATGAACAGAAATGAATAATTCTGTGTTTTCTCTCTCCCTCTGGAGCGTGAAAGAGTTCTCCAAGAGCGAAAGCGCTTGGGATCGCTGGAGTGTAAACAGCCTCAATGTTTCCACCATCACAGACAAGCCTTACTGTCCCAAGGGGACCTTTGCCCCCTCATTACAATCCATAAGCACATGTGACATATCTTTCATTTCAGTTGTTTTTGCCTGAATGAGCTCAGAGAGAATTGTGATCGGCATCATTCTTCAGACTTGTCATTGTCACCTGCATTGTTTCAAAACTATCGCTTCTTATGACCTCCCATTAAACCTCTATTATGGTGCTCTGTGACATGGTCATTACTCTGGGTCAAAGGACAAGTTTGGAGTCACGGGAGCATGATGAGGCAAGTGCTTACTTTGAGTTCATCAGCGTCATAGAAGCTGACTTGCACGGACGGTACCATCCACGACTGGAACAGAGTGCTGAGGATCTGGTTGGCCACTGTATCTGTGATGAAATGAAAGTGAAGTGGGTTTCTCCTGAAAAGAGAGATGTGGACATGTTAGGTTTTATATGAATGCATCAAGCAAAGATGCTAAGGGGAAAATATGCTGATTTGAAATTTAGCAATTTTTACATTTTACAGATTTTTAAAAAAAATTTATGTAAAATGCTAAATTTTTAAATTTTAATTTTGGAATTTTGGAATATGATATCTGCCATTTGAATGTTGACATTTTAAACTTCAAATTTCTAATTACAGAATACTAAAATTCTAATGTTCAAAATCCTAAAATTAAATGTAAAATTTCAAACTATTTAAAATGTTGAATTTGAAAATTGACATATAATTTTTGGAATTTGAAAACTGAATTTTGAAATTTGAAGTCACGATTCAAAAAATAAAATAAAAAATTCCAAATTCAACATTTTCATTTTAAATTTATAATTGTGGAATTTAATTTCAGGTCAAATGCAATACATATTTAAAAAATATAAAATCTACTGGAGAATAGTTAAATCCCAATATTTTTTGGTATACACTTTGCATATATAAGATTCCATACACAATGCAGCTCTATATATTGGTGTCAGTATACTATTATATTGCTATCTATTACTACTCATTTTCCTGTGCTTGGTTCTTACCTGTGGAACAGGATGGATTTGACCAGAGTGACCACGTCCCGACTTGCGTTGTGACCCGCGCACACACATGCCACGTGGATCAACTGTGTGTAGAGAGAAAGGTTTCCAACATTTCAGATTGGGCTGAAGAACTTGTTAAGGTATTCTTAAAATATATTTTGTGTAGGCTTTAAACATAATCTAACATACAGTGTCCACCCAGAAAAGAATTGTACACATATGCCACATTACAATTGATATGAATATTGATTTAATAAATACAAAATATCAAACTACAGTGGCATGATGATGCCAGTACTTTCCACAGAACTAAGTTTACTTTTTAGAGCCATTATTTAGTATTAACCAACTGGTGTTGAGGTGATTTTTAGTGGAAAAAAATATCTTTTGTTTTCATTTCGGACATTATATCGCTTTATCATTTCAACCTTTCGAACTTGTCTTTGTGAAATGTTATGCTTAAATAAAAGTGTTTGTAAAACCTTTCACAAACACTTTTCCACTTTTCCAGAAGTGTGAATTAAATGCTTTTTGGGGCCGCTGTATGTTCTAAATATCTGACAGGACATAATATGTCATCTAACCTCACACTTCTCGGCGGTGGGCGAACGTGAACACTCGCTGTGATTGGCCCGTTCCTCGGCTGTGTTCTCCACGTCTTCTGGACCAGTGTCTGCTGATGCCACCCACTGCTGGTTGCCATAGTTACCCTCGGCAGGCTGGGCAGCCAGGCCCTGCGATTGGCTCAGCTGGAGTCGGATCTGCCGGTTCTCTTCCTCCACCTCTCGAACCCGCGATGCCAGGACGTCCCGTTCCAGCAGCCGTGCTTCTGTGGATTCCAGCAAGCATGCGGAGAGGAGCAGGGAACGCCCGTCTGATATGGCACAACAGATTTAATTTAATTCGAGTGAACTTGACAGATCGCACCCCAGAGATGGATGGATGAGAGGTAAGGAAATAGGAAGCTTGAGGTGAATTTGCACAGAGACAATATACGTGAATGTCATTCAGATTTAAGGCAGGCTCCAAGAGTATCTCAATCTACACGCTGCTCTCTGCTGGAATGATTAAAGTAGCAGAAAATTGGGTGTGATCAGGGAGAACAAAGTTACAGGCATTGAATTTATCGGAAAGATTTGATGAATTTTCTTGCATTGTGCTCATGCATAAGCGAGTGCAGATCACTCATCCCTGTTAACCAGAGTTGGGAACCATCTTACTGAGCTTAACCATGTCATTTCTCATCCAGTGGCCACTGGCATTCACATTCATCTCAGGCAGTTGGGCACAGGGCCCCTGGAAGTATGTGATGTGTAATCTACATCTTTGCTTATGGACCCTCAGTTCTGAGTTTTCAGCCACTCACCTGAGCCATAAATGCCATGCGATTCATGACTCTAGAGCCATAGGAAATTGATGTGCCCTGATTGGCTGATGAAACCACAAGAACACTCACAGTTGCTTTACTAGGGTCTTTCCTGAGTTATGAAGGCAGCAGATGGAGAAAAGTTCATTTCATGCTTTTATGAGCCCTCCAGAAACAATATAATCTATAATTATGAGGTTATTCTACGAAACAACTTAAAATAATGTATTATTAAAAAAATAAATAAAAATAAAAATAAAAACATTTAAAAGAAACAAAAAAAGAACCAAAAAAAAAAAAAAAAAAAACAGGAGAGGGCAGGACGAGAAATGTGCAAAGATAAATAAATACCTCCTTTTTAAAATGCCAACCCTGTTATTAGGATGTTTTTAGTAGACATTTAACAGAAAACTGTTCTTTTTTATCAGTAGAAATTTCAGTTTCCCAAAAGCAGCATGTGCAGCAATTCTAGTTGAGTAGATGAATTTATAAAAATAACTCCTAATGATCCACAGCTGTTTTGTGATACTTGTTCACGAGTCCCTTGTTTGTTCTGAACAGTTAAACAGTTAAACTGCCTGCTGCCCGACTTTTGAAGTTCAGAAATATATCTCCAATATATATATATATATATATATATATATATATATATATATTATATATATATATATATATATCTATATATATATATTTTAAAAGGAACAACGGGTCTTTTCTTAAACTCTTTCAGTCTTACGAATACTGATGATCATGCTCTGATAATCTTCCTTTCTGTGTGCTGCACAGGCCTATGTGTGCATTTCTCATGATAGGGATGGATATGTTCACATGCCAGATAGAGAGTGAGAAAATACGCTTTTATAATGATTAGCTTTCTAAGATCTGGCAGCAGATTAGTTGCGTTATCAGCACTCCACAGCCTTATTGTGCGTCTCTGAGGATGTCAGACCCCTCAGATGAGGATTTTAGCACACAGACCGAGATAAGACTATGACTGACAGTCTAAACACCCAAGTCACCCCAGCCTTAAAGGAAAACTCTTTGTCGGTCCAGCTTTTACATCAGAACACAGAAAAATAGGCCAGTGTCTGTCTCACAGAGATCGTTTCTTTCCAGAAATCTGAAGATCTGACGATAGGCGTCTTGATACTCACTTTCCGAGTTCCCCACGAGCAGGTAAAGCCAGGTGAACAGGATGACGAAACTCAGAGACACCACCAGCAACTTCAGCTTCCCTCGGCAGGGGCAGAGCATCCTGGGATTGTGGAGGACTGGGCGGGGGAGGGAGGGGATTGAGCGATCAGGTTGGACTTGCTCTAACGCTGGTCTCCTGCAGCATCCTCTCTTCTGGTGGAGAGACAAAGGCAGAGGTCATTTGTTAGTAATGCACAAGCCCATTGAGAATCTAAAGGGCCATTCAACTGGTACAGACGCATTCACAGAGCTCTGCGCTTCCACTGTTCCGTGCAGGTTTGTTTGTTCATTTATTTGGGATCCCATGCATAAAATGTCTCCATTACCTGACAGATATCACTGTCATGGGTGTCATGCGTATGTATGTGACAGAGCTAGACTCTGTTAATAAAAAAGCAAGAAAATTAAGAAACACCCACAGCCTGTCAGTCACTTTGTAGTTGATAAACGGAAACTGGTGTTAACGGTCATTTATATATATTTCACAAATTTTTTTGTTTAAAAATACAATAATATAGTAAGATATTACAATTTAAAATAATTGTTTTCTAATTTAATATATTTTAACATAATAATTTCTAGTGATAACAAAGCTGAATTTTCAACATAAATAGTCTTCAGTGTCAAATGATCCTTCAAAAATCATTCTATTATGCAGATTTGCTGCTCGATAATTAATAATGTTTTTTTTATTTATTTTTTATTATTATTATTATTATTATTATTATTATTATCAGTGTTGAAAACTATTTTTGTTGCTTAGTATATATCATAATTATTATTTTTTTCAGGAGTCATTGGTGATTAGAAAGCTCAATGAACAGCAATCATGGTTTCCACAAAAAATATTAAGCAGCAAAAATCATTGTTAATAATAAGAAAGGTTTCTTGAGCAACAAATTATCCTATTAGAATGAATAAATATTTACAAAAAAGTATTACAAATATTAAATTAGATACATTTTAAAATATTCTATTTTTTTCAGGTAACTTAAATTATGTGTTTCTTGTTGTAACAACAATGTATGTTAAAATATAATTAAATGTGTATTTTTTATGGGTTAGATAAAGTAGAAACAGATTTATGAAATCACCAAGCTGTGGTGTGTAATTTCTTCACTACTGTTACTAAACCACACTCCCTATCTGCCATTGGTCAAAAAAAACAAACAAACAAACAAAAAATAAACCGACAGCCCTACCCTGAACCCATTCCATTAGTTGAGTCTGTGTTGCTATGTTGGGCTGGTCAGTGTTTTTAAATATATACTTAAATATCAAATATTTGGGTTAATTATATTATGAGGTTCCAATAAAACAATTACAAAAAAAAAAAAATCAAGTATTCCCAAAATCAGTACCGAAAATTTGATATTACATCACTGAAAATTCACAGGTATAGCTTTCGTCAAAGTTTCTAAACAAATGCATTTCAGCCGGCCTATAAAAGCTTTAGAACAGCAAGACAGGTATTACAGATATTGGTATAATAATAAATATTGATTCTGTGTTGTTTTTCCATCTTTGTGCAGCATTGTGTCTGCATTAAAAGCATTACAGGGCTCTGGACTCAGTAAACACCTGTCTTGCGGCTGTCCAGAGTAACTCTCTAAGCCTCACTGCATGCCACTTTACGGCATGCATTCATGTCTGTGTTCACGCCACGTGGGCTACACGACAGCCATTGTTGTTTACACCACTCTTAATTAAAGAGCGAGCCGTGGGAGGCTCTCCATCACCCCTGCAGATGCAGATTAACCACAGAAAAAAGAGAAAGAGGGAGAGGGAGTGGGCGAATGGAGACAGTAGAGAGACTAAATTGTCTTTGTTTTATTATGAGCTTAATTAATCATGCTTCAGTATAATTAGACATGTGCCTGCAGGAAGCAAGATTGGATGCTGACAAAAAATAAAAAAATAAATTAAATAAATAAATAAAAAAAAATTAACTTATATATATATTGATAGAGAGTGTGCTGTTTTGAGATTATTACATTTTGCCTCCTGGGAATTCAGAGGTAGTATTTCAGGTGCTGACTGCGTTGACTTTCATATGTTTATTAATGACTGCTTCACTCACACAGCTGCAGTTCAAGGCTTTTTCCCCCTGCGCTTTTCAATCTTTATTTGCATTTTTGGTTTTATTTTGCATGCAATACTGTGCAAGACATGCCATTTTAACATTTTAAAACACCTACAAATAAAAAATATAAATATAGAGAATTTAATATAAAATGTTTAAGCTTTGTGATTATTAAGTTCTAGTGTACAGCTAAATTATACCCTACAGTAGTAACATATAAATTGATTGTTTATTATAAATTGTTTATTAAAAAAATATTATTTAACATCACTTAACAAATATATACATATATACATACATATATATATATATATATATATATCTCACAAGCAACTGAAAGTCCTGAATTTAAAATGATCCGAGTAAGCTTACACACTTACCCTAAAAATAGGCCTTCAGTGAATACTTTATTCGAATTCATTCATCAAAATGTTTTAGGCTTCATCAAATGCTAGCCTTAAAAAATTACTCAGACAAGTCAGTACTTCAAAATCTTAGATTCTACCACAGAAATAAACACAATACAAACAAGACATACAAAACTGAAATAGTCTGACAGAATGAACTAACACTTTAATCAGTGAGCTCTACTGTCAGCAGCAGCTTTTCTGTACTGCATGAAGCCCATTTTAATGTTAGTGGAAAGAGACTGTAGACAGTGTGTTTGTTTGTATGTGTGTGTTTTGTTTGTCTCTGTGCTGTCCTGTGTGGTCACCACTGTAACTGTTTGATAAATGTTGTCCTTCATCACCTGACTTTGCTGACACCAGCCTTTGTTTATTTGTTAGTCACCTCTTATGTGTGGCTCTCTTGAACACTCAAGGCCATCCTGAGCTCTCCACCACTCGTTACCAGATTACATCCGCCCACACACAAACACACACACACACACACACACACACACACACTTGCAATGGCTGCAAAGCACTCTCTCAAACTTTAGGGATGAATGCCAAGTATGTGTGTGGCTGGTGGGAAAACAGATAAAAGAAGAAAAGGTGTGGAATGATTTCATGTGAACTACAGAAGTGAGTCCAGTATATGTAAGTCTACTCTTCTTGAGTCTGAAAGATGTTGCATGAGTTAGAATAAAGCATAAACGAACATGGTGGGTCTTTATAAACAGACTGCAGTCCTGCAGATACACAGTCGACCTTCATTAATGGACCTTGTGAAACGTAACCTCAAGCAATTAACCCACAGAAGAGGCAGCCGCTTCTGGAGTGCATTCCGCAGCCTTTTTAAAACCAACACCATCGCTAAAACTTCTCTTCATTACACAGACAAAATTCACACTGACAGGGATACAAAGAGGTTAACTGGAAAAAATAAAAATAACTGACTGTATTGTTCAGTAGTACATAATGTTTAACTCAGTCACCCACAATCGTTTTTTGTAAATTGTGTCATCATCCATCAAATATCTCCATGGGTCAACTACATGACCCATTTTTTGTTTCCTGTTGCTTTTTTGTATATATATATATATATATATATATATATATATATATATATATATATATATATATATATATATATATATATATATATATGTATATATATATATTATATGAAATGTTATTCATGCAAACCATAAATGGCACAAATTTCAGAATCAGCATCAATTTCTGAATAAAAAGTCTGGTAAGATTTTCATAAAACTGCATTCTTAAACATAAAAATCAAGGTCCTTCATTGGCATCAAAGGTTCAATAAAACCTTTTGATTGCACAAAAAAGGGTTCTTCTGTGGCATCACTGTGATTCCCCTTTTGGAACTTTTATTTTTAAGAGTGTTTAACTAAGAAAAGAAGTGTAATTGACATTAATATTTTATTATTTCTTTATATATATAATACTTTTTGAATGAACCCTTTTGTCCATTAAATGTGAGATATGTTGCTGTCATGTGTCAAAAAAACTAAGAAAAAATAAATGATATGACAAGGACCTGTGCAGACCCTCACTGTATGCCATGGACAGTAAATATCTAATAAAATCAGTTTTTTAATGGTTAGATGGTTAAACCTGATTGAATGAATGAATGAATGATCTAACTAACTAACAAATAAATAAATAAATTCACCTTGAAAAAGATTAAGATGCAATTTATTTTTGCTAGACGGTTAGAGCACTTTTTCATTAACATTGTCATTAAATCTCTCTCGCATTTTATTTATTTATTTTTTTTTAATGTTTTGATTATTTTTTTAAACATATGGAACTGACATCATCACCAATATTACAACTGAAGAACTTTGGCACATGCACATGGCCTTAAGCTGCAACAGCGATATAATAAAAGACACCAAAGCTCAATAATGACAAGTATTAATGACAAAAATCAAATAAACCATTTGTATAGTTAATTAGCCTGCCGGCTGTTGACGGTTGCCAAGCAACATGGAATATTAGCACGGTAATATAACACACACACCCACAGGTGGGCATAAATCATCTGTTTTACCCCACTTTGAATCCTGCTCATCCATTTACAACTGCCAGCCTTATAAACTTACTTTATTTTTCTTCTTATTACATCGGACATCTGTGTTTGTCATTCACTCCTATTTACAAATGAAATAAGACAAGGTGATTCTATTCCCACAACACCCTGATAAAAATGGTCAAATCTTGATTATTATGGACACACACACACACGCGCACACACACACACACACACACACACACACACACACACACACACACACAGGCTAAACTCTGATACATAATTCAATTCATTCTAAACTCTAATACAACAAGCCAACTTTTGTCTGTTTCCCTCTTCATGGTGTGATTGGACATTTCTAACTGACCGCACACCTAATTACATTTAAATGTTTTTCTCCCACCGGACTCCCATCTCCTCCTCTCCTCTCTGATTTCAGACTTCACAGGCCTCCTGGTGGTGGACGTCCAGCACTAAAGGTCAGCTGGTCATAAATTCAAACAGCCAGGTTCCCACTATGTGCCCCCTTGCAGTCAGAGAACGTCTTTTAACTGCTGCCAGCACCGGAGTCATCAGAACACAGTTAATTACCCCTCTCACCCTCATTACACCTGGATGGTTCTAAAACGGAAATAATATATAAGGTAAATCAAAGGAATTGGACTGTGGACTGTTCACCTTTACAAAAAAATAAAGGTTCCAAAAGGAATTTTTTCACAGCAATGCCATAGAAAAGCTATTTTTGGTTCCTCAAAGAACCTTTTTTCACTTTAAAGAACCTTCTGTGGAATGTAAAAGTTCCATGGATGTTGAAGGTTCATCATGGAACCATTGATTTCTACCTTTGTTATTACGGTACTTAATAATTAAATAATTATAATTATTTATAATTAAATATGCTCAATGTAAAAAAAAAAAAAAAGTTATTACTAAAAATAGTGTGAGATTCAACACAACAACCAGTAAAGTTCGACTGACTCATCTCTCCCAAGAATTTTGATTATATTTCCAGTCCATCTGTGACGTGACATACAGCCAAGTATGGTGACGCATACTCAGAATTCGTGCTCTGCATTTAACCCATCCAAAGTGCACACACACACACCGTGAACACACACCCGGAGCAGTGGGCAGCCACTTATGCTGCGGCACCCGGGGATCAGTTGGGGGTTCGGTGCCTTGCTCAAGGGCACCTCAGTCGTTGTATCGCTGGTCCGAGACTCAAGGAGTCAAACTCTCTAACCACTAGGCCACAACTTCCCCTAGTAATCATGATTACTAGACAATCATTCCATTAAAAAATTATAGAGATTGCACTCACAAGGAGAAATTTCTAGCTAATAAAAAATATTAGAGCTGAGCATAACATTGAAAATGCAGGATTTTCCCATCATTTTAAAGGTGTGTATTTTATGTTAAAATATTCACTTCACCTCATATTTAGGGTTCTTCATATTTAGAATCCCAATCTAAAACCTCATAAATCTTGAAATGCAGTAGATGAAAATATCCAGACTTGTTAACTGAAGTATAATAGATGTGGCATCTGCTTTGAGGACCCAGAAGGGGAAAGTCTCCTCTGTTTGCATTGGCACGGGTAAGCTGAAACTTGTCTTTTCCATAGCTGGCGGTCTGATCAGCAGCACATAAATCTCTCTGTTCATATCTCTCATCTACTGCTTGTTAATATTCTCTGAACAGAGAGAGTAAGGAGAAACCACGGATGACACAACATCGCCTCAGGGCTCGTCTCTAATGCTTATGGGAGTAGAATGGCACAAATGCTTTAGAGTTGAGGTCACATTGGGGTTTAACTCTCACTTTTGTGTCTTATATTACAAAACCTGCCTAATCTTGCTCAGACTGAACACTAAAATGCCACCTCAGCCGAATCTGTACTGCCCGGTCAATCTTTCCAAACAGAAAATGCATGCAGTTTATGGCTTCGGTTTAAGATGCTTTTTAATAGGTCACTTTGCAGAGGATCTTTATCACACAGGGCTTTTAAGAGGTGAAAGGCCTCCACCCAAATCCATTAAAAGACAGAGAAAGAGTGATCGTGAAAGTAAAAAAAGGAAACAAAGCAAGAGAGAAGGAGAGAGCCGGGTCAAGGTGGGCTAGCTGGCAGCTTTCATCAGAATCTTTAGCTGAACAAGCAACGAGCCTCGCAAGCCTGCTCTACAGGGACAGGTGCCCTAGTAAAACAGGAATTACTGAGGTTGTGTAGTGGAGGGAGGTGAAATACTATACATAACACTCAGCTCCCATTGGCTTTTATAGCCTACATACTCATCTCATCTGCAGTAGGCCAGCACACATTAAAACCACTGAGTCCCTTTTAGTGCACTCCAGTATTGATCAGGGTGAACAAACTGTCCATACGTCCTCTTATCTGAGCATTACACTTATCAACCTATAGAAGTTCAATAAATGTGTAAAAGGACACGTTGGCAGTCCTGGAACAGCTACCTCTATACGTCCATTTAGATGCCTATTTTGTAGAAAATGCAAAAATCTGTAAAAGGGTGTTTTTATTATTATTATTTTTTTGTTTGTGTGATTACAGTGTTATTTTTGTGATTACAGAGCAGGGTAGGATTGCACCAGCTGTTCATAAGGTCATACTTTGAGCTGAAGTGTGCATTTTTTTTAGTTTAAAGCTGAGATAGATTAATAATTTCCTTTAAACTTCAGTCCTCGAATCTGATTGGCATGAGCAGCTTTCCAAGAGTGACTCTTTAACTGACTTATTCAGCAAGTCTCAATATTATGCCAGTAGGTGGTGACAAGCAACCAGTGTTTATCAGTGAGTCATTTGAATCACTCACTCAACCAGTTTATTCAAAAACACTGATTCATTGGGGAATTGAGGAAACGACTGACTGCATCCAAAATCATATGCTAACTGACACCGTAGGTCACATGACAATGAGAATGACCAATTTAGTATATACAGATTACATTCATACTACACAAATTCATAATGTATTGAATGTAGAAAGTATTATTCAAAGTATTATTCTTATTCAAAAGAAGTACCTATTGAAGTACCATTGTGTTTATGAAGTAGTCACTGAATCATTCATATGATTCATTAAAAATGCTGATTCATTCAGTAATGAGTCAGCTGTCATTGAATCATTCAGTTACATGTTGTTCAAAAAGCTGATCTTTGTTGACTGATTTAGTGAATCATTTACTCAACTGATTCATTAAAAATACTGATTCTTTTAGTAACAAAACATCACTGCTGTGTTTTATGGCTTCATTTTGAATTATTCTTGTTGACAATAGTAAGTATAGTAAATAGTAAATTACTCAGTATTACCTTTGCTCACAATGGATGTTGTGAATTTTCACCATTGTGCCCTTGAGCAAAGCCCTTAAAGTTACCCCATGTTACAGTGATTGTTCTTGTGACAACTGTATAAAACATCTGCTACATAATTTAGATGAATATTTCACCTATTCAGCTCTGTCTTTGTCATGTTCTATTGGTGGACAGCACAGGTGGGACCAGAGCTCCACTGCTGCTGTCTGTCACAGTATGATAATGCCATTAAATTGGAAGGGAATCTCCGTGGAGAAGGCCTGGAATTACAGCAGTGTTACCCTTTTAAATGAGGGACATTGTAATCGTGAATATAATCAGGGACAAGATCTCTTTGATTAAAGCACAATCACTTCAGCGCTGCCTGCACACAAAGTGTTTCACGGGTAGTTCTGAATTTCCAGTGTCTAACTAGGAAACTTTTCTCACATTTTAATCAGGAAAAAAAAAAAAAAAAAACCTGCATTCTAAGATACCTTGTTCATTGGTGTCTTATATTTTATATACTGTATATTATTACCATATTAGCTACTGGCTGATATTAGAGATTTTTAATTTTACAGGTATCAATATCAGATTTTAGATCGCCTTTGCAATAATCTAACAGTCACTTAAACTTAATCTTAGAAAACATGCATTATATAATTATTCATAAATATTCAGCACTGTTATATATATGTGTGTGTGTGTGTGTGTGTGTGTGTGTAATTGCATTAAAATGTGTCCAGCTACTATGAAATATTGAAATATTTCACAAGATATGTTCTTCTTTGATATTGCAATGGTTGTTAAAGAAAATTATACTAAAATATACTTAAAACATGTTAAGTATGTTATGGTCACACAGGGTGCAAAAATATTTATTACAATTGTTTGTAGATTTAAATATGTTAGATATGACTATGCTAGTATTTGATTGTTAAAAAGAGGCTGTGTTAAAAGTAGTAAAAAAGAGTTTAACCACTGCATTCTATTCCATTTTGTTGCATGCCGTTTAGCTGTTTTTGAACACAAAGGCCCCTAAGTGAGTTGCTGCCAAAACAGAGTGTTTCAGTCCATCACTTTTGAGGTTTTATTTCTGGACCGATTATTTGTATTTGTAAAATTAGTCGTATTGCCTTTTCTCTCTGAGCACAGATTTGTTGGATGCTGGCTTAATATAAGACCACAAAACAGGGACATGCCAAGCATCTGATCATTAGTGCCCTGAACTAACAACAGAAAATCTCTAGGCGTGTGTGAACTTCAAAAGGTTTGAAGTCTAAACCGCACAGACCCAGGTTTAAAATGTCTCTTTCCATCTTAAAGCCACCAGAGGAGAACTGACAGCCATTTTGAACTTCTCTCCAGTGGCTTTGCAGCAAGGGATCTTGGGATATCACTCATAAAGTCTCAGTGTGTAAGTCCCCCCGGTCTGATACTCAGTGCATTAGGGGGCTAATCTTCAAAAACACTGTTCTCTCCCTCCCTTGCTCAATCCCTCTCTTTCCACTTAATATCTCCTCACATGCTGCAGTTGTCCCTTTGAGGCCTGGAATCCGGCTAATCTTTCTCTCTTCCAAGCCAGGAAACCAAATCAGCTTCAATCTCTTAGTGTCTTATAGTCAAAAAAAACACAAAGCCTCAATCATACATCTATGTGTGTGAGCATGAGAGAGAGATACAGACAGAGTGATAGATGATAATGAGAAAGAGAGAGCTGCCATCCATGAGACAACCAGTACTTTAAAAAGACTTGTGCTTTAGTTGTGCATCACCAAGTCACATGACGCAGAGCAGAGCTTCCCAAACTTATCAATCCTGTGGAGATGGTTTTTAAATCACTGACAGAAACTTTAAAGATAGATACAGGCAGCAGCTCAGATGCATATAGGCATGTAGATATCAGCAAGACAATCTGCTGAAGTTCATCCCGAGCATCAGAATTTGTAAAAAAAAAAAAAAAAAAAAAAAAAAGGGGGGGGGCGGGGGGTTTAAGTGACTTTGAACGTGGCACGGTTACTGTTGCCAGACGGGCTGGTCTGAGAATTTCAGAAACTGCTGATCTGCTGGGATTTTCAAGCACAAACAGCTCTAGGGTTTACAATTATTGAAATATGTTTTTTAGTTGTGAATTTAATTTAAGTCTGTAAAACCTAAAATGTTACCACCATATTTTTTACTGTAATGTTCTGGCAAGCACAGCTGCTGGTATTTTACTGTAAATGTCAGATTGAAGTTAGCTATTTATAACAAAGGTTAGTTACAATGACTGACATGATAAGCTAGAAATAGGAATTTCGAGGTGAAATCAGGTTATCGGTGGTGTGAGAGTATGGCAATTGTGAAATCTAACTTGTGGTGAGGTGATAAGACATAACTATCAGTACTGAAAACAGTTGTGTTGCTTAGTATTTTCTGGAATATATCATTTTAAATGATTTTTTGATGAATAGAAAGTTCAAAAAAAAAAAACATTTAATGTAATAGTATAAATGTCTTTACTGTCACTTACCTAGCCTATATCAATTCTAGTATTCATTATATATATATATATATATATATATATATATATATATATATATATATATATATATATATACTGATCTCAAACTGTTAATACCATTTTATAGCAAACTTTTTATAGCAAATATTTAGTCTACAGTTTCAGGTTTTGACTACTACTACCAAATTATCTAGAGGTCATAAATTACTGTTATTTTTCATCATATTACTCAAGGACTTTGTTTGGTCAAGATGTGTTGTTTTTGTTATGGCTTATCTTCCTCATGGTCTCAAGAAAACAAGCCAAAAAACGAGTTCAACTTCTGTGGGCTTCAGTATGTTTAGAAACACTCATTATTTTTGGATTGTGTTTGAAGCCACTATGAGCTTGAATCTCTGTACTGTTCAAGGATGCAGCCCTTGCAAACTAATCAGTGCTGCATATTCCTCCCAGCTTCAGTTCCAAACTGAAAATCAATGACTCCAGTTAGAGATGTCCATTCATTTAGCCCATTCATTCATTTTTTCGCCTGCATGGAAGCAACATCAGAAGTGCCTGAACGGAACATTGATCAACTCTGAAGGGTTCATCAGCAAATAGCTCTTCCCACAAAAAGCTCCTTTTCATTTAAAAAAGTATCTAAACTCCAAAACAACAGATGAGAGGGGTCAGTTCAGATCAACTTTAGATGAACTAAGCTGAGTGAGTACAGAAGAAGTACATCTTAAGTGATAAAGATGAGCTTCCTGTGAATTTTTTTCTATAACAATCTCTGTTCCGCACAATATGGAAATCCAGGCTGACGTTAAAGCTCTTTTTAAGTGAAACAAGCCAGTGTGACAAAGTCACTTGACAAAGGTCCACACAGCTAATGACAATTAAAATGTAAATCATTAAGCCATTGTCTGGACCTTTACCATTCAAATGGTTACACAGGCTGACTGGGTAAAAGACTAACCTGCTTTCTTCAAGAAATCACACACACACATACTTACACAGCTATTTTAATGAGGATATACCATAGATTTCTAAATGTTTTTCTTTACATAAATATAAATTACAAATTATTATAATACATATATTACAATGTATATATTATTTGTAAGATTTATCTAATAATGCTGTCCCTGGCCTAAAGTAACCCAACCCCCTCAGACACACAAAGGACCTCACCTCAACAAACACCACACACCCATTAGACAGCAAACACACGCACACACACAGCTGTACTGCTGTAAAGTGCTGTAAATCCCAAGTATCTCTGCACCACAAAAAAAAAGCTGCAACTTTTACACAGTGGAGAGAAAGAAGAAAAAGTGGGACAATACTTCACACTACAATAGAAGACAGACTCATATCACCAGGGAGAAAAACTGAGTAAGAAAAAGGAGCCACATACACAAAGCCTGCATTCAGAGAGCTGAAAAGGGGAGAAAGAACACACTTATCTTCACCTCTGCTCAGCGCCAATGCCGTCTCTCCTTCTCCCTCGCTCTCTCTCTCTTTCTCTTCTTCTGTCCGGCAGCTTGAGCGCGCTATGACGAAGGTCTGACAGCTGAATGAAGTTACAGCGCCCGACATGCATGAGATTTTGGGCTGATATGAATCGCTTTTGAACTGCTCTACCTGTGTCAGTTCATGTGTTTCTGAGAGGGAAGGAGGGAAAAAACTCCTCCCTCTTTCCCTCCACCTCTCTGCAAGCGTGCCACGGCAGGTTTGCGTCTCGCGTTTGGATCAAAGCCACCTCTCAGCCTCTCTCTTTTGCTCTGTTGCTCTCCAAATCTCTCTTTACACTCTAAAGTATATTGTAATTGCTTTTAAAGTTACTCTGCCACCGCTGACTTTGCTATGAAGGAAAAACCTTCAACCCGTCTTTGAGCCTCTGCTACACCTGATTTACTAAATGCCCTGACCTCCGTTGGCTTATTCACTCTCACTCCTCCTCCGTTCCCCCCTCTCTTCCTTTATTGAAAGATGACTGGCATAGACTTTAGGAGAAAGAGGGGGGAAGGGTGTCACCTTCCAAATAACTGTTGCTGCATGACAAAAGATGGGTTGTGCAGGAATGCAGGAGACTGGGAAGCTTCGCCTCTCCACTAGCCAGCAACATGATCCTGCAGCACAGATTGTCACACGCATGCGCTCGTAATCAAGCATTCTTATCAGACAATGAATCGGCTTGTTGTGTCATTCAGATTTCTACAGGCTCTCATTAGAAGCTCTTATCTCAGTGGACGAGCTGGAGAGTCTCTTAATGGATCACATCATCTCTACGCTCTGCTCAGTATCACTAAGAGAATTACTGTTTCAATGATTTGCACACTTCATGTAAACTTACATGGTAAGGTTCAAAGATATTTGGAATCCCAAAAGAACAAATTGAACATGACATGGAATAAAAATGTTCCTGGTTTTATTTTGCAGCCCATTAGTGTTTGTTCATCTAAAGACTCCTTCATGTGACATATGCCATTGTTTTTTTACATGCTGTTCAACAAATACTTTGACCTCTACATGGAAAGTGCTGCAAATAGTGTCACAGAGGAGCGATTTACGTGGATTCAAGGTTGAACATTCACCGTTTTACAGAGAAAACATCATGGAGAAAAGAGGGGAAAATATAACTATGGAGCCCCTTGTGGTGTGTGGTGAAGAATGAGGTGTGAGTTGGAAATGAATATTTAATTTTTTTTGCATTTGCCCCAAGAAATTTTGTGTTTGATCACAAAACTTGCATTTCGCTAAGAAATGTTTGCGCTCTCTTGCAAAAGCTCTGAAATACACTGAAAAAAAAAAGGTGTAGGATTACTTGGAAATAATTTTCACTTAGAGATTGCTAGTAAATTTCACAAATAATTGCAAAGAAATTGAATAGCATGTAACATTTAAATGTGAAAATACTACAATAATCTTGTATAGTAATCTTGTATAATAAGCTTGTATAATAAGTATATAGTTTTTCCACTCATCTCATTGTCACTTACATATTATTTCATAACCGCAAAAAAAAAAAAAAACAAAAAATTGGGGTGAACGCAACACATTAAGTAGCAAATGCAATGCATCAAATATATATATATATATATATATATATATATATATATATATATATATATATATATATATATATATATATATATATATATATATATATATTCTGCACATACTAAAGGAACAATGAATAACATTTTAATTTAAAATCAATTAAATCATTTAAAACTCTGTTAATAATGAATGTAACAAATTAAAATAAATTAGAGATAGCAAGTGAATGTAACATATATAACTGTCACCTTAAAATAAAGGGTTACCATTTAGATAGTTCTTAACATCTGGTTTTGTACTCTAAAAGACACAGTTAGAGAGACAAAACAATGTGTAAAAATCACTTATGTGTGAAGCTGGATCTGTTAATGCCAAGCAAACAACGCATATGTCATGTGAATTGTCTGCCAATCACTGGTTGCATTTTGAATGGTTAGTGTTAAACTTGCACCAAGATGCAACATTGTAGTTGTCATCTCCTTATTATTCACCACAATGTAATATAGTCAAAAATATTAGGCAATACTATAAATCCAACCAAACAAACCATACAGTTTAATTGCAAATGAGCTATTACACTGTATCATACACTATTCCTTCACTATTATGTGGTTATTGTGTGATAGTGGGGCTATCAGAGATGGTCCTTCCTCCTTGATAATAAACCTGCACCAGCTTTGCCCTGCCTCAGTTGTACTGTGGATAAGATGACAGTTAAATTAATGTTTGATAAGTTAACACCTCATGTTTTCTCCTCGTTAAGGAAGTAAAGGTCACTGGAGAAGCCTGGGGGTGGAACTGGAAGGTGTGACAGTAAACCAAGACACCATGGAGGGAGATGAGACTAATCTATCACTCCAAGGGGAGTCCTGCATGAGGAGAAGGGGTGTGTAGAATGAGGAGCATTGGGTTTCTTTAACAACTGTTTAAGCCACACACTCACACACACACACACACACACACTCACTCACTCACACAAACACGCACGCACGCACGCACACACACACACACACACACACACACACACACACACACACACACACACACAAATGGACACTATAGCAACTGGCTGCAGCTGATGAATCACATTACCATACACAGTGGCTGCTTATATACGTATATTACGTGAACTTAATGAAAATGCCCAGTTCATATTTTATCCAATAAATCCAAAAAGAAAATTAAATAAGTGATTTTGCATTAAGAAAAATAAACCCACTTTTAGGAAAAATTACATTGTGACATGTTTGACTTAAAAGTACTTTTTTTGTTTGTTTGTTTTTGCACCTATATATATTATATATATAATATATATATATATATATATATATATATATATATATATATATATATATATATATATATATTCATGTTCAATGATAGTTTTATACAATAGAGTTTGTTTTAATACTGTTATATTATAGTTTAAATAAAAAAATATTTCTAATATATCTGAATTTATTAAAGACTGATTATCACAGAAATATATTACTATTGTACAGTAGAATGTAATTCTCAAAGTATAATTATTATTAATATTATTGTTAATACAAATTAAAACATTATTTTAAAAGGAATCAGACAATATCATACAAAATATTTTTTGTGTGTTTTTTTTTTAATTAAATCAGTAAACCTCTATTGTAGCATGAAAATAATTGTTTAATTTTAATTTTATTACACTTGAAAGCTTAATTAAATTGTTGAAATCGTATTCATCCATTTGGATTTACCACTGTTTTTGATAAAATATTTTTATGAAATCATAGAACACAAAATTTAGAAAAATACACAGAATTTCTGAAAAGATAAAACACATTTAATAACTTAAATTGTTTTATGAATTCTGAACCTTGAAACTTTTGAAAGGAAAACATGGAATTTGTGGTGGGGGAAATAAATAAAATGGATTTCATCGGGCATAGGGCTTAATTGTCATGAAAATAATGTAACAATTCAAAAATATTTGATTTTCCTATTGTTATTCCATTCCACATTTACAACTCCAGTTCTCATTACATGATTGAACTTTTTCAGAAATCAACTTTTAATTTTGGGATTCGCAGATAGTAAGGAATAAACAGAGCATGATGGAGGGAATCAAGCATTATAACTCATAAATCATAAAAAGACATGAGCTGAACTTGCATCGCTCACATGAGTGGCACCACCCAACACGTTGGTGCATATGTGTTTACGACTGCGACAGCTGCATATTTATAATCCTCGTGAACACAATATCACAATCTCTGTGACGAATTTGCTGAAAAATAATAGCTGTAGAAACCCCGAGCTTAGCATTTAAGGACTAATCTCCGGTTTAGTCATTGTGCGAGGGATAAACACTGAATCATCTGGAGAGTTTCCTCTGTTGTCCGCTACTATATCCACTAAAACACTCTGCCTGACACTTGCCGTATGAATTTTCTCACTATTTCACTTACATTCTGTTTATCAGTCTTTCTCTCTCACCAGAATACAGACACCAGCACATTTTATGACTCATGGACTCGTGTAGGAAATGATGTTAACAATGCCAACCTGCAGTAAAACACTCTAATCCTCCTGCCTGAGTGTGAACAAACTCGTGAGGGCCATCAGGACAGAGGGCTTTGACATGACCAAACAACAAAAAATATAACACCTAGGCCACCACAGAGGATTTACAAGGGTCAGGAGGTCAAAAAGTCTCTGAATTGTGCATCACCTGGACTCTCAGTGGCTGATGGGAACAGAATATTGCTTGAGGACCGTGATGTGTTGAGCGAAAATAATCGATACTGACACACACAAGCGCACACACATAAAGCTGATGGAAAAGTGACAATTTATTTAGTCCTGATGAGTGCAGGATGAGAAGCAAGAGAGCTTGGCTTTCGGGTTAGCAAACTCTACTAAGTGCCGTCTCTCTTCGGTCTGCGGTCACTCCAATCTCCGGCTCCAGACAGCTTTTCTAAATGGAGTTCCACCCAATCGCAGCGTCAGCTGCTTGCATCCCAAATGGCGACTGTATCTGAGACCTCAGACATGACTAAAATAACACAGACAGCATCTTACCTCAGCTGAGTGAACTTAATCAGCTCGCCATACGCCCACACGTCCACACCAGAGTCTTATTGAACTCTTAATAAACAAGACAAACCGTCGCATTAAGCTTCATTATAAATTAAAGAATGTTCTCTTTATGCCTGTGTCTCTTACTAATTTTGCTAATCACACTAATTAAGAAGGATGCTTTTTGAAAGGTTGACCATAGTTACCAAACTTGTTGCCATAGTGGGGGGTGGGGGGGGGTGTATTATGTGAGCTTATCAGCTGATTGGCCAGCGCAAGGTTCCCACACACTGACTAATGAACTTCCAAGAATTTTCCATGAATTATTTAGTCATGATTACTGGATATGGGTATTTTAAAATTATTTTATAGAGACAGCAAATAAATAAATAAAAATATGACTATTATTTTAATCTTAACAATGACATAACACCGAACTAAATTGAGCTGAATAATAACAACATTGCCTTTTTTAGAGCTAAAATTGTATTTCTTTCATAATTTAAGAACATTAATACTATTATTATTAATGCTATTACCGTGAAGCTGCTTTATAATCTGTACTGTAAAAATTGCCATTAGACTATTTTCCATAACTATTTTCCATAACTGATTTGATTCATTTCCATACACTTTCCAAGCCATTTCAAAGTTCCCTGTTGTTTCCCAATTTTCCATGACCGTGGGAACCCCGCCAGGGATGGAGATGAAAATGCTGAGCGTGCACTCAGTATGACAGATGGAGAGAGTTGTTATTAGTGTCTGTTATTAGTTTTTGGCACTGTGATTCTTCTGAGCTTCTCACGCTTCACAAATAAAGGGTTAAAGGTCATATGTAGCTGAGGGGTGTTGAGCGTGTGAGAAATTTCTGTGGCGAAGCCATTCATTAGCTCAACGTCCCTTTCATTAGCTACACGTGACCTTTAACCTTTATTGCTGGAGGACAAAGAGGTCAGAAGCATCGTGGTATCAATAACTGTAATCCATGCCGATTTGGAAAACGTGCATGTGGCAACATTTCTGCAAAATGATATTACATTGCTTCTTTCATGTTTCCAGTGACTGGCACTAAAACCATGTTCAGTTTTATCCAAAAAAGATTAAGTGTATCTGACAATGTTTTAAAAGGCTAGCTGTGGTATGGTGGCAGTTTGGAAATGAAATGTGATAAAAAATCCAACCCAGGCTCCATGGATAAACGTGCCTGTGCCATGCCGTGCCGTGCATGTTTCGCAACACTTTCAATATGAAATATCCTCAGTGGTGCTAAATGACAGATGAATATGAATCTGCCAATTTTTTACTACAGAGGTTGTTTTAAATAAACTTCAATCTTATTTGTCTAACAATTCTATTTACGAAAAATTTCAGTCTGGCTTTAAATCTTGCCACACCATGGAGTCAGCCCGCTTAAGAATTTTAAATGATATCATGTTGATTACAAATTCTGGCAGGTTTATGGGTCAGGTTCTGTTAGACCTTAGCTTCCTTTTGATCTGGTCAACCATGAAATTCTTATATCTCGTCTTGAAGCATGTGTTGGTTTACGGGACACAGTATTACAGTGGTTTAGGTCATATCTTACTGATAGGAGGTATGTTGTCAATATTGGGCATCATTCCTCCTCTGAGATACACTTAAGATCTGGTGTACCTCAGGGATCGATTCTTGGTCTAGTATTGTTCTTCCTTTATATGCTTCCTCTAGGGTTTATCTTTAACAAATATGGGGTCTATTTCCATCTATATGCAGATGACACCCAAATGTATATCCCTTTAAAGTGTTGTAATAATTGCGGTAATACGACATATTGTATGCTCCATGGGGCTAGTATCTGAATGCTTCGTATCTCAAGTACAGTGCAGTACCAGGTGTGCTTCTAAACAAGCTTACTACATCAGAAAAACCACACATATGGAAATAGTTATGCGATGCAAGCATAAAATGCTAGTTTACAAATCAAAAATATGTTTTGAGCTCATAATATGATATTGTGCAAGGAACTGTGTAAAAATATGTTTCAGTTTTTTTTTTTTTTAAGTTGCTAGCCAGCACCAGAATTTTTGATAATTTTTCACAAAAATCCCTGGCACCCAGAATATTTTGTTGTAAGATGTATTATTTGAACATACAATATAGAAAAAATAAAGAAGAAAGTCCCTGCTTTTAAACAAAAAAGTTTTAGCTTCATACTTCTTCTTTATCAGTTAAAAGAAGTTTCATTTAAAAAAGTTTCATTTAAAAAAAAAAAGCTAAATTTTGAACAAAAAGCCGAGAAAATCACATTTAACTGATAATCTGCCCCTGTAATCATAATGTGTGTGAATAGGTTAAATGTTGTTGGTGTTTTACTGCTACTAGTGTTCACTTTTCAGCTGGAAACTGCAGTGAATTGGATGCACAGTTTTGTATATGTATACAGTGTATATATATGAGTTTTGTAAAAATGTAGGTAGAGGTGTGTTTGTTTCAGTGAATCAGGATCAAATAACAAATGACAAATGCAAACTCACCATCTCCATCTATCTTACTGAGCAAGGTTCATCTACTGACTTCATGTCTGCTGGTCCCTGGCTAGGCTCCCACGGTCATGCAATTTCCGAAACGAAAAATGAAATCTGAGGCAGATTCCTGATGTGTTCTCAACAGCAGCCTGGGAGAGCGATTCAAACCACCAGCACCTGAACACATCATTTGAATGTGGCTGTGAAGGCCTTTGAAAGGTCTGCAGTGCTAACACCTCACGTTCAGAGCTATAGCTCTGCTGGACATCTGCTGTGACCTTCTGAGAATTAATCATGACCACTTACGCAGAATATCTTTTGTTCTGGTCCCAGATGGTGCAATGCAAGATCCAATCAGGCTACATGGGCTTCACAGCGAAAGTCGATAGACACATTCACAAGCTGTTTAAAAAGTCTATTGTATAAGAATGAGTCGGCAGTCTAGAAGGTCAGAGGATTTTCCATCTCGCCCTGAGTAGACCTTAATCTATATTCTTACGCATTCATTTTCCACAAAGAAAAGCTGAAGCTATCCTACATAACAACAGTGTTTTGAACCTGAGAGTTTGCGCAGGCAGCCTGGCCTTCAACTTGGTAAATACACAGCAGATTGTGAGCGGGGGAACGGAAGCTGCCAATATTGTTTTTGCCCAGATCTTGGGTTCGCTAACTATCTATCTACTGAGACGCCACTTCTGTGGCTGGTGAGACTAACTCATCTCTTTAAATCTTCTCGATCTCACTATCCAGCCGAGGCGTGCATGTCTCCCAGTTTCATAGCCCACAAAATAGCAGGAGGCTTCATGCACTCACTTCCCCTCACAGTAAACACACCCACGTTCACGGAAGCAGCACATGCATATCAATAACAAACACTAAGCTTATTCTGCATCTGTGACATAATTTAACCTGCCTTTGCATTATTCATGAGCCTGTTTGCACATAAAAAATATGAATCGGATAAAACTGAGAGGGAGCTGTCATGTCTCACACTGTCATCTCTCATTTACAAACGGCATCTCTAACTCTCTTTCACCATCAATGACACACACACACTCCCGCTCAGACGTTGAATGATTTTACTGGATCTCACAGGAGCCAGTTAGCATTATCAGGCACACCAGATATGAAAGCTTTTTTGGATGTCATCTTGTGTTTGAGGATACATTACTGGGCGTGATATGTTTTCTAATAAAAAAAAGGAAATAAGGACCAAAAAAAATAAATAAATACAGACACTACATTCCTCTTTAAAATAACCTAACTCTCTGATCCAAAACATGAACCAACATCTCTTTGCACTTTTAAGGTCCCTGACCTAATTTTCATCCATTGTAGCTGCGACTATGTCTCAGTCAACTTTTCATAACACTTACTTTTTGTTGGAATCCAGCCTTTTTTTAAACTAAAACTAAAACTAATAATAATAATAATAATTAATACAAGTAAATAGTTTTGTTGATTTATTGTTATTGGTATATAAATATTGATATTTTTATAAGCCATACTGAATTTATAATTATCATTACATTTTTCTGTTATTATTATTATTATTATTATTATTATTATTGATTTATTGTTATTTAAATTATTTTTTTTTATTAGCCCTTCTGAATGCAGCAACATATAACTTAGAATCATTTATTAATATTAATAATATTATTAATTTCTGCTGCCGTTTTTAATATTATTACTATAAAATGAATAGAATCCAATAAAATAATACTAATGATTATTTTTCTTCTTAATAATAATAATAATTTCAATACAACAGCAGTATATATTTCTTTGGCTTAGCTGGCACAGGGCAAGGCATCAGCAACACCAAGGGTGAAAGAGTCTGCCAAATGCATAAAAATCCTTTATATGATATTGCTGTTGTAATTTCTTCAATCTCATTAAATATTTCTTTGCATAAAACTGAAAAGAAGGCCTTTTTCAGAGTACTTTTTAACTGTAATGGGTTTCATGAGTTCATCTGAGGCATTCACTTCTTGCAAACGCCTCTCAGACCCCTGCAAAGACCTGAGTTTGAGAGATCACGTGTCAGTCAAATGAAAGGAGTTTGTTCTTCAATTATGTGCGTGAAAAAGGAGGGAATGCTCATTCCACTGAGACACTGCTGAAAACCCCATAAATTGACTTGGTACGGCTAAAAAGGCATCTGCTTCTGTTACTTTTTTCATCAAACCGAAGTCATTTGCATAAGACACTCCGTTTGAACTCCTATAATTCGATCAAAGATGCATTTTAGGCCTACGGTGAGAAATTTTATCAAATTATGATAAAGGATGACAGCAGAAGCCTTGACTAAATCCCTGCAGGCCACTATCTGTTTTTAGTAGGTAGGGTTAACAGGGTGTCAAAAGATCGTGTGGCGTTTATGAGGCCTGCATGTGAGGAAAGCATTTTTTTTCTCCCCTATTTCTCTACCTTCTAAAGGGGGCAAGAAGAGTTTTTCCTGTGGATGAAAAGTGGGAGTGTGTTGTACTGAAGTGTGTTCTCCAGGGCACTGAGAGCTTTCCATTAGGGGAGCATGAATCACAGTGCGTTCCCCTCCTCTTCACCGCCCTTCAAAACAAAGTGATCTCCAGTAGGCTCATCTGAACTAGCTCCCGCAATCTCTCATTCTGTCAGAGACAGCTCTGCTCCACACCAGCATGGCCCTGGGACAGTCTTTACAGCTTGCATCTGCCACGCTTATCCGAGTTTCGCCACCGAAGGCCTAAGCAATCCAATTCGGCGTTGAAAGAGAACACCACCAGGTATTAACACAGGGGGTACCGGTGGGAAACTGGAATAAAAGTTCCTTTACCAACTAGAAATGGCTATAAAACACCCTAAAAGAACATATCCTGTTTTGAACCCTAAGGGCTCAGAGATTAAACATGATTTATTTGGTCTATTTTATGGAGGGCCTTTTCTTATATGTGCTGTGCACCTTGTGGGAGAGCAAGAGGGTCTGCTGACTCACACATGATGAAAGGTGAAAGGTCAGAGCAGGATAAAGTCAGGCTACAATAGGAACTTGTGAGCTTCTTAACTATATTCATGTTTTTTTCACAGACAGAATTGAAAATAAATGGAGAGAAAATGAAAACCCCAAATAATCTCATATGTTTCTCCTCAGAGATTGAAAACCACAATATTTCTCATCAAGTTCTTCCAAGCAAGTCTTTGCCAAATGATCTGAGCTATATTAATTTCATAGCTTTATAGTCTTACTCTAAGTAAAAGTTGTTTAAGTTATGTCTATTTTTATTTCTTCTAAATAATTTTAGCGTTGAACCTGAAATAAAGTTTAAACTTAAATGAAAAAGAGCTTTAAGTCTCCTGAGCGATGTGCAGAAAAATTTTCTTCAGGACAGCAAAGAGTTGCATCATCTACAATCTCAAGTTGCACAAGTGCAGATATGTTCTGACCTTCTCGTATATCCATTTTCAAGTATTTCTTAAAAACAACAGCCCAAATTTCATAGGTGCCTTAAAATGTAGTCTTGTTAAACTTTTAAAGAATTTCAAAATGTTTCATGATTTCAATTAATTAGACATGGTTTTTGATTACTAAAGTGTAATTTAACCATTAAAACTGAATAAAATGGACTTTCTGGGGCTGTGCTATCAACAAAATCGGATAATTTACAGGATGTAAATATCCTCTTAGTTGTCGCTATTTTAATTTTTGAGATATAAACCTGAGATAAAGTTTATACTTGAATGAAAAATAACTGCAAGTGTCCTCAGCTATGGAAGAGAATGCTCTTTACACTTTCCTCTAGGAACCAGCAAGACTTCTAGTTTCATCAGAAAAACCAGCTTCACCAGCTAAGTTTTACAATACAGGTAAACAACATGCCCTTTCTGGAGAAATATGTCATTTCTGGAGGTCATTCAGGTTCCCAGAGAAAATCTGTATTGCTCAGAGGTTGATCTTCCGTTACCAGCTCTATCCCACACAGACCAACCTGGACTAGCATAGAAATCCATGCCAGTCTAAGCTGCATCTTATCAGCAGGGTTCTCTGCCCCCTTTAAAGAGCCTTTATTGTTTCTCAGCCTCCTCAAAGCCAAGGGCAGGCTGTGGGTTGTGGTCTGCACAACCTCCACACACGCTAATTTTCTAGCAACCTGCCTACACACTGTAGAAACCACCAGCATCAGTCGCGTACCAGCACAGAAAGAACTGGGTTCTTTTGAACTGGGTTCTTTTTGATGAAACAAACACCACATTTGCAACAGATGAACCATCAGCTGCTTCTAATACATCAGTGCTAAACATTTCGATATCTACTTCTTCCTGAAAGCGGATGTAACTTGAACTCCAATCCAGAAGATGAACTGGCATGACCTAACAGATCCTCTACAGGGTCTGATAGCAAAGCACCCAAAAGCCATTATCAGAGATAAAACTAAATAATGCGTAACAATCAATATTTCATGAGCTCAGCTAATGCACCCTTTTAAATGTTCTAGTTGCGTGGATTGTTTGTATGTGGATATAAAAGTATATAAGTGTGCATCTCTGCCCTTTAGATGGGAATACAGAACATTAAAGTGAGTTGTTCAGGGCTTTAGCATTGCAATGATTTGTTTCCCTGACAACCACTTAAGGAAGGACGATGACGAGCTTGATTCTGAGCAAATAAACAGCTTTATTTAACATTTGCTGATCTGATACGATGTCTTTTTTCATCATTTGTAGATGTTAAGACCCTTTCACATGACTCATGTCAGAGCTTCAACACATCTCTTGACAAAAACATCATGTGCCACTTTGCCACTACATGAAAAGCTTTGCAGATCACATCATGGCAGGGCTGCTAAGTAATATGTCTAGACATTAAACCTTGAACACAGACATCAAAAAAAGTAAACATATATGAGTTTAGAAAGGAAAGAGTCTTGCCGATTGCTCTGAAAGTTTGCAGAAAGTGAAAAGGATATGCTTTGACATTGTGTCGTACAAAATTAGCAACTGCCAATTAAATCACTTACCAATAACTTGTAGGAACTAAAAAATCAAAACAAACTGTGTACCGAAGAAAATATCTGCCGTGAGACTGCATATCTTCTAAAAAAAACTTTAACAATCAGAAGACATTTCCAGCCAAAATGAACACTTGTGGTAATTAAACAGCAACAACTTTTTTTTTTCTGCTTTTCTCACAAATTTTGGGGCAGATTTTTAAATATGTAGGGTTGATTAATAAATATGTATTTCTGTGTGGATCCTTACACTGTAAAAAAAATAAAATAAAAAATACCGCCAGCTGTGGTTGCCAGAACTTCACCGTAAAAAAAATATGGTAGCAACATTTTAGGTTTTCCAGACTTATCTTAAGTTCACAATAAAATACTGTATTTCATTAACTGGTGTATTGGTAATAAACCAACAATAGTAGTATGAAGTAGTAATATATGTTTTGAACCACTGTAATGCACTGATAAGCACCAAAAACTGGTGGTGATGAGAAAGTCACATGATGAACCAAAGCTCATCACAAACAGTTTTTCTACAAGCTGAGTAGGGCAATCCTTATACATATAGAAGGTGCACACAGTGTCATTCACTCAAACACTAAATCCCATCATGGTGACACACGATACTGAAATAATGCAATAAACATTAATTAAAAAACATTAGATGTAAGATTAAACCCTAATGTACACAACTGATAAGAAGAAGAAACATGTTATTTCAAGAAAAAACATGTCAATTTACGTTTTTCACTGTAAATTATACAATTACCTTTTTTTCACTTCCAAAAAACATTTTTTTAAACAGTATTTTACTGTAAAATTGCATTAAATGTAATTGCATTTATTCACCGAATATAATATGGAAACTTAGTGTTAACAATTTAACAGGTTTTCACTGTAGCATTTTTACAGTATTTTACTGTAAAAATCAATCAGTTTTTTACAGTGTACACAATACTATATCACCTCAAAGCACTTTTATCATAATGCATGATTTGTAAACTAATACATTTTTAATGTGTATCACATAACCAGCTCCATATATGTGTCTTTCCCAATATAGTAAAATTGCTCAGTAGCGCACCTGGTATTTTTTCATGAGCTTGGGTCGGAAAGATTCCTCACAGTAAGCTACCCAAACATAAAATGTTAGTAAGAAGCACAATGTGTCCGTCATTTTACTCACAGGTGCCATTTTCCAGATAGAAAGTGACTGGTTCATCTTCCATATCTATGATTGACACACTGACAGTGCTGCAGAGATTGTCTCAATTATACAAGGAAAACAGCTGAATAATCCCATTGTCACAAGGACAAAAATATATATTTATGTATAAAAAAATTTCAAAATACTACAAAAAAAAATCCCAGCCATTTGAATGCACCCACCATTGGCAGTTTGCACCTTATTGTATCTAGATGCACAGGATCAGTCTCTATCCATCTTGTTCATTTTCATGCCAACACCGCCCACGTAATCATGTAAATTTTCCAGTAATCTTTGGCTGTGCTTCAAAAGGTCAGCAGCCATTGGGGTCAAAGTTTAAGTGTTTGAACCTCACAATGCTTGAACTGCGCACAACATATCATCGAAACAAATTATGGCAAAAGCACGTCAGAATAATATTTCAGATAATAAAAAAAAAATAAACTTCCACTGATGACTCACCAGAATGTGTCCTGAATCTCTATGATGCAGAAGAGACGTGTTTGCTGACCCAGACTGGAAAACCTTTACTTTCAACCTCTCTGAAACCTGCAACAGAAGGTAATAAATGCCAAATTAAATATGGAGCTTCTGTTGTACTTAATAAATTATATGAAACAAGACTACAGTGTAAAGTTGAACTCAGTGTATCACTCCTACACACACCTAAGGTACATTTGAAAAACTAATCTTTTGGAACCTAAAAATTGATGAGATATATTTCAAGCATTTAAAGATGCTCTTTTAACGCACATCAGTTTGTTTGGTTGCAGCTAGGGGTGTCGCGATATACCGATATTGACCGGTATTGACGATAACCGTGATATTCAAATCATCAATTATCGATATCGTGTTAATTTAGAGTGTGACGATATACCGCAATATTTAAAATGAACAGTTCTCTTATGATAACATCACATGTATATACTCCAGCGGAGAGCCGTGTTTGTCAGAGTAAGTTTTCATTATTTTACTAGTCATAAAATGGGAAATGTTATATTAACCTGTTAACAGCGTTTTTCTCTGTTCATATATTTAAATAAAGGGTGATTATTTTAATAAGTACCACGTTTTTTTTTACTCGTCTTATTTTTGTATTTGGAATCAATACGGCTTCTGCGTAGTAACACTTTATTTCTTTGTTCAAATCTATTAACAGTTACACGATTAAAACTGATCTTGAAAAACTGAGGGACCACATCGCTACATTAAACTCGTAAAATATTAAGTTGGTCGCAGTGCCATGCACTTAATGCCTCATTCTTCAATAAGGTTCATTAGTTAACATATATAAATAACAAATAATAATGAACAATATTTCCACGGCATTTATTAATTTTAGTTTGTTATTTTCAGTATTTACTAATGCATTATTAAAATCACAAGTTGTGTTTGTAAACATTAATGCACTGTGAACTAACATGAACAATGAACGACTCTATTTTTATTGACATTAACAAAGATTAATAAACTGTGTAATAAATGTATTGTTCATTGTTCATTCATGTTAGTTAATACATTAATGTTAACAAATGACATCTTACTGTAAAGCGTTACCATTAATATTTATTCGTCATACTGTTGAACTTGACAGTATTTTCTCTCTTGTTATTTCATAGGAGCTTCAAAGAAGACGGAGAAAGCCAGAGTCTTGTGTCCTGCGTTCAGTATCAGTATCCTTATGTTCGTTGGGTGAAAAAGAAAAACGCAATAAACAAAGTAAAAAAAAAAATTTGACTGATATCTTTCCCCCCCAAGGTTTCTATAGATATCGCGATATATCGATATCGTGGATTCTTATGGCCACAATAACTGTGATATGAAAAATCTAATATCGTGACAGCCCTAGTTGCAACTTAACAAGTAAGATTATTGATATTGATTGAGGTCGACTTAAAGAAAGGTCAAACCGAGGACCGTGCAGTGAGCAAATCATGCATTGATACAGCATCTGTGCTCTGCAGGAGTCGTCCTTTCATCACGTAGCTCTGACTCAAAGGTTTGTTTGGCTGTATATTAAACATGCTTTATCTCTCACTGTTTTTCTTCATGCAGAGACATATTGTGTCCTCCTACCTACAACAAGAGCCTGTTGAACTGAGGATAGCACATCTCAGAGCTCCAGCTGAGCAAGCGTGATCAGCGTGCTTGGCCAGAGACTCTACAAGGAGGAGACGGACCACTTGTAGAAAACCAAAGGGGGGATTCTCAACTGTAGGCATGCTGGTCTAAGCTGGTTAGAGCTGGTTTAGTATTGGCCTAGCAAAGCTATTTACCAGCAAAGCTTAGTCAGCTGACCTGTATTGTCATTTTTATGAAGTAGGCTGACCAAGGAGGTCTCGCTGGTTAAGCTGAGCTAATTAATACACAAAAGATATTTTAAATAATGCTTTATTCATACAATGAAAGCCAGTTAATGGGGGGGGGTGGGGTCTGGTTGATGATAGGACTCAAAGTCTGAGCAAATGCTACAGCATAAAAACATATAAAATACTGGGCTGAACATAACAACAGACAGGTGGCCTTCAATCCATCAATGCTATATAAACTGAATACCTGACATTCTAAATCTGGGTCTGTGAAACACATATCACAAGAGCCTTAAAATTTCACAGGACAAGTTTCTGGGGGAGGGGCGTAATAGTAGCCTGTGGTGCTTGTGCACAGCAAGTTGATGTGGTCTGCAGGGTTATCCTAAGTCCTCTGTGACTCTTAATTGCAGTGCTGTCATTCCAGTTTGTGTCCAAACAGCATAATAAGGGGTCATTACGAGACCAGAGTGGAAAATAATGGAAGCGTCATTAAAGCCTGGGGGAAGCGATATCTCTCCACAGTGTGGGGGGACAGGTAGTCTATTGCCCTGAGGAGATTAACAAAATGAGGTAGAGTGTCTCTGCCAGAGGCTACATTCACAGACACAGTGTTTGGGACTGACTGACCATCATCACACACAGACCAAACCTGAGCATATTCAAATTTGAGAATAATGTTTTATTTAAAGTTTACTTTTGTAAAAACGTTTGATATCAATTACCATGCTTTCATTTATACACAGTTCTATATAATACGTCCATGGGTATATAAAATATAATCTGTCGTATTTGAAAGCCCTAAACCGCAAAGAAAACAAAAATAACGGCTTTATTCAACAAGTCTACTCCCCTGAGTTACCGTCTTCCACCATTTTTGATAGTATCACAATGCATACACACGCTTTCCCCTAAGCGTAAAAATCGCTGATTATGTTTACCGATTATGTTGAATACGTTCTTACTCTCCAAAATGGCAGAATGGCGGAACTCGGAGGAGAAGAATTGTTGAATAAATTTTTTTTTTGTTTTCTTTACGCACAAAAAGTATTCTCGTAGCTTCGCAAAAATGAAGTTGAAAATTGGGTTTGGAACGACATGAGGGTGAGTAATCAATGACAGAATTTTAATTTTGGATTTACTTAACCTTTAAGTGGGTTAAGAAACATTGTCATGAAGTATACCTTTTATTTCATTAATATTATATCATACACTACAAGAGGACATTCAATACAGTTAAGAACAATTCTTTTTCAAAAGGGTTAATGCGCCACCCAACGCCTACCACTGTGCTCTGTCTAGCTGTTTTAAGAACACATCCTGTTTAAACAGACCCTCAAAAGGCAGTTGCCTACATTACTCTAAATGGACAGCAAGGATTTTTTATGACACAACTGTAATATTCAGAATATAAATGTGTAATAATGAATGTGGGGTAATTACAACATATCATGGCTTGAACACCCCTCACGTTTCTCTGAATTAGCCCCTGCTATTTGCAGCTGCGATGGAAGGAAATTGCCTGAAAAGAAAAAGAAAGGACAAAAAGAAAATACACAGAGGATAAAAAAAAGATGTACGCTCTGGTGAATAATGCTAAACAACAAACGACAGCTCCAGCCTTCAAGTAGAACAATACCATCATTAGATAACGGGCTGTTCTCTTTTCAAGACCGACCCTCGGGTTAATGAACGTATCTGCATCGCTTTATGCACCATTACATGGCTTTATCTTCCCATGTCGCTAATGCGATTCACGACAAAATTCAATGAAGAGATGTGCCAAAACAGCAGTCTACACCAGCCCTGAAATGCCTGTCATGACTATATCCCTCAAGGCATGAAAAATGCTGAAGATCAGTAGCAAAATGTACAACTGAGCTTGGAAGTAAGCAGCAGTTTTCTACCATTTTGTCAAGACCTTCGTGCACTTATTATGGAATATTGTCACCACTGAAAGTATCTGAACATGTTTGAAGTGGAATGAACATGAGCCATCCCCCATATTTCCCTTTTGAAATAGCATCACAAGCTGGTGAAGGTGACATTGCCCTGTGTGAAACTGCAGTTCTCAGGAACAGTACAGAGAATATCAATTTTCTGTAATTAAAAACTATTTTTAATCCTGATTTCGCCTGAAATCCGACCTACAACCCCTCGCTGTGCTTTGATGATGAAAAAAGACATATGCGCTGTAAAATCTGATTGCATGAGGCACATTATAAAATAGCCGATATACACACATCTGTGACCACACATCAATTAGGTTTTATAATGTGCTATAATATGAAAATTTTATGTGCTCAGTTGCCAGGATACCATATACAGCCTACAGCTGAGCTAACGAACCTGATCATTAAAGATCTCTGATTAATCAATATATTGATTTGGATGAATAAGAGTTTTTGTTGTGATTATTCTTATTAATGAATGTAATTATTCATTGCATGTTGGTGCATTTTAAAAATTCTGTCTACTTGGGGAAAAAAAATGGAATTGTATTTATTTTGTATTTTTGAATTGCATTTTAACAGAGGCTAACTCTCTTTCACAGATATTTTGTATTGAAGGACTTGTGTTCTGGTGGAGTAAAAGGTGATGCAATGACAATCTACGTTCACATGCACTCAAATAAATTGTTTACAGTCGGATTGATGAGCTTGATCTGAATGAAATTTAGATCAAATTGAAATTGTTGGTGCAGACCTGAAATTTTTCGATCAATGGAAAAAAGCAAAAACAAACAATGCACACAAATGCTTGAATCTGTCTATGTTTTTCAATCAGATTCAAAAATTGCATACTTGCACAGTGCCATGACATGCATGTTTGCAAATGTTTTACATCATACAGACGTATTAGCAAATTTTCACATTTCTCTTCTTAAACTCTAGAGAAGATATATATATACACGATTACCAGTGTCTTTTTCTCAGGACAAACATCTGAGAAACTGAGACTCCATTTGGCATCTATTTATCTCATGCAGTCTAGGAGAGATATCACAAAGCTTTTGTTAGCGATTCCCCTGCTCATAAAACCTACTTAAACTGGTAGCCATGTTTTTGGAAAACAGTAATGACCATCTCTGACCAGATAACAACCAGCTTTGAGAAG
The DNA here is from genome assembly GCF_018340385.1 of Cyprinus carpio. NCBI lineage: Eukaryota > Metazoa > Chordata > Actinopteri > Cypriniformes > Cyprinidae > Cyprinus > Cyprinus carpio. The sequence goes on from NC_056614.1 coordinate 4,178,390, forward strand.
CTATAAACAATATTCCATGCTCCAAAACAAATCTTTCAGCAAAATGTTTTTTCCTTCGGGCATGAAAGAAATCTCTGTTAAATGAACTTTGTGCAGAGAGGTAAAATGAACCAAAATAATTACATCAAAACACTCTGCACAATAAAACCAAACTGGCACCTCTCAGCTTCCACACTCTGTCTATCATGCCTCTTGCTCCACGTCACTGCGAGTTACAGTGATGAATGTATGTTTCGCTCACAATTCGAAGCCAAATGCAAGTGACTGGAGTCTGCTCAGTTCATTGTCAGCATTTTAGTCCCAATCCTGCAGAAATCATAATTTCCTCTCTTCCACTTTCTCTGCCTCCCCCACAGCTTTCAAATTCTCCTATACCTCCAGAGTGCAATTCCATCAGGTCCCAATGGCAAAATCAGATCAGCACCCAATAGCCATTAGCTCCTCTATTTAAAGAGATCTATGCAGTTGTGAAGGCTGCTTAGAGTCAATTACGCCGCCTGTCTGTGTTTAGCCTGTGGCCGTACTGCACTCCGATGGAAAGATTATTGAGTTTTATCGCTCTTTTAATGGAGAACTCCCCCCAGCTCTCACCTCATGTTGATTCAGACCATATGCAGGGCAGTAAACCCCCTCCAAAACCTTAACGCTGCACGGCCAACTTCTGCCCCGAACCGATAAGGAGCAGTAACAAAAGACATTGATTTGGCCCATAAGGATTAAAAAACTGTCCATCCAGAGTCGATGCAGTTTTATGACACAGTACTAAAACTCAAATGGCTGCATAGTGCTGGGAGGTTGAGTAAAGTTCACTGTGCCGTTAAGGCATAAAACGGTGACAGCTGAGGTGTGTCTGTGAATGTAAAGGTCAGTATCTGCTGTGTTATTCTGAATTCTAATAGTCATACAACAGATAACTGTCGCTCAGCTACATTATTGACTGTTTCTCTGCTTTAAATGAAAGGAAATCTGTAGGACAAGGGACTTTGTGAATGAATCCGATTTAGACGATGAAAGTCCCAGTGGGCTAAAGCTTACTGAATGTAGCAGGAGCATCGAAATCCCTGGAGGTAGATAAAAACCCTCCATATTTCTGCAACCAGACAGACGGCTTCAAAGGAAAACACACAAACATACAGAACAGACCCAAAATACAAATTTCCCTTCCGTCCAAAACACACCTCCAGCACTGTTCCCAAAGGACTAGGCAAAATGGAACTGAATAGTGTTTCAAACACACACACAACGGCATATAATGCATAGAGTTTAACCTGCTCTCAGTCTTAAGAGATTGACTGAAGTGTTTAAGGGTCTTTAGGCAAATAATTTACTACCAAACTATTTTTGCAGTATTCAGTATGTATATATAGGCCTGTGCACAGAATGCATTACACATAGTCTATTTTTCAAATCTAAATTTAGATTATTTTCAGCATTTCGGTGAAAGTCTAAAGCCTTCTACAGACTGCACGATTTTTGCAATCCTATAAGATTATCGCAGATCACACTGTGCAACATAGAGCTAAAAAACTTGCATGCATGTAGACTATATGATGATGACACCTACTGACTCTACTGATGGAAGAATAAGGGAAAGGAAGGGATAAGAGCTTGAGGTAAGCAGTTTTATGTTTTAGCGCCATGTCGTGTTGATTTCATGACGCATTTTTATTGGCTGGTCTGTAAATGTGGGTCGTAGCAGCAAACGCACTGTGCAATGGTCATCCTGAATTTCTGACACTGTCAGTAAATTATATAGCTGTCTTTGACCCTCACTCACTGTATGACATAGGACCACCAATTAGGAGGCCACGATCACAGAAATCACCACGATTGTTTCATGATGCCAATCTTTCGATTGGAACAGCCGAAAACTGTGCAGTGTGTCTTGGGCTTTAGGCAATGAGTATCAATAAATCTGATTCATGTGAACCATTTCACCCAATATTTGTGTTTATATGCTTGTAGAGTATAATGCTATTAGCTTAGCAACATGATAACTCAAAACTCAATCAAAATCAATCTGAACAATTGTTTTGTCTATTTAGATCATTCCAGATTTGTTACCTTATATTCTGTTTGTTTTTAATTTAAGATGCAGTCTTGAAAGACAGCTGCCTATGTTGGCAGTAGACAGTGAGGCAGCTCTCCAGGTTCTGAAACAGAGCCATGGAAGACCTGGAAGAGCTATACTGTATACCCCACAATGCAATGCACTCAACAGAATTAACTGAATTAAGCATGCAAAAAGGCCATGTGATGACAAGCATACTATTGTAAAATGCACAAGCTTCCAAGGTATCTACGAAATTTAAGTCAAATATAAGACAATCTTTTTGAAGACCTGCACAAATTAAATTAACAATGTATGTCCATACAGAACAAACTGATACAATCTCAAAATAAATAATGTATCTCTTACTTAATTAAACAGGATGAACTAAAATATGAAAAAAACACTTTTACTGTACCTTCTGAACAAACTTCAAACAGTGTTGTCTTCCAGTGCAAATGTTTAAAGATTATAAAATCAAGATATACTGAGAAGAAAAATGACATTAAATGATAAATCTTGTTTTATGAGAAATTGATCAACTGAAGTTGATCAGAAAGAAGTGAGTTTATGATTTAAAACAAACCAAAAACAAGACGAACAAATATATGCCAACGGGCCCAGAAAAATCAAGATTTGTTAAGTGTTCATACCCCACTGACAGATATTTGATCTTCTTTTAAGCATAAACTCCATTCATTATGTTCAATTCAAAAAGACTTCAAATATCTTCATTTTGCATCTCAAGTATATGGATTTATGGAAGTTTAGATATTTGTATTGGAAAATAAGACAGAAATGCTGAGAAAGATATTAGTTTTTCCCCCTTTTGTTTTACAGTGCATGCAACATGTAATGATATGACTTTGCATTTAAGACTTCCTGCTTTGATTTAAGACTTTATTTAAGGCCTTAATTTATAAATGGGAGAATTAAGACTTAATAAGTTAATTAAGGTCTTAATAAGACCCGTGTAAACCTTGTCAAGATGGGTTTTAGTCATATATATTGAAATGAATGTAATAATTTAATAATAATGTAATAATAAATACATATGAATTAGAGGTCCATCAATATCTTATTTTGCTGATATAATAATAATGTGTCAATAAAAATAATAAAAAGACTGTTCCAATACTAGTAAAATCTATGTATTGAATATGTTAGATAATATTCTTCATCTCTATAATATACTTAGAGGCCCAGATAGAAGCTACAAGAGTTTATGCTAAATTAAACATAAACATGCCAAAAAATAAATAAATAATAAAAATGCCAGAAAAAGACTTAATGCACAATCCAGGACACAGACACTAGGACTCTTATTTTGAAATGTCTGTGCTTTACTACTTTCAGCTACTCCTTGAAAAGATGACGTAGGTAAAAATGTAGAATCAGAAGCAATTGTTTAGTGTAAATGTGAGGTATTTATTGGTTGCAAACTACTCTGAAAGGACAAGCCTGTAGAACGTGCAATAGTGCAGCATTTTGACTTTGAACTCACATTTATTCAATTAAATAATTGCCTTTTTTAGTTTCGTAATCCTATTGGGCCTGCAGCCCGCGGGGACCCTGGTTTCACAGACATTTAAAAAATAATAGACAGTATGCAGTTTACTTGCTAGTATACACTATTAGAATTCCATTTCTAAATTTAGCCACACTCTTCCACTGCATTTGACACAGAGATGGAGGATCTGCTTTATAAAGTAAATCCTGCTTATATTTGTACACAAGGTATGAATGCAATTGATAGACACAGTGTCCTGCGCCATGGCTTTTACTAACAGCCCATTTTTGAACACACATCACACTTCTCAGGGGAAAAGACAACAGGATGGATTATCAGGTAATGTTCCATTAACAGGCAAGTGCTGCTAATGCATCCATAAACACAATTACAATGAAAAACTAGCACAGCGTGAACGGGGCAACTGATTTTTTTATTTTGTTTTTTTGCTGATATTATGTTTGCAAGACCATTATAACTGACCAAGCGGACACGTGATGCTGGTTGACAGCAAGTCTCAGATCCTCACATATTTGTGTCACCCTGTATCTCTCTCTCTCTCACATAGCAAAGCAACTGACCTTACTGAATATTTAACAATATCTTCCTTTTTTCCCCCTCGTTTTCTTTCCTCCACCCACTCAGCTCGTCAAGCGAGTCCTTAGTCAGCAGTAAATCCCACAGTTCCAAGGATCTGGCCCAGCGTGATCCGTACCACAGTCTCCAGGCAGGAAGAAGTAGCAGAGGAAGAGAGTCGGAGTTCAGCTGGCAAGCAAAAGACCATGGGGGATTGTGGGTAACAGACCAGCCATTCCAAACAGCCGATCAGACAGACACATCACCACATAATGATTATACAACTACTATAAGAATATCCAACCTTACCCGGATAAATACAGCACACTGGCGTTAAGTGATATGTAATATAATCTCAACTGCTTGATTGTTCTACCTTCAAAAATTTTTACTATATTATCCTCAAGCGATATATTAAAAAGTTGGATATAAAGTACACCCTACTTTATCTGCATACATACACTCACATAAAACTAGAATAGTCTACTATATAGCAAATCTCAGTGATTGTTTATATTATTGCACAGTTTTCATATATCCAACTTTATTCGAAAACACACTACACTCAAGTAAAGTGATATATACTATAGCAAATTTCAACTGCCTGATTTGTTTTAAGTTTTCACAAAATGTAACCATTTGTCATCCAGCTCTTTATACAAAGCTGGATATATAACAATGTTCAACTTTATTCTAATACATAAAGTACATGCAATACATACAGTTGTACAATGCATACAAGTTAACTGTGTAGTGCATTACATACTACAGTATATAGCAAATCTCAACTGCTTGATTGCTTGCATTGTCACAAAAAATGTCAAGTGCATTATCGCACAGCTCTACATATAAATTTGGATATACTGTATATTATGCAGTACACTCATGTAAAGTGATATATACTGTATACATCCCAACTGTTTGATTTCAGTGCAAAATGTAACTATATAATCAAGTACCTCTTTATTATAAAATTGGATATAAGCATGTCCCACATAGATAGAGTACACTCATTCAGAGCGTAAATTTTGTTATATAAAATGTTAACTACATTATTGTCCAGTGATATATTAAAAGTTTAACATATAGCACATCTTACTTTACCTACATACATACAGTATACTCATGTAAAGCAATATATACAATAAAGCAAATATTGTTTTTATCATAGCAAAAATGTAAATACAATTGTCATGAAAATCTATATGGTGCAGGCTTATAGGTTCTAACGCAATCTGATATATTCACATCATTATTCACATGGCACAGCTGATTGGTTTCTTTTCACATCAACAGCCAATGAGCTTGCTGCTCAATATTCAAATACTTGACTAGGGCTTGCTTTAGCAGTTGCAGTGCGCTTCAGAAACCCTTCACCTTCCCCAGTTCCACCTGTATAGATCTGCTAGGGTGATTTCATGTATGCTATATATTGTGGTTATTTCATATATATGTGCAGCAGCAGCATTTCTTACATGCTTACAGCAGCATGTCTGTGGATGTATTCACAGTAGCGAGTATATGTACTTGCAGATCTATTCCGCTAAGACCAAACACTTTAACTTTGCCATGTATATTACCATGCTAAATTCTTAGAAAGTTGTGATAACAGAAACTGTATTATTGCATAGCTCCACATATATCGGTAGATATATATTATATCCAAAATATTTGCATACATAAAGTGCATTCGTGTAAAGTGATACATAATATGTAACAAATCTCAACTGCCTGTTTTTTTTTTGTTTTTTGTTTTTTTTAGCAAAATACAGCTATATTATTTTATAGTTGGATATACAGCAAAACGTGAAAAGCAGTAGATTCTATTTAGCAAATCTTGTAATGCAAATGTAAACATAGCAAATCTCAAATGAATGATGGCTTGTAAAGTTGCTGTAAAACAAATTTTGTTAAAAGAAGTATTATAATAGTTTTTATGTGATGTGAGTGTGGGGATTCTGCAAGCAGTTCGTAACATATTTATTTGTATATTTCACAATGGCGATAAAAAGTAAAACAATAGTGCACAAATATCAGATCACATTGTGGAACAGCCTTGACAATAGGCACACTGCATGCTTTTTCCCAAGAGTCCTGAGAGCTCTCTCTCTGTGCGGAGAGATTTGGGCATTGAGGCTTGTTGATAACCCTCCGCCGCGTCCTTTGAGAGCACACTGCAGGGGCCGGGCCCCGCTCCTCATCCCCCAGGACAGCCATATTCTCTATTATCATTCATCTGCTTTCACATGTGGAGAAAACCAATGAATGTTGCTTATTATAGCTGCAATTTGGTGCGTTGTGGGGGATGAGACATTTTGACTGTGGACCTGTGATTGCACCCAAATGGAAAAAGGGCCCAGGGGGCTTCATCACACACTTTTTGTCTTGCTAAACATTTAATGAAGTGGATGTGCTTCAGAAATAAGCTAATATGAAGTAGGCTGCAGATTGTTGTGCTAAAACGAAGCTCTCTCTTATAAAAATAAGTGTGCTTAATTGTATTATATGTGCATTTGTAGTGTACCTCAAATCTTGAAAGTATATTTTTAAGAATCTGTACTTGCAGATAATATTAATGAAATAAATTGCCACTTAATTGTACTTAAAGACAGTACACTTTTATGACTGTTTCTCTAATACTTCTAATACCTATTATGCTCTTTTACAAAATCTTAATTTTGTTTTTTTTTTGTAATTTACATTATTACAATACCTTTCTCCCCAGCATGGCACAAACGGCTTGATTAGTTCTGGATTTAATGAAGGCCCACCTTTCCCAAAAATGAAATATGTTGTGATTGGTTAGCTGTCCCCATTTTATTCAGCACAGTCAGTGAAGGATCGAATGCAATACGAATATGCACATCTTTTTTAACAACCAAAAAATGGTTTCGTGGTCTATTGAGGAAGTACAGACGATCCTCTCATTGATAGCTGAGGTGCGGATCCAGCAAATCTTGATGGGGTGACACAGAATGTAAAGGTTTTTCAGAATTCACAGCAGTAGGGGCGGCGCAACTATAATGATGTGAATAATCCCGCCCACTCTAAAGCGATAATAAACTGCAGTGGAAACACAAACTGAGCCGAGCCGAGCCGAGCCGTACTGAGCGGAGTTGTACCATCCAGTGGAAAAGTAGCATAAGATACACATAAAAACAGAGCTATTCTGCTACAAATGTCATAAACGGTTCACACCTCCGGCAGCTGATCAGGCGCATTCCCCAGCACCTCCTACTTGAAATCAAACAACACAAGATTGTGATCGCCCTCACTTACACACACACAATGGGCCTTTATATGTGCAAACGAGCTAGAGGGGGGTTATACATGTGAATGCAGAACCTTAACAGCAGTATGTCGTGCATTCAACTAAAGGGTCATCCAACTGGTCGTAACCACACAGGCACATGCTGGTGGCTCCTCAAAAACGAATCCAGGGTCTTGAAGGCCACCAGACTTTAATAAAAACAAACAATGACCTTTGCCACCGGCGCTTTCATTCTCACACCATCTTCTCTGACCTTGGGTCCTGGACGAACATAATGTTACATGTTAATCATAATGTTTGTCTACTCATCCTGGGCAAACGTGCCTGCAGATGTCTTCAGTGAAGAATTGTAGACAATGTTGTATCAGTGTTAGATGAAAGCGAGTCAGACATGTTCTGACAGGGGCTTGATGTTGTGTTCCTGTACAGCGAGGAAACAAAGGTAGTTTGTGGTTAAATATTTAATGTTTAGGCGAATATCAATTTTTAATCCTGAACATCACTTCCTCTCTTTCTCCCAGATTGATCATGGACTCAGCACATGCAACTGTCCAACAAAAACTCAAATGTCTAATTAAATTGTTATGGCACTGTCAATGCAATGACTTTTGCTTCTAACTCTTCTGTATTAACACCCTTGAGAAAATGAAGTGTGCTTAAAGGGATAGTGCACCCAAAAATGAAAAATCTGTCAGCATTTACACACCCTCAAGGTGTTCCAAACCTATATGTGTCAGACACAGAAGAAGATATTTTGAAAAATATTGTAACTAAACAGTTGATGGTACCTATTGACTTATATAGTATTCTTATTTATTCTTTTTCTTTTTTTCATGTCAGTGGCTACCGTCAAATGTTTGCTTACCAACTTTCTTCAGAATATCTTCTTGTGTGCTGAACAGAAGAAGAAAACATCAGGTTTGGAACAATTTGGAACAACAAGGGTGAGTAAATGATAACATTTTTATTTTGGGGCAAACTGTCCATTCAATTATATTAAATCTGCACTTGTATTTCTAGAAATCGGTACTTGCTGATAATATAATGTTAATGGAAAAAAGTGAAAGTGAATGAAAGTGACGTGACATACAGTCAAGTATGGTGACTCATACTCAGAATTCATGCTCTGCATTTAACCCATCCAAAGTGCACACACACCGTGAACACACACCCAGAGCAGTGGACAGACATTTATGTTGAGGCACCCGGGGAGCAGTTGGGGGTTCGGTGTCTTGCTCAAGGGCACCTCAGTCGTGGTATTGCTGGCCCGAAACTCGAACCCACAACCTTAGGGTTAGGGGTCAAACTCTCTAACCACTAGCCCAGGCCACTTACATGTAAATAGAGTGCACTCTCATGTCAAATATTGTCAAATAGTGTCAAGTTTTACTTTAAAGTGCATTTAATAATTTTAATAACACTTTGCCATGCTATGTTCAATTTTGGTTACACAACACATTAGGTGAGAACATGACACATGACGAATGCAACTGTAGAGTATGTGCTTTTGACACACATGAGCTGCAGTGCATGCATAAAATCTGTAGATTGCACTATGCCTGACCCCATTCCTCCCCTATAATATCCTATCAGCCTTTACTATCCCAAGGAAAAAAGGCCAAAAACAGGACAGTAAAGTTGAGAATTTGTGACAAGACCATTAATTTTCTTGCTACTTCTATGTGAAAGCAGAAAATCAATTAAAAACAGCTTTCCTGTACTGTGGCAATGTCAGCGGTGTGTCGTGGGTGCTGACCCGCTAGTCATTAATGCTCTCAATCCTCCTTCAGGGTCACTTGAGTTCTTCTCTCAGTGCTGTCTTGTATAACACTATTCATGATACTCGCCTTCAGTCTTTATTGGTATGTTTCAGCTGACGTGAGTATGGGATTATACATTACTGCACCTAAAACTCAGCCCTTTTAAACACTATCAAAAGCTCCTTAGCTGTAACTGACCTCAATGCTAAAAACAGCATTGTGGAGTTTTGCATTGCAATCTCACAACAAAGAGAGGCCTCTAGTGTTAGTGACGAGACCTGTGGCAAGGTTTTCCATTAAGACAGAGAGGTCACAGATATCTGCGTGTACCTGTGAGGCTGAGCTTATGATATATTAATCACTGCGTGTGACCCCAGGCTGTGAAATTAGCACATACACACTCTCATTTCTGTCAGATGAACTTTACACGAGTCATTCGTGACAAGTCAAAGGGGAACATCTCAGGAAATGAAGCCTGTTTTAGGATCCTTTTGATGGAATCATTTTGTTTCATTTTAGAAACAAATTCTCATGATTATATTGCTAAATAAATCAATAAAATGTTAAAACATTTTCATTACTGTAAAATAGTAATGCAAATCATGTACAGACATTTTATTACACTTTATTGATTTTTTTATTACATAAATTTAATTAAACTCAGTGTAACATCCATCCATCCATCCATCCATCCATCCATCCATCCATCCATCTATATCTATTTATCCCTACCCGTCTATTGTCCATCTTTCTACCTGTCTATCCATCCTTCTATCTATCTATCTATCTATCTATCTATCTATCTATCTATCTATCTATCTGTCTGTCTATTACTATCTATCGATATATCTATCTATCTATCTATCTATCTTCCTGTCTATCTATTGTCTATCTATCTATCTATCTATCTATCTATCTATCTATCTATCTATCTATCTGTCTGTCTGTCTGTCTGTCTGTCTGTCTGTCTCTTTCTACCCATCTATCCATCCATCTTTCTATCGGTCTATTCATCTATTTATCTGACTTTGATCTATCCATCCTCTATCTATCTGTCTAATAAGGCAATAAAATGTTAAAACATTTTCATTACTGTAAAATAGTAATGCAAATCATGTACAGACATTTTATTACACTTTATTGATTTTTTATTACATACATTTAATTAAACTCAGTGTAACATCCATCCATCCATCCATCCATCTATATCTATTTATCTCTACCCGTCTATTGTCCATCTTTCTATCTGTCTATCCATCTATTTATCCATCTTTTTATCTATCTATCTATCTATCTATCTATCTATCTATCTATCTATCTATCTATCTATCTATCTATCTATCTATCTATCTATCTATCTATCTATCTATCTATCTATCTATCTATCTATCTATCTATCTATCTACCTACAGTACCTACCTACCTACCTGTCTGTCTGTCTGTCTGTCTGTCTGTCTGTCTGTCTGTCTGTCTATCTATCTATCTATCTAATTTTAGTGTAAAGTATTTTGCAGTTTAAGTAAACATATTTCTTATATTTTTTTATTACATATTTTGGACTTTTCTCCACCCCTGGTCACTTCAGCCCCATTCACCAATCAACCTGCCCATACTGATGTAAAGCACATTGAATTCATGACATTAACTTAGAGTGACAAAGAGAGAAAGATGACGGAAGAACAGATGCATAACCAGAGTAGGATGAAAACATGTTTGTTTCGGCATCGCTCTGGGGCTCACTATCCTTGCAATTCTGTCAGCAAACTGCCCTTTTGGTGCAATCAGGGAGCCTGTTTCATTTCTTCAAACGATGCTGTTGATACTACAAAGAACAAGGTGATAAAGGATCACTGTCTTTCTCTCAAGGAAGGCCATCTGTCAGACCTTGTGTGTGTGTGTGTGTGTGTGTGTGTGTGTGTGTGTGTGTGTGTGTGTGTGTGTGTGTGTGTGTGTGTGTGTGTGTGTGTGTGTGTGTGTGTGTGGTTCAGAAGGAGAAAGAGTGGGCGTCTAATCATCCTTAACCAAGTTTCGGCCATATGTGTGTGCACAGTTGGTGACCACCATCACAATCACAAACAGAGCCCGTTCACAACCAGAGGTGACGACAACTTCAGAGACATAAGAAAGAGCGACTGCTCACCGTCATTCCAGCAGGTTATAAAGTGATTGTAAATGTCCTGCAAAACCAACAGAAATGTGTCAGCACTATAACAAGAAGAGTAAAGCTTTGGCTCGGCTCAGAGGAAGCCTTTAAAACTACTTTACATTCTCCTACTCATATATCACGAAGCGTTGCTCAGAAGTTACCTCAGAAAATGAGTTAAGTAGCTATGGCGCTGAAGACATGGATATGGAAATTGACTTTATGAGATGTGAAATGAGGACAAGACAATATGATACTATGATTACATTATTATATCACCACATTAATATTTTGCATCGATGCAAAATTTGCTTCAGTATACTCTACTTCAAGTAGATGATGATCTCTTTGCGAGGATCCCCTTCCCAAAATATAATGACAGCTACATATTTTCATGTGTAAGACCCATTTATATAAAAATTAAGCATGATATTATAAAGACATTTTATATTGTCACTGTACTAAGGCCAAAGCTAATTAATGAAGTATTATCTGGAAAATATTTGATTTGTATTAAATTTTCTACCCATTATTTAAGTAATGTTGGATGTATAAATATATATTTCAAGTAAATAAGTTAATTTGACAGCCTTTAAATATATATTTTGTAAAATGTTTTTCTTTTTATTTATCTTTAAAACTTTTTATTACTTTGTTGTATATTACATATATTTCTCCATCTACTACATTTTAAATAAAAATGAATTCAAACTAAAAAAACTAAAACTGAAAAAGATTTAATGAAAATTAAAATAAAACTTCTAAAAAATACTAATAACAAAAATATTAATTTATATATATATATATAAATATATATATATATATATATATATATATATTATTATTATTATTATTATTATTATTATTATTATTATTATTAAAAGCTATAATAATATCTCAATGCTACTAAAATAACACTGAATTGCATCTCCTAGTGAAACATTAACATTATCCAGTTCACATGGTCCAAATGAAGTCAGCAGAAAGGCTAAATCATTTATTTTTGAAGAAAAATGACAAAGACAAACCACATTTTTCTTTGGAATAATGTGCACAGATGAATCATTCACAATAAGAGTGTTATTACACGTATTAAGAAAGTAGATTGGGTCAATTTTGATTTCATATTCACTGTAATTGCAGTGATTTCGTGGAGCACTAAAAAATCTAATCTCATTGTACCTGCACAATTACAATAAAGAGCCTGAAGTTCAGGACAGAAAGACGTGCAAAAGACTAGAAAGGTTGAACTAATTGACTGACTGACTCCCACAAGCTTATTGTCACCGATAGAAAGAAGAGAAACACACCCGTTTCACACACGAACACACACAATTTCTCACAATCTCTCCCCTGAGCACGCACACACACATGAACCCCTCCCTGAGCATATAAACACTCACACACACTGATTGAAGATCGCTCAGCTTGTGTGAAGTGAAACAGGGACTGCGCTCTGTAGAGAGCCGAGAGTGTGAGATTGCTAAACGCTGATATACAGATGTGTGAGTGGAGAGAGAGATATACTGAAGTGTGTTAAGAGAATAACAGCTGCTGGGAGGAACACAGGGAGTCCTACATTTTGTGCTTCAGTGGAGAGAAATGTGGTTTAATTAGCAATAACCTTTTCAGTATCCAGAGACCAGCCCATCACATGACCATACACACACACACACACAAACACACACCTTACACACACGTTCAGTAGTTAAAAAGCGGTCATCCTCGGCCACAAGCCCAGAAAGTTTTAATGTGACAACCAGCGGTTGCTGCCATCAAGGTGAGTCAGTGTTTATGCATGTGCAATTACAGCATGTGATTTTAATAAATCTTTAACAATGTTCTCACTACTGAGGGAACACACAGATTAGGGGTCACAAAATAAGTGCCTAATTGTGAGAAAATGAAGGGTTATTTAAAATATATTATCTGCATAATTTGAGTGAGACCTTTAAATGGAAATTATTAGAAACGTAAAACTTGATCATATTTTGCAGCACGATTTGAGATCATCTAAAGAGCATCTTGAGCTTCATTAAAACCAAGAACATCTGACCATCTGTACAAAGGAGTTTACATGATTTTACTTAAATTTACTTACATTTATAGTGACCTAGAAATAGTGAAGAATCATAATGTTTCTTTGTGTTAAATGTTTTAAACCTTAAAACTTTGCATATTTCTATGTACAAACTACATACATATATATTTTTATTTAACCCTCGACACTGAATATATAAATTCAGTGGTGAAATATATAAATATATAGTTCAATATATATGATGTTATAATACATTTAATATAAAAAGCATCACTTACAAAAGTTCTTACCCTTTTTCACCTTGTCTTGTGCGGCAGATTCAGCGTTAAACGAAGTACACGGCAATCCCAAAATCCATCTCAATATCCATCCTAAAATTCCAGCTGCAGAGTTCTGGTTAGATCCACACAAGTGAGTGAATTTGAGAGACAGGTGTGCCCTCAATGTACGAACTGATGATTTCAGTGCATGATCACAAAGACACAGAGAGAGAAAGAGAGAAAGGCAGAGAAAACTGAAGGAACTCTCGAATGAAACCCTTCAAGTCTGATAGAATCAGTGCGAGACACAAATATCTCTCACTCTTTTAGAAACGGGGTGAAAGAAGATGCTCCGAAATCTTAGAGGAAGAGTCCCAGGAAGGTTGAAATGATATGTAGTCCATGCCTCAAAGGATCAGAGAGACTCCTAAAAGAGACAGACAAGGGACAGTGAGTCCTTACCCTGAGTCACTCCTAGAAGAAGAAACCAGTGCAGAGCAACCCTAAATCAGCTTGCTGTCTCTCGCACAGACACATTCGAGGTCCTCTTCCATCTTCCTCACGTCTCTGGGTTTGTGAACAGTGTTAATCTCTCGCCGTTGTGCTCTGATCTGCAGCTAAAAGCGAAGCACCTCCCCCACCTCCGCTAATCCAGCCCTCTCTGTGACAGCCCCTTTTTGCTGCAGCCAATCAGAGCGAAGGCTCCGCCTCCAGGCCTGCCTCTATTCTCTGCCCCCTCTCTCATGCACTAACACTGACACATTATACACTGGATACTCTATTACACTCGACAGATTAATGCACAGAAAAACCCAAAGTCTGGATCCGAAAACGTACAGATGGGGATTTAGCAAAGACTCCCATGTTCAATTATAATTTGTTCTGAAGTGAGTCATTTGTTTTTAACGAGCGTTGTTAATTTGAGTCTGAAATGACATGATTGACACTGACAGCTGGCTATGCAATAAAATTGGAAGGAAAAAATACAAAATATTGAAAATGTTTAGCTGATTTTTCAAGACAACATTTAGGTATTAGATTTTTGTTTTGCTTTTCTGGAGCAGCAACTGCTCGAAAGGTACTAATTTGTACACTTTTAGGTACTAATTTGTACCTTTAAGGTACTTACATGCACACTTTAGGGGTAAGTAAGGTACAAAGGTGTACATTCTAAAAAACTACCACCCCAGTGAGAGCGTTTGTAATAATCTCACTTGTCTCTCTTCTTGAGTATCACTAACCTCAACAAACTGCTTAGATTTCCCAAGATACCAGAGTCTGCAATCAAAAGTCACAAATCATTCATTTACACCATATAATCTGAGCTGCTATCCATGTTAATTTTATAGCTCTGTGCTCTCTCACTGTATGTCAACCACTGACTTATTTGTTTCTATTTTTAGTTTTTTTTAAGGGGGGGGGGGGTTGAATAAGTCACAAATCATTCATTTAAACCAAAGAATCTGAGCTGCTATCCACGTTCCAAAAAGTCTGAGCAACAAAATTAGCTTCTAGGTAGTTCATCTTCATGCAAATGTGCAGAAACACAATGGTTAAGTGGAGCAAACATTCGATTCCTCATGATACAGTTGGGTACAATTTTATATCGTACAGTTGGGAACTATTCTTATCCACAACTCTAATCCAACGTAAGGTAAAAGAGTCCCATAGAGAAAAATAAATATATTAAAATGCATTTGAAATGCATCTATTTCATGCTAAGCATTCTACAAATACATTTACAGGTTTATGTATTTAACAAAAATACCCTGGAATTGTATTTTTAGTATACTTAAATGGTATACTTTAATACTGCTAAATTGAAACAACTTATTTTGTACTTAATGCACTTCAGTTGTGTGAAGGTAGTGCCCAAGTCCAACTAAAGATATACTGAGGTATATATGATTGTGCTTAAGTGGAACTATTGCAAGTAAACTTTAGGTACACTTTAAATATCATCCATTTAAAGACCGATATTATTAAAAGATCATACAATTCTTATCAATAGTGAGATTAGAACACATTTTAAGTTTAATATTAAGAAATGTGCATTGTGCACAACAAGTAGTACTAAATAAAGTTTAATTATAATTTTTATATCAGTAAGTCTTGAGCAATATGTCAGTAAATATGTAATTAGATTTGAATTATACTTAGTATGAAATGTATTTTAATACATTGATGCGTGTTTCTTTAACTTGGTGTTTTTTTTATGTTGAGGGTTCTTTTTTTTTGAGAGTTTTATAAATTTTTTTGGGTTTTTGTTGTAATTTAATCAAATTTTATTTTGTTTGGTTTAGGATTCATTAAATTCTTCCTATGAAATGTACATTTTTTATTCCAAAAATACTTAAAAGTTTAATTTGCATCACTGTCATTTCAATCGCAGAATGCTGTACATCACAGTACATCATTTGAGATGTGGTGGATAATACACTGTGGTAGAAACATTTTCAGGACTTTCAGATAGGACAATGACAATAACTTGCTGTTGAACATTGTTAGTAGATGAATTATATAAACTACTGAGTGTTTTTAAAGAGAGTTTCAAAAAGTCCACAATGCCCACAGTTGAAAATATATATATACAAATTGTTTTCGAAAAGGGCATTTTTACTGACACTGATTTGCAACAAAGCAACCAAAAGTCATTAAATCTGAATGAGAGTTTGAGATGGAAGTTGGCAATGCAACAAAGCAGTTCAGCTTTCTGTAAATACAGAGTGAAAAGATATGGCAACTACCAGTGGAGCAGCCGTATCCACCCAAAAATATAATAGACAGTGAGGTCAAGGAAGAACTCCTGCTATCAACCAACAGTAAGGTACTTGGCGACCTTTAGCTGTCAGTGTGAACACGCCTTTAAGTTCTCACTTTTTACATGCATTTCACTCAGTACAGTTGGGAAGCACAAGGTGTTGGTAGACATGAAGCACTAATCCAAGGTGGGAAGTAGGCATGGGAGGGTGATTTATGATTTATATGTGTAGCACAAATTGTCCAGTGTGGCCGTTCACACTGACAGTGATTTGAAGTGATGAAGCAGCAAGAGCCAATTTAAGATGACAACTGATGGACAACAGTTGGCAATACAACAATGTTGTAGGCTGTGATGCAGTAGCAATGCAGAAAGTCAAGCAGAACTATTGCCTCGTGATACAAATGGATACAGCAGTTGAGGAAGAATGACTACTCATGACCAACAGTCAGCAACCTCCAGCGATTCGGTCACTGTGATTGTGAACATTGCACAGTTAGGAAGTTTCCTTATCCACAGCACTATTGCAAGGTGAGTGGTAGACATGGGAAGGTGACAGTGATTTATATGTGTGACACAAATTGTTTTCTCTATAGGCATTCACACTGACAGTGATATGCCATGGCAAAGCAACAAGAAGTCATTTACGTTCAAGTTTGCAAGAGTTGGCGATTTAAGGTGACATGACTGACAGCAACAGTTGGTGATGGAGCCAAGTTGAACAAAGTTCAACTTTATGCAAATGATGCAATGATGTGATGTGGTGACTGCCAAAGCTGAGCGGAACGAGTGTCTCAAGATAGGAATGGATACAGCAGTCGAGCAAGAACACCTACAATCTTCAGCAATTCAGTCATTGTCATTTGAGAATGTATGGTCACACTTTTAGTTGCATATGTCTAGGTACATTTAGGAAGTTTCCTTATCCACAGCACTAATCCAAGGTGAGCAGTAGACATGGGAGGGTGATGGTGATTTCTTGCCCATATGGGCCTGTCAGCACTGCATCTGGAGGATAGGAACTTGGCAGTGCCTTTGAGCGTGCATGTGTATGCATGCATACTTGGAGCATCAGGAAATTAAAAACAGTTCTTCTCAGAGTCCAGGCGGTGGTCAGAGGTCATCCCCTCTCTGCAGTCTGTTGCCCAAGTCCTCTCCGCTGTCCTGCATGCTCTTTTTCACCCAGCAGACAGAAGGCATTATTTTCAGCCGGGTGACCACAGACGTGCACCATCACGCCAAAGCACTTCATGCTCCAGAAATCGCAGAGTTGCACAAGAGCACCAGGAGGTCTGGTAAAACGCAGAGTGCCCTGCCCCCCCATGAAGCACCTGCCTCACACATGCAGGGAGCTCTCGCAGAGTCGTGAAAGTGGTCAGTTTGTTGACAGCTGTTTGCCGAGACGGGAGGTATTGATTATTTCTTGGGGGTGGTGTGAGGTTGTCCCTGTCTCTCTCAGGACTATCAACCTCCTTATTCCCCCTCTCCATCTCTCTCTCTTTGTGCCTTACAGGACAAAGCAAACGCCTCTGGGGAGGATGCCTGCCAATGTCCAGACAAGTGCTGAATATTTGATGTGTCCCCAGTGGCATCGGGAGTCTGTTAATGGCTATCTTTAACATACGACCCTCTAGATCAAAGGCTTGACACTCTCTGTGGACATATCCTATCAATAATGTACCACCGCAGACCAAAATTAACACACACACAGACACAAATTAGAATCGAAAATTGAATGACAGACTAGATCTTTGGGTGTCATATTCAGTGTCATATCCTTGTCAGCTTTTAACATTTACTTTGGACTGCCAGCGAAAAAATCTTACAGGTTATTCTACCAGTTATCAATGTTTCATGCCCATCCATTTTCCAAATCTCAGGGGCATGGGATGTTGAAGTCTATCCCAACATCAGTCACTCACACCTACAGGCAATTTAGTGTCTCTAATTGCTGCACATCTTTGGATTGTGGGGGAAACTGGAGCACCCAGAGGAATCCTGACCAGGGACTCTCTTACTGTGATGCACTAGTACACACTGAGCCACTGTGGTGCCCAATATCTTTTGTCCTATTTGGTAAATACCTACTTATTAAGATGTATAATTAACACTCAGATGGTCTTTCTCAAAAAATTATCTCTGACAAGCTAAGATCCCTCTGATAATGAATGATAACTGTACATTATCACATAAGGCCTTGATATATCCACAGCGCAGTAAAGTAAAAAAAATTTACCTGAGTAGTAATATACCATTAGTGAACATCCCATCATATGCTACACTACTGAGAACGTCATTTATGTGAATATATAAATATATGCTGTGCACTTTCCACACCTATCTATTACGTAAATGTGTCAAACTCCCAAAATTATTTTCAAACAAACTTTGTTTTGGCCCGATATTCTTAGAAATGATGGCTCGTTCTTTCTGAATGCACTGTAAGTCACTTTGGATAAAAGCGTCTGCTAAATGCATAAATGTAAATGTAAATGTAAATGTTATACATCATCCTGCTGACTGTACATTATTACTTTACATTTAGGGGCTAATAAGGCTTGTATATATGACAATATCTAGTAGTAACCTCAATCCAATATTAAATTGGAAATATGCCATATAAGGCATAGCTCTTCTTGGAATAATTGAAAAAACAAGTATTTGCTCTCAGCAAGGTACGAGTTACCAGTGCACGTAGCCGGGCTGTGCTGCAGTTGTTCATATCAATTTTTTTTTTCGAGTGCATACTGTCATATAAATGACCTGTGTGCAAACTGGGACTGGATGGCAGCCCAGTTTAACTCAACTCAGAAATGCTCAAAGCACAAACAGGAATGAAAGTTTGAACAACTGAAGTAAAAGAGATGCTAATGCCACTTCCCTCGAGTACTTCTGTGATGCGAGAGAGAGAAAAGTTTCACAGAGAGCGAGAGAGAGAGTGGGGAATCTAATGCACATGAGATGCATGCAGTCGCATGGCTACACTTTGACGTAAATGCAACTTGAATCATCTAAACACATGAGCAGCCAGTAGACCCCAGCAAACAGCAATGACTCATGCCCACATATCTGATTTCAGGCAAAACTTCCATCTCCGTTTCTCTCTCCAGCAAGTCAGTGTGTGTGTGTGTGTGTGTCTGTGTGTGTGTGCGCGTGCGCGCATTTGCAGTTTCATGCTCCCATTACCACCAACTGTGTTTTACTTTTACAGACCTGCAATACTTTTCATAAGAGTCAAAATATGGGAAACATCTAATGGTACATCACACCGCCAGCTCAGCGGGATTCAGCCACATGACATGGTTGTCTAACCCTGAACTCCGTCAAACTCCATTTAATGAGGCCAGCAGGACTGGGGCATGAGCCGGGCCAGGAGGGGTCTCAAAAAGCCCTGCAATGCAGTGGAGAAAAGACTGGATAGACAAGGACATCTCACTACCCAAGTGTTCAATTAGCATAGTGTAAGCGGTCCGCACCCGAAGCGCAGCATGGGGTCCAACAAGGACACTTAAAGTGTACAACTTACTTTGCAAACAAGTTTCCAAGCTTTTCATGGCACCGCCAAGGGAGCATGCACCGCGCCAAGCTGCCATCTTACTACGCATTTTATGTTAGTGAGAATTTTGACACATCATTTGAGTGATAAAACTTTTAAACCTCTTAAAAACCTCAACGCATCATCCAGCGTCAACTGTACTTCAGAACATTGGCACACGCATGTCTGCCGCTTTAATTAAGCATTTAATTTCAGCATAATGCCATCTCAGTAGTTTTAACATTGACAGCCCCGAGGATTTGGCAGAGGAATAGAAGTTTGGTAAAGTGAGTTGGAGACGTTGGAAAAGCTTCTTGGCATGTTTAGATGGCGAGAGGTGCATGTAGTTTTCTGGGCGTAGGCGGACGTGTAGAGGAGTATCTGAGTTGTAGAATGTCATGGCAGATGGAGGCAGATGGCCATTCATATTCCTGTATCTCATTACAGCTTCTCTGAGTTTCATATGATCAGTAAAAAAACTCCCTAACAGATGCATTAGACCTTCAGTGCGGGGCCCGTTCAGTCGGAGGACAGCTTTTACTGGCCAAGAGGGCCACTTTACACAGACTCGAATGTAATAGATGTATCTGACTTGCAAATATGAGATGGTAAACTGCAGGGTGGCACAAATTTGACTGCTAATATGCCTTTGCTTCAGACTAAAATGCACCTCTTAGGGTTCCCACAGTAACCTAAAGTTGATCTAAAAGGTGAAAATCAATAAAATCTTAAGTCATAGAAAAAATCTATAGCATATTGCTGTATTGTGCAGTTCAGGATAAAGTATCTTTGAAAGCCATTCTGATTTCAATAAAATCAGTCAAACTGATCCTATAGGTCCTAGAATTTCATTGGTCAAAATTAAATTCTGCATGAGTGGAAGTATGGAGGAATTGATTTCAGCAGCTCAAAGAGATGTTCAGATGCAATGTAATGAAATCCGACAGTCATGATGACCACAGACCATATTTCCAGAGCCCAGTTGTGGTTTTATAATCGCTCAACCATGGAATACTTGGAATCACCTTTTTTCAACTCAAAGGTCACCTCCTCTGTCATTACTGCAGAGACCACAATAAAACTACACACTAACTTTCATTTTCAACAAAATGAGAGTTTACCATGGATGGATGACACATCCATACTGACCACAGACGTTTAGCCGATATTTCTGCTCGCAAAAAAAATGCTTTAGCAAATAGAATAAGAGTTTATATTGGCAAGCTGTCATCACAACATGAAGGACGTCCCCAAGAAAAAGTCATTTTTTGGCCTGTCACGACCTTCCCACTCCATCATCCCGAACTCTCACAATAAAGCCTTTTGTCCAGTGGTATGCGCAAAACAATCTGTTGTCCTGGCATCTTTGACAAATAGAGGGTCCAGAGAGCTGCAGGAGAAATATTGAGAAACTAAGAGAGCAATCACCTTGATTTTCATCTAAGTGTTTTATGCTGCAGTTAGAAATTTGGAGAGTAATTGTGCATCGTCGATGGCAAATGTTAGGGAATGTTTATTAAATTGTTCACTGTTGAACTTGTTTCAATATTCCTAGCTGGCTGGACTTAACTGGTAACTGGCTATAGCTGGGTGGCCAGGTAAACTCCAGCTGAAAAGTGCCTAAAATCACTCTTAATCCAATGTAGACTGATGAAAGGTGGTTTATTCAGCAGGGCTGATGCTATTTTAATGACAAACAATATCTTGAACTCCTAATTTCTGGTCAACATCTATCGTTTAAGTCAGATTGAATCTACACTGCTGAAAACAAAAACAGGTATTTTCTGCTGGTTTAGCTGGTCTCCCAGTCTGTCCAAGCTGGTGTTTAGCTGGTTTCCCAGTCAACAGCAAAACCAGGCTGGGAAACCATCTAAAACCAGTTTAAACTGGTTTTAGCTGGTTTAAGCTTTTTGTAGTTATGCAATGAGGATTTGTCCCCCCAATTAAAGCTGATCAGCAGTGGCTGTAACAATGAGGTGTCTGACTGCTAATACTCAGAGTGGACTTTAGCAAAGGTCTTAAATTCTGTTGTTGGAGGCAGAAAGTAATTGGACTCTAAGCTGGCCTCTCAAATAAATCAAGTCTTTATGGCCAATTTCAAGCCCAGAATTCAGTACACGCATCTTCTGTACACACACACTTAAAGGAATCTGCAGCAAGATACACTCACAATAGGATTCTGGAAAAGCGCAGCGGGTGGTGTTTGTTCTCGTAGAAGTGTCTGTTTTACTTGGTAGCGAGCTGTTTACAGATTTAAAGCAGGAAGTTGAAAGCGGTCCTGCTGTGCAGATTGACAAAAAGCACAAATTTGCACACATGCACATTCAGAGGCACACACACACTGAGGTAAGGTGAATGATGCTCACTTTATGTGTTAATTGTCTACAAAATCAGTTCAAGCACTGTGCGCACCACATGACATGGCCCATATTGTAGGTTAATCTGATGCTGACATGCAGTATTTTGGAAGATCTTATAACTAGTAAAGACAGTAGATAGTGTACTTCACAAGGGTTATATTACATTATGTTTCTCTACTATATTATTAGTGTACTTAATATCTGGCCTGCCAACTCTTGTGAAAAAGAAGTACACTTAATTGTACTGAATGTTTATTTGCAGTGTACTTCAAATCTTCTAAGCTTGCAGATAAAGTTTTTTTAATGAAAAAAGGCCACTTAAGTATACTTAGAGTATACTATCATGACTACAGTTCTTAAAAGTCAAGTATACTTTTAAAAAGGGTACTTTGTAATAATTTTTTTTTATTTTTTATTTTACTTTACCGTTTACAATTTTATATCATGTTTTAATCATCTTTTGTAATGCTTTAAAAACTACACTTATTTTGATGTGTAGACTAACATACTAAAGCACATGTAATGTACTTTATTATAATTTAAATAGTGTGTCATTCGATATTACATTTAAAGTTAATATATTGTCAATGAACTAAATTGCAACATTTCAAATGTGTAATTACAAATAAAAATCCCATACAAGTTTCAATATAACTTAAAGTATGTTTTAGTTTACCATAAATGCTTGTCATTACATTAATTGTACTTAAGTCCTACTTTTAACATATATTATTAAATTGATTTATAGGATAATAATAATAATAATAATAATAATAGGATAATTTTCATTCAATTTTTAGTTAAGTATCTGAGACCATTACATTTAGTTCACCCATAAGTCTAGTTTTTAAAGCATAATATTTCTTTATTATACTTTTTAAAATGTATAACATAAATACAAAAAAACACAGAAAAGTGATAAAAGATAAAATATGACATTTGACAAGGGAAATTCAGCTCACCATTAGGTTTTCGTTGGTCTACCACCACAATCTGGCCTCTCTTATTCCAAATTTGTAAATGACACAATAAATCAGCAGGATCCTGTTATAATGAATAAAACTGCAACACTGCAGAAAAGATCATGTTGATTCTAGCACATGTCTGCACTAAGAGCACAAAGCAACAAAACGAAATTGCTCGCATTTTTAATGAATAAAACTACCTATACTTTGCTTATAATAAAATGGCTATTTCTAATTTTATCATGCTGTGTGAAATTATTAGCTTGCACTGCAGAGAGGACTTAAAACTTAAATTTTGTCTATTAGGAAAGTAACTTACTTCACATTGGGTTTTGCAATGCTTTACATATTTATTTTTTTAAAAAGTGAAAAAGTACCGTGACATACAGCCAAGTATGGTGACCCATACTTAGAATTCGTGCTCTGCATTTAATCCATCCAAAGTGAAAAAAAATGTGAACACACACACACACACCGTGAACACACACACACAGCAGTGAACACACACCCGGAGCAGTGGGCAGCCATTTATGCTGCGGCGCCCGGGGAGCAGTTGGGGGTTCGGTGCCTTGCTCAAGGGCACCTCAGTCGTGGTATGGCTGGCCCAAGACTCAAGGAGTCAAACTCTCTAACCACTAGGCCACGACTTCCCCCATTAATAATCATAAAGAATAGCATCAGCATACAGTATGCAAATACTGCATAGAGTCAGACTGTGCACTTTATATTTATTTAAAAGAAAAAAAAAGTGACAATATCCCACAAATATCAAAAGTTTGATGGTAAAGTGCATGATTTAACATTGTTGACTGATTCTTAAACCACTGCATTCAATCAGAGTCAACTACCAAGAATTTGTTTTCTGAATATTAAATAGAGAAGTACTACCTAAATATAATTAAAGGGATAGTTTATCCAAAAATGAAAATTCTGTAATTATTCACTCACCTGCAAACCTGTATGAGTTTTTTCTTCTGTTGAAGAAAGAAACATGAGAAGATATTTTGAAGAATGTTGGTACCCAAACAGTTGATGGTAGCCATTGACTTCCATAGTATGCAAGTCAATGGCTTCCAGCATCTGTTTGGTTACTAACATTCTTTTGGGGAAATCAGCTTACTAATAATTGACTCCTCAAATTAAGATAAGATTAGAGAATATATTTTCACAGGAAAAATCCACATTTCCAACTAAATTTTTTTTCAAATATGGCCTCATAAAACATATTATAGTTAAAAGTAGAACTGTACACTGGGAATTTTGTAGGCAAAGTCGGAGATTTTCATTTGTGTTCACCGTTGGTTCCGGTTCACCCACTGCAAATGTCTGACTCATTCCAGTATCACTAAAAATGTCTCCTTTCCGTTCCATCTTTGCCTTCCACTCGGTTCCTGTTTATCTTTCTCCTCGCTTTAATAGTTGTCTCTGCTCTCTTCATTTGTCTCTCTCTAATTGCTTTCTTGTTCCTGCTCTTGCAGCGTCTCCGTAGTTCCTCCAGAACCGGAACAGCGCTGCTGATTTTGGACCAAAGGCTGAGTCCTTTCCTGAAACTCAAGAGGGATTATGAGCCCAGTTAATCAGAAACCTTTCCACTCTTAAAGCACAGTGTGTGTGCCTGACAAAGCGTGCACTAATCTGCCGCTTTCCTTTTGTGTTTTCTTCCTCTGATCAAGAACCCAATTACAGCTTTAAGGAAATGCAAACAAACAATCAGAGCACCTCAGAACACACCGT
This sequence comes from Cyprinus carpio, assembly GCF_018340385.1. Lineage (NCBI taxonomy): Eukaryota > Metazoa > Chordata > Actinopteri > Cypriniformes > Cyprinidae > Cyprinus > Cyprinus carpio. Next base: position 4,203,356 of record NC_056614.1, read on the forward strand.
GCCACCGTTTCTCACCCTCTTAACTAAATCAATCACTGGCTTCATGAGATTCCTGATTAGCAATTAGCATGAGCTGGAGGGGAGCTGTCGATACCCAAGTGAAGTGAAACAGTATTGATAGCATTAGAGACTGCGATCCTTTAGAATACAACAAAAGCACTATTGTTCTTTCATTGTTTCAAAGATTTGTATCTGCGCCATGAAACTAGTTTTTTTTTTTTTTTTTGAATATTTGATGTGCAAGCTTTGAATGTTTTCGGTCAAAGATCTTTTGTGATTACAGTTGCAGACATATCCCAGCATATGCCATCTATGTCTCTTATGCTATGGCTCTGCCGCAAAGCTAGTGAACATCCTAGCTGTCTACTTCATAATACACAAATACTGGGTAAAACTTTAATCAGGTTAAACTATTCTTACCTAAAACACTTTGATTCGGAATAAATCATGTTTACAAACAACATTTCTCTCACTTGTCCACCATATTGGATTAATTTTGTCACTGAGCTCATTGCTATGCATACTGGGATTGTCTTATCAAAGATAGACAATGTACAGAAGTTTTACAGTTTATGTCAGTTTCTAAAGATGTGTGCTTAATTGTACTGAATGTGCATTCGTAGTGTTTCAGATCTTAAAAAACTATATTTTAAAATAATGCATTTATTAGTGTATTTTATAACAGTATTCGTTTGAAAAATTGATGTGCAGTATGTAAATGTGTCTGAAAACATATATAGGATATATTTATAAGTACTTTTTAAATACTTTTTCTAAGTATGCTACTTTTAATATACTTTATTTTTCACAAGGGCACAAATTCTATAACTTAACACTATTATGAACAAAGAAAACAATATATATCAGCAATGTTGGGGTAACGCATTACAAGTAACAATTTACATAATTTAAGTAACTAGTAAAGTAATGCATTACTTTTTAAATTTACATAAGTCAGAATAATTATGTTTGCTACCTTTTGAGACAGCTTCAATTCCCATAAATCCTACTTATAATGCCAAGTGACTCAAAATGCAATGAAAACAACATATTTAATCGGATTAATCTTTTAAGATGTTAACAGAACTATGAAAATGCAAACAGTGGATCCAGATTCCCTCCCGGAGTGATGTCCAATCCATGCGCTGCCTGATATGTAATTATATGATTACCATGTTTCAGAATGAACCTGATAAAAAAAAAAAAAAAAAAAAAAAAAAAAGCCAATCACAGAGGGAGCTTTCAAAATCTGATTGCTCATGCGTTCAGCTAATTTTACTGGCTGCAGAACTGAGTGCTGGGTCCAACGAATTAATATGCAAGTTTAGTTAGCGAAGATCACCATTGGGTGTTTATTTTTTTTGTCTCCTGGCTCTAACAGAATTCTGGAACCATCTTTACCCAAAAGAAAATTGCCACAACATGTTAGTTAAAGAGTGTCCTTAGAAATTCCCCATGGAAAAAGAACTTTAATTGCAGAGTTAACGACTTGTTACACAAATACCCATAGTGGAAAACCAGAGAGAAAAACTCCATTGACATGGGATGGTTCAATACATTGGTCAATACAATTAAACATACACAAGCAATTTCACACCTCAATGAACCTGTGCTTAAAATTCTATACTGTACCTACACTGTGGAATATGTTTAGTAAACCCTGCAAAGCATAACAATTTACCTGCTGTGCCAGGTTGTGGTGGGAGGAGCAAACGACAGACACAGTGGGTGTGGCATTAGGCCTCGGAGAGGCTTTTATTAACAGAAAAGTAACAAAAACAGGGAATAAAGTGTTCAAAGGAGAAGAGTGTTCAAAATAAATAGGGAATCTGGTGTCCTCATCATGCTCACATTTCTGGTGTCACAAGGTCACCAGCATGCATGCACAGGGAAGAGACTGGTCTCCCAAAGAGGGGCGCACTCTGCATTTAAACAGCGGCGGTGATGAGGCTCCATTTGCGTCAGGTGTGCCTCATCACACTCTGCCAGCCCTGGATATTTCAGCGCCCCTCCTCTAACACACCCACTCCTGTCGGGAGCCTGGTGAAGGGCGGCGATTAAGGGACGGGGTGACGATGATAATTAGAGGGGAGGCAGCTGACTCGTCACAAGGTAAATAAAACCAAATACCTTTACTCTTTTCTCTAGCTATGAGGCAAAATCTTTGTGTCAGATCAATGTATTGAGACTGTAGTCAATTTTTTAAAACACCCAATGTAGCAGACAAGCAAAAACCAAGTACTTCAATTCTCTAGAAATCAAAAAGAAATGTCTTTTTTAGAAGCTATCTCAAGAAGATATTTTCAGTTCAGCAGATGGTAAAAGCTCAGGCTATTTGGTTTAATGTAACCTCGGCCTCGCCTCTCTGATCATCCAGCAACATCTCATGTGTAATAGCTTCATTCCATCAGCCGGCAGTAGCAGCAAACACTCTATCAGCTGCTCAGGCACATGCGGTGTGGTCCGTCCAGCACCATCTCCACGTCTCCAGCCCCAAACACTCAATTACCTTAATCCTCTTTCTAACAAAATAATCTCCATCCTCCTTAACTTTGATGTCCCATTCTGAATCTATGACTGCAAACTGTATTAGATATCTCTGCAGGCTTTTTTTTTAATGCTTTGGTTTGAATTCATGAAACATTATCTCAAAAAAAAAACAATCTTTGCTTTCAGTGTAATCTCTCAATAAAAGCTTCTGGCATCATTTACTCACCATCATGCTGTATATATATATGTATGTATATATATATATATATATATATATATATATATATATATGAAAAAAATAATGTGATTAAAATATTTTAACACAGTTAACACTGGCCCCAACCCCAGACCTGTACATCATCTTGCATTTCATATAGTTTATGAATGTTGACAAATATGATGCAGGGCAACAACTCCATAAATGATGTTACAGTTGACTGTTGACAAATATACATATACTGCAGGGCAACTAATCCATAAATGCAGTTGTGCCCTTATTTATATCATACTATAAGCGATATCACAGTTTAAATATCACGAGTTTAAATGTGATTTTATACAACAGTTCAGTAAATAAAAGCTGGTGTTAATTATTTTAAACACAATGTTATCTTTTTTTGCTCAATTTTGAAGAGAACATATAAGCTTTAAAGCCACAGCAGAACTGTTGTTTGTTTCTGAGCTACACAGCGGTGTTTCTTTCTGAATGAATTTGCGTTTTAAACAAATTGTGTGAATCAATGATTTAAAGTCTTATTCATAAAGTAAGTCCTTTACTTCATTCCTGAATGAATCAGCCGTTTGAACCAATTGAATGAAGACATTCTGCCACCTGCTGTCAGATTTAGTTTCTTATTTAGAGTATCATTTCATAAAAATAACAATAATAATAAAAATAAAAAACATTAAAGGGATAGTTCACCCGAGAAAAAAAAAAGAAAAAAAAACATCTGTCGTCATTTACTCATCCTCATGTTATTTCAAACCTTTCTTTAGTGGAAAATTAAAGGTATTTTGAAGACTGTTGGTGTAAAGCTGTTACCATTAACTTTGATGAACAAAAAATACAGAGATGTTTCTCAAATGATCTTCTTTTATTTTCCATAGTTTATGTTAGGCCATTGTAGCCTAAATGTTTTTTATAAATTTTATGATGAATCAAATCTAATATTTCTTTCTAAAGCTGCGATTTTTATTGTCTACTTGAAACTTTGTCATTTAACACAAAATAGCTTTAAATAATCTTTTGTTGGTATTTTCACAGTCAAATTTATTTTGTGATTAATTAGATTTATTAATGGACACATTATGCAATTAATTAGATAAAACAAAATTCTCCACTGACTGGCCACATATGACTGTGTGTGTGTGTGTGTGTGTGTGTGTGTGTGTGTGTGTGTGTGTGTGTGTGTGTGTGTGTGTGTGTGTGTGTGTGTGTGTGTGTGTGTGTGTGTGTGTTTACTTGATAATGTAATTTGAAACTTGTTAATTTAAAGCAAAATCCTAAATGAAAGCAGGACAAAATATATTACAAATAATGAAATACAAATATTAGAAAAATATATTTGATATATAGTAAATACTACTAAACTACTACTACTAATAGTAATACTGCTAATAATAAGCTTTTTTGCTGAAATATGCCCTGTATGAATTGCCTGCTTGCCACAGTGATCTGTGCAAGGGTGACATTCAACCAAAAATACAAGATAAAAGTTTAAGATTCAGAAAAAAAAAAAAAACTTTTAAAAAGAGAAAAGTGATAGTACGGGACAAAAGAAAGCCATTTTGAGTCTTATCGGCAGAGTGCAAAGGGCATCTGCATTCTCACTCTCTCTCAACCTCCCTTACTTTGTCCTCTCTGTCCTTCCTTCTGCTCCTGTTCCGATTCATGGCACTCCTAAATCCTCTTCCTCTTCGGAAGCATCTTATCAACCCAAACCGACTCTCTTCACTATGACATTAATTAACCCTGCTTAATTAACGCTTTTGTTAGGAAGCCAAGAACTTGACCCAGTCTTTCACAAAGCTCCAGTCCAACGCAGAGAATATCAGCCAACATTTGACCAGTTCTCAGAAGAGCCATGTTTATCTGCCAGTAGATTTGATGCTTTACAACACCTTTCAAAGCTACTGTATTAAAGCCAATGATGTTTATATTCTTCACCCAAGGGATGGAGACCTTCTTGTTTTGCTTTGGCAGGTTTCATCCGAATGGCTGCATCCTCCACCAGGGATGCTCACGGGAAAATGAATAATGATTTTTTATTGTCTGTCTTGCTAACTGATAATGCGACGAGTGATTTTTAAATGGCCTACTTGCTTGCCAATTTCAGAGGGAACGATTTCTTGCTGCCTGACTGCTCAGAAGTAAATATCAGTGGAATAAAAGTGAACAATACTACAGAAACCTGCCTCAGCTGGGTCTGAGGGGTCGCTCGCTTGAGTCTGAAAACTACTGCAGAAAAGCATGCAAGGTCATAGACTGAAGCACGTATCCACCGCCAGCTCCTTGCGGGAAAATACCTCCAGTTCACCTTTGCATTCACACTTTATAAACTGTTTCAATTGCTGAAGGTTTTTGCATTTACTCAGGTTTCCTCTGAGATGGAATTCCATCAAAATGATTGTTTGTAATTTCGACTGTGCAATTTGTCAAAGGCACTCAGTACAGTGGAGATTTACACTGGTACAAAGCTACCAATTAATACCAACTAATTAAGCAGCAATCAGATGTATGGCTGATGAAAAAAAAAAATGCTTATTTTGATAAACTACTGTGCTTTTCATTACCATTTAAATGTTGTCACAGTTTAAAGACCCCTTGAAAATAACAATTTCAATGTATTTTAACTCTGCAGTCATATGTCAGAGAACTCAAAAACTATGCCAAAAAAATAAAATAAAAAAAATAACATTATTATGTGTACTATATGTCCATCTCATGCAGCAGAATGGACCAGAAATAAATGTTTGTTCTGTTAAGACTGAGAACATTAACTCCCCTTAAAGTATGCTACCTGCCTTAAACAATT